>NW_012148753.1:1077193-1083460 GCF_000956105.1 Propithecus coquereli
TTTGCCAATTACATTGCTAGAAACATCCTATCCTAAATATAACTTCCTCACAACATAACAAATATCCCGTACTTCATGTATTAAATATGTAATATCTCACATTATAAAGAGAGAAAGAAAAAATTATTCAGCCCTTACCCTACTAACAAGGTATTGGCCCATTCGCTTCATTTATTTTTATGTATTTTTTTTTGAGACAGGGTCTGTCTCAGTTGGTTGAGAAGGCTGGGGTGCAGTGGCATCATCATAGCTCACGGCAACATCACACTCCTGGCAATCCTCTGCCTCAGCTTCCTGAGTAGCTTAGACTCCAGGTGGGTGCTCACCACCATGCCCAGGTATTTGTTTACTTTTTGTGAGATAGAGTCCCACTTTGTTATACAGGCTCCTCTGGAGCTCCCAGCCTCAAGCGATCCTCCCACCTCAGCCTCCCAAAGTGCTGGGATTACAGGAATAAGCCACCGCACGTGGCCCTGTTTGCCTTGTTTCATAGCTTCACCATTTTTTTTCTCCAATTTGGACTTTCAGGTATATGTTTCTGTCTGTGCAACAATTCTTCCAAACTCTGAGTGATAATATAGAATTAACAATATCACCATGGAGAGTTTCTCATGACAGAAACCACGAGTAAGCTGGCAGGGTTCCAAATGTAATTTTGATTACGGCAATTCTTTTTTTTTTTTTCGCAGATTTTCACCGCAGCAAGAGCAGACATTCCACAGAAAATTGATCTGACATATTTTGGGGTAAGTTTGGGGCAAGGAGTATGTGGCAACTTTGTAACACTAAAGTGTGGAATGTGTACATTTATATCCGTGACAATGGAAACCTATCCATATATTTAGTATTTGGCTTATCTCTTTTTGGTGATATGTGTAATAAATTTGTATTTCCATATTTCTAATTGTCAAATAAAAATGGACATTTTCTGTTTTTATCTCCCTAACATACAAATTAATTAGTTTGTTCAACAAATGTTTATTAGTAAATATCAGTTACTGTGCTAGGCACTAAGAAAATAAACATAAACCATAAAATCTACTGTCAAATGCTAACTTACACTTTAGTAGGAAAGACAGATATGAAACAGATAATTATAAAAAGTATATATGGTCATTGATAATAAAGATATGCGCAAAGTGTGAGTATCTAAGCAGAAGAGAATAAACAAAAGAGGCATGAGAAACAGCAAGATGGCTAAAAGCTGTTTGGCAAGATATAATTGATATAAGAAAAAATTGTTAACTTTATTGAAGTATGATTCACATATCCTATAATTTGCTCATTTAAAGTGTACAATTGAATAGTTTCATAGTTTTTGGCAAATACCCTGAGTTGTACAAACATCAATTCTATATAATTTTAGAACATTGTAACAAATATATTTTTAGTAACATTACAACACATTATAAATATTTGCCACTTAATTAATTTTCAGTTTAAAAGAAATACTTGAATTACATGTAGGATTAACTTCCTGAAAACTGTTACGAATTACTTGACATGTTTCAAAGACAATTACAAATGACATATAACTTGAAATTTATTCTCTTTTGGATTAATACTGGCAAGATAGATAGACATAAAAGAAACAGTTTTCCAACATTAGTAACATTTAATGTCACACCTAATAAAAAGGGAATAAAATGAGGAACAAAAAGTAAAATATGATAGATTTCTTATAGGCCTACGTTTTGTGTGTCTTTTGTAGAAGAGAGACAACTTATTATGGAATATGCAAAATCACATCAAATTTACTTAAAAATTAAGAGCACACCTTACTTAATGATGGAAGAGTTGTTGATTAATCAAAATATTTTATCACAACATATTCACTTAGAGTTTTCTTTTGTAGGATATTCTGGCTTAATTTATATTAATGTAAACATTAATTTAATGCTTACATGTTTGTTAAATAACTATAAATTTCACTGAGTTGAAGCGCAGTTTCAGACACACACACACACACACACACATACACAATATTTCAATTGATTTATTTTGGCTCATCAGTACCCATTTGATCTGATGTAAAAAGTAAGTGGAATAAGCCCTCTGTAAATACATTTTACTTCTAGAGTCCAATACAAATTTGTAAAATTATAATTAAGTTCCATCAAACCCAGCACATTGACAAGTGAAGAGTAGGATACATGTTTAAAAGAAGACAGAACTGAATTGTACTTCAGTTAAAATAGGCACATTGGAATACTTTAAAAAAATGTTACTGTGAATACAAATTTTTGAGATTCGAATTGTCTTTTAGTATATCACTCTCATATAATGTATCACGAATCACTTAAATCATGTTTTGTTGAATAAGGAAATTCAGAAATAGCTGTATCATTTGCATAGATGACAAGTGAATCATCTAATGATTTATGAATATTTTAATACTTGGACTGTCAAAACTGGATTTCGTAAGCCTTCTGTTGTCCAGCAGCTGGCTTCTCAGCAAGAATGGATTAACTAAACAAAAGTATATGGTGTAAATAAAATATGTTGATATAATGCAGTTTACTCAAAAATTTACATTTTAGAAATAAGGAAAGAAACAAACGATTGTGTAATTAAAAACTATAATGTAAGAATTTATTATTATTACCATTATTATTGAAAAATTTTTAAAGGACCACAATAAATTCCTGAACATTTCTTTCTTGAACATTCCTGAACATTGCTATATCAAGCAATTTATTTTAGTAATCCCTATATTAAAAATCACAGATATTTTACAGTGGCCCAAGCAATGGAAAAATATTAGAATATGAAGCTTACAAGGAATCCTAGAATTTATGTATTGATGCTTGAATTCCATGTACACCTCTTTGGCAATTGTTCATTCCATCTGTTCTTGAGTACCTTTAGTTGTGGGAAAATCTGTGACTCCGGATATGGCTTAAATTTTCTTATTTTAAGTAGAATATGCTCTAGTTTATTCACAATGCTTTCAAACTATGTGTCCAGAACTAAAGAAATGACTTCATGTCAGCTCCATTGTTATGAATTGTCATCCCTACCCACCAGCATCACCACAACTTTTCTTACTAAATGTATTACCAAGGAAAGAAAAATATCTACTTTTGCTCTTACTTCTGAAATAATTATGAACATTTCAGTTTGTGGTTTCTAAGATGCGATATGCCTATTAATGGTATTATGTAATGTGATTTTAGATGACTTACAGAATAATTATTTTCTGTCAATAGTTATGTCTTAGTGATCAGGTATATTAGAAAACTATAGCTGACACATCCTATTTGTGATTTGATAAACATTATTGTTTAGGAAAAGTAAAATTTAATTTTAAGAAGTTAATCAATTTATAGAAAAATATTAAGTGTTAGTACAATTGATCCTCACATATGATGGTGTATGAATAGGCAAAATTTGTCATAACGAGTCTCTGCTTTTAATTGTAGTCCACTTGTGAGGGAGAAATGACCATGTTTCTCTTCAAAGCAATGAAAGGTTGGAGTAAAAGAATGTTAATTTTCTAAAGAACTATATTGTTTTAGGTTTATTGAACTTTGTACACAGATCCCTTTCCAGTGAGTTTTCCTGCCTCAGAAACTCAGGCAATAGTATGAAAGCAAATTCTTTAGTGGGGAATAAATCGGGACTAGTGAGGAATTCTCTCCTCATAGTCAAACCACAGTAGAATCTTTGAGGTTTTCCTCATAAATTCTTTGCCTAGTCTTATATTTGTAAGGGTTGTTTCTGACCTCTTCTTCTAGAATTTTTATAGTTTCATGCCTTAGGTTTAAGCCTGTTATAGATTGTGCATTAATTTTTGTGAGTGGTGAAAGATGAGATCCTGTTTTAGTCTTCTAAGAGTGGCTATCCAATTTTCCCAGCAGCATTTATTGAATAGGGATTATTTTCCTCAGTGTACGTTTTTGTCTGTTTTGCCAAAGATCAGATGGCAATATGATGATGGTTTTATATCTGGGTTCTCTGTTCTGATCCATTGGTCTAGGTCTCTATTCTTGCCCCAGTACCATGCTGTTTTTGTTCCTATAGCTTTGTAGTATAGCTTGAAGTCTGGTAAAGTGATGCCTCCCAATTTGTTCTTTTTGTTTAAGATTGCTTTGGCTATTCGGGATCTTTTCTGATTCCATACAAAGTGTAGAATTATTTTTTCTAGATCTGTAAAAAATGACATTGGTACTTTAATGGGGATTTCATTGAATATGTAAATCATTTTGGGTAATGTAGACATTTTAACAATGTCGATTCTGCCCGTCCATGAGCATGATATGTTTTTCCATCTGTTTAGATCCTTTGAGATTTCCTTCCTCAGTGTTTTGTAGTTCTCCCTGTAGAGTTTTTTCATGTCCTTGGTTAAATATATTCCTAGGTATTTTATTTTCTTTGTTGCTATAGTGAAAGGTATTGAATCTTTGATTTGATTCTCAGCTCGACAGTTGTTGGCATATAGGAATGCTGCTGTTTTGTGTACAATGATTTTGTAACCTGAGATTTTGCTGAATTTACTTATCAATTCCAGGAGTCTAATGGCAGAATCTTTGGAGTTTTCTAGATATAAGATCATTTGTCACCGAAGAGTGATATTAATATTTTGACCTCTTTTTCACCATTTTTATATCCTTGATTTCTTTCTTTTGCCTGATTGCTCTGGCTAGGACTTCCAGCACTACGTTGAACAGAAGTGGTGACAGTGGGCAACCTTGTCTGGTTCTAGTTCTAAGTGGGAATGCTTTCAGTTTTTCCCCGTTGAGTGTGTTGTTGGCTGTGTGTTTGTCATAAATGACTTTTATAATATCGAGGTATGTTCCATGTATGCCTATCTTGTTAAGAGTTCTTATCATAAAACAGTGCTAAATTTAACGATTCTGAAGACAACAATTTATCTTTGCTGGTTTTTACTTAATATTGCTTTTTATTGGCAGCAAAAAGAGGAATTTCAGACTAGGGGTGATTCTTCAATGGGTATTTGTCCTTTGTTTGCATCATGGTATGTTTGAATGGATTATACTGTTCATTCAAATAATTGTCTTAAGTCATCAACTCACATTAACTGTCAGGATTCTCTTGCTTTTTCCCTACAACTAAGTAGAAGTTAAAAGCTGTTAAACTAGGAATTAGGTATCTAGTAAAATCAATTTTATATAAAATATGCAATTCTACCAGCATGCATGTCAGAGAAACCAGTCCAAGCTAAAAGAACTGTCCAGCTCAGGCAATCCAAATTGTCCAACTGCAGAATCATGAGCTAAATAAATGGTTATTGTTTTAGGTCACCAATTTGTGGTATGGTTTATTACATAGTAAAAGCTAACTGCTATATGACTTAAACTTAAGTGGTCAATTTCGGATCCTGAAAGTCAAATGAGCATCTGAGTAGGTCAACAAAGCCAGCAAAACTTGCAATATCTTAAATTGTACAAATAAGAAGCATGTGGGATGATAAGTACAATAAAAAAAGAATAGTGACCAATCATCTGGATTTTTAGTCTACATTTTATTGGAATTAGAAATAAGAGTTGATTATGTATAAAACTAAAGAAGGTTGACAGTGAATCTGTATATAAACATAACCAACCAAAAAGTCCTATTTTGACATTGCAACTAATTTAGGAAAACAGAAGTATGATCGAGGAAACCAGAAGTCATTATAGGAAGAGGGATCTTAAAACAATAATCCAGTGGAGAAATAACATTATGTAGAATAAGTTAATGGAAATTATAAAGTGGGTACATATACAATTTTCTTGGGGAAGAATTTTGACAGATTAATAAGAAGTAACTTATTTTTAGAAATTAAAAATAAGCCATATTTTTGTTTTCTGATCTCAAGAAATATTGCTGTTTTAATATTATGTCATAAAAATAAAGAAATGGTAACCTTGAAATTATATTAATAGCAATTGTTGATAGTAATAACATAAGGACAACAAAATATCATTTTTCCCTTGTTGGAAAATAAATTACATTCCCATCTACCTCCAATACCATTTTATTATTAGGTTGACATATAATTTATATGAGGTTATATAGCAATTCTACTAAACAGTCCAAAAAAAGTCTTATTTTATTTTTGTATACAATGTGTATGCTAATTTTATTATAAACTTTTCTTTCTATTGCTGTGTAACAAACCCCAAATACTGGCTTAAAGAGTAACAACCATTTATTTTTAAGTATGAATTTACATTCCCATCTACCTCCAATACCATTTTATTATTAGGTTGACATATAATTTATATGAGGTTATATAGCAATTCTACTAAACAGTCCAAAAAA
>NW_012148753.1:1084965-1087900 GCF_000956105.1 Propithecus coquereli
AATCTAGGAGACTCTGTTGGGGAAAAAATACATTTTTCTTCTGCTTTGTTGCATTCACGTAGTGCTAACATAACCAAAATTTTGGAAATTCTAAGCAACTATTTTATAAAATAACCGTTTTTCTTTAGTTAACGGACAAAAAATAGAAATTCTAGCTTTCCTTAATATATGGGCTGCATTTGTATTAATAGCCACAGTGAGAGAAAAAAAGAAATGGGTGGGGGAATTTTTTACACCTTCCCCATCTGGTCTAGTACTGTATGAATAGTTAATTGTCAATATGTGAATAATGAATTTTTAATGAGAGAAAAAATCCTGAAAATTTGAAGAATTTAGCGGAGAGAAGTACTTTGTACAAATGTAGTATTTTAGGGCTTTTAGGAATAGATAGATAGGGGAATGCTAATACTGTTTTGTGGACAATAGCAAAAACAATTTTTGGTTTTCTAAAATTCTTAACTAACGGTCTGATATATCAGTAGCACCACACATGAAGAAGTCTGAACCCTCATAACATGGTGTCAGCCTCAGGTAGTTAGACTCCTTCAATCTAGGCCTATATTCATTCCCAGTGCAATTTTTTTCCTGTATTAATACCTTCGTCCTGTATTACGGCTCTTCTGCTGAGGATGAGCCTTCCCTAGTCATCATTAGCACTGAATCCTCTGAACTGGTCAGTCCCACGTGCTGCAGTCAAGTAGCACTCTATATTTTCATCCTGGTACTTACCATAAATTGTACTTATTTGTTTGTGTGATTAGTTGATTAATGTAAGATTATAAACTTTATAGTGTGAGAACCATGTTTGTTTTGCTTATCGTTATAAGCTCATTTCCTAGCACTGTGTCTGGAATAGAGTGGGTACTGAATACATATCGTTTGAATTAAAGGATTACTGTTTCCCCAGGCAGTTTTAACCCTCGAGGAAAGCCAGGGAACATCTTCTTAATGCACTAAATAAACACAGTAAATCATAAAGTAGCATGCAAAAACCCCATGAGTAGAAGGGAAAGAGGAAAAAGGAAGGAAGGAGGGAAGGAAGAAAGAAACGGAGGGAGAGAAGGAGGGAGGGAGGGAGACAGCAAATCCTCTTCCTTCTCCTCTTCTCCCTGTCCAAATACACTACCCATGTCTTCATCCAGCAGGTAGTTTTGTAACTTGAAGCAAGGCACCCAATGAAGTTAGGCTCCTACCTTCCCCCAGCGACCGGGAGATAGGCCACTGTCTTCCTCTGTGACTACATTTCAAAGGGATGGCTCCAAGGTCCTCAAGAAAGATAATCCTGGGTTGTAAAACTCTGGGAGAGGCTTTTAAAAATTTACATGTCAAAAGGACAGAGAAAGAATTTATAATGACAAGTTTTCTACAGTAAAAGGCTGTAAGAAAAGGTCAGGGGCCTAGGGCTAGAAAGAAGCCTATATAAAGTTTAGCTAAGGTGAAAGAAACGTTAAAGCTGTCTTGGTCCCCTTCAAAGATGAATCTCCTTACCTTGGGCGAGCTACTCTAGGCCTACAAAGTATTTCTCTGGGATTAAGTCCCCTTCCCACAGCACCTCTGCTCATGATTAAAGAAAGGAAGTTGAGGTAGATGAGCTGGTCTCTGGAAACAGCCTCTGCTGCTATCCTTCCTGCATCAGCCAGGGTTGCACTTCTCAGGAGTCAAAGTCTCATTTCCTCTCGCTGATATCTTCTACCCTAATCAAAGCAATTTTCCTTATGGCCCCCAAACTCCTGCACACTTATATCCCAGCCAAAAATGGGGTTATTTTTTAGTTTGGTAGAAAAGCCCCCAGGACTCAATTGGAATCCTGCAATATTCCCAGGGGCTGTTGGGTCTCAGAACCGCTCTGCTGAAAAGTGCTCCTTTCCATTGCTCACCTAGAAATCTCCTCAAACCAAAGACTCTTGACTGATCTCTGAACTCTTCAGCTGCCCTCCTCATGTCTGGAAGTTCCCAAGCCAGGCGTCCCTGAGCTTAGGTTCCTAGGCTTTCAGCCAACCATTCTCAGCCATCAGCCTCAGCAAGATTTCTGCTGGAAGTCAGCATCCTCAGGCTAGAGGAGGACCTCTTAGCTCTGTAGCATTAAAGGACTCAGTTTATTCCTCAACCCTGTAAAGAGGTGATCTTCCTACTACTCAGGCAACCACTGTTTTGTGGTGTCTGTGTGGCTTGGCAGTCCAGGGCTCAGAGTTTCCCATCATCTTTGTGCAAACAGCAGCTTGCGACAGCCAGAAGGCCTGTTTGTTTTTCTTAGCTCCACCTTTTCTGAAGCAGCCAAGAGAGGCTGTCATGCTATACCTACCAGTGAAGCCCTACGATGAGTAAAGATCTCATAACTTGTCTTTACTCTGCTTGGACTTCCCGAGATAGGATATTACTGCTCTAGGCTCCCAACAGGAGCTGCTGGGTGGAAGTAGAAAACTAAAACTCAACCATTTTGCGTCTAGCAATCTCTTACCCTTTCTGTGTCTTTGCAGGGGTCTTCCCCTTCGTTACTCTGTGACCCTCGCAGATAGTATATATGGTGATGTATCAGGGGAGTTTCATTTGTTTCCTTATTTTGCTTTTAATCTGTAGAAGGGATAGTTTTGCAGTACATGGTTTCTTTCAGATTTGGGCTAAATTCATGATTTCTTATATTTCAGGTGATGGAAAGTGGCGATCTCTTTGCCAGTATTAGCTAACCTTTCTCCAAACTCTACCCAGGTAAATCAGCTTCTTTTACAAGAGGAAAACCTGGAGAAAGTTCACCTTGTAGGTAAGGCAAAGAGACAATTTGTAATAGAAATATGTGAAGCACAGAATATTCATTCATGCGTAAGTCTGCTCTGATACAATTTCTTTATAATATTCTTGGTCACATCAGAAAGACCCAGTATTGAAAGAGACTAAAGGAATACAACATCCAATTTACAAAATATAGGCTAGACAAAGA
>NW_012148753.1:1088170-1089757 GCF_000956105.1 Propithecus coquereli
TTATATAGCAATTCTACTAAACAGTCCAAAAAAAGTCTTATTTTATTTTTGTATACAATGTGTATGCTAATTTTATTATAAACTGTTCTTTCTATTGCTGTGTAACAAACCCCAAATACTGGCTTAAAGAGTAACAACCATTTATTTTTAAGTATGAATTTTGACTGGGCTCAAATAGGCAGTTCTTTTTCAAAATCTCTCACTGGATTGTAGTCAGGTAGTGGCTGGGGTCATCTACAGGGTTCTTTTTATTGACACATTATAACTGTTTACAGTTACAATAGTTACAATATTTATGGAGTACAATTTGATGTTTTGATGCATATGTATGTTGGACAATGATCAAATCAGGGTATTTAGCACATTCATCACCTAATGCATTTATCATGTCTTTGTAGTGAGAACATTCCAAAGCCTCTCTTTTAGCTATGTTGTAACATACAATACTGTACTATTAACTATCAATACCCTACTGTGTAATAAAATACCAGAACTTATTCCTCCCAATTGTCACTTTTTACCCATTGACCTACTCTCTGCTTCTATGATATCAATTCTCTCTTCTATTTTAATGCCACGTATGCATGAGATTATGTGGTATTTGTCTTTCTGTGTCTGGCTTGTTTTACTTAAATGATATCCTCCAGGTCTATCCATGTTGTAGCAGGATATTATGGTTCGGTATGGCTGAATCATACTCCATCATGCTTCTTCACTCACATACCTGGTTCCTGAGCTGGGAAGACTCAAAGAACAGGAGTTCTTTGGGCATTTTGGTTTCTCCCTTGGTGTGGTCTGTATGGTATCTCTGCACAGTGGCCTAAAACAAGGTTTCAACAGGAGGGAACACAAGCTCCACTTCTTGATAAAAAGACTGTCAAAGAATTTGGAGACATGTTTTAATACAATTGTACAGTTATATTTGTGTTTATCTTTATATTTGCTTACCTTTTCCTTCTGCCATGCCTACCTCCAATATGCACACCACAGACATATTCTAGGAACAGCCTACCTAGCTGTATAGATCAAGGGTCATGGGTTCATTTAAACTTATTGCTTTAATTTATACATAAAGCTTTGGTATTTTTCTTCTGTGACTATGTAAAAGAGTTACTTGGCATATCTTTTTGGAATGGCCCCTTGGGTATGTATGTCTATGTGTTCAGCAACATTTGTAAAAATAATTTCTGTTGTACTTTCCAAATGTTGTGTGAAGTCTAAGGAGGGTTACTTTGAAAAATATCAAGTTGGGCTAATTTTCCCTTATAAATGTGGTAAAGACTAAAAGAGGCAAGAAAAAAATTAACACACTTCTATTAGATCCCTATAGGGATATAATATATTTTATTTACAGAGCAAAATTCTTACCTTTATGTAGAATAAAATGAATAAAAAGCTTGTAAAGTGTGAAAATGAAAATGCAGCTATTTCCTAAGTATGTGATTGTAATGACTAATTAGATCAGTGACTTCAAGCTTTTAGATAACTTATTTCAAAGCTTTTTTGAAGTATTGCTTTGATGTATTACACTTCTAACATCTTTTATTGGCCTTCCCCCCATTATTTAAAATTAAATAAAGAATTTTT
>NW_012148753.1:1101532-1111593 GCF_000956105.1 Propithecus coquereli
ATATATAACGTTTAAAAAGAATGAACAAATTTCAACATATAGTCATAGGTAGATCTCACAAGCATAATTTTGAGTGAATAAAGCAAATTGTATTTTTTTAATTTACATAAAAATTTAAAACACACTAAACTATATTATATATTTATAGACCTATACATTGGGATTGAAAATATAAATCATAAATAGAAAGCATCTATTATATATACATTTAAGAGAGTGATTTATAAAGGAAGGAAAGAAATTGGGTGAGAAGGCTTTCAACTGAATGTAAAGAATTTACTTTTGAATAATTATTTGAATCAGACATGACAAAATCAAATGTGTGTTAAGTTGGAGGGATGAGGATGGAAGAATTTTATATTCTTTATACTTTTTGACTTTGAATAATTTCATAATTAAAATAAGAAGTTTTAAAGTTGGAAGTGCTCAATTATGGTGTTTTACCAAAGGTCAAATAAGATGATATGACATTGACCATCAGCTTCTGACACGAGCTGGGTTTTCAAACTTAAGTGTGCATGAAACACACCTGTAGGACATGCTAAAACACAGAGTGCCAGGACCCAGAGTTTCTGACTAAATAAGTCTGAAAAGAACTGGAGAATGTGCATTTCTAACAAGTTCCTTGAGGGTGTTGTTACTGCTGGTTTGGGGACCACACTTAGAGAACCACTGGTGCAGGTTATAGGAGACATTGACTAGAGCCTTTTCACCAGAGTGAGTTGAAGAGAAAATACATGATTATTGATTTTTGAAACAATTCGCTTAATAACGAACACATTTTTATTGTACAACTGTCAAAAAAAACTTAATAAAGCTAAAAAATCATGTGGTTATTTCCTTAAATATTATATATTTTAAATATTAGAATCAGAATTCACTGATGATATTGAGAAGTACAGATACTGACAAATTATACCAATTGATTAATACTGGATATGAAACATAACCAAATTGAAATTTACAAATTTAATGGCATCACGATAATTTGTCCAAAAGGTACTATGAAATATGAGGTAGCATACACACACACACACACACACACACACACGCACACGCGCATAAATTTATGCATATACATACATGCATATACTTATAAATTTATACTGGCCTTCAAAATTAAACTGATACTTGTTACTTTGGAAACTAATAGCAAATGGATATTTGAAAAGCCATTTAAACAAGTCCTTTAAACTGAGATTCAAATTTCAATATCATTTTAGGATTACTTGCATTTAACTAAATAACTCTCTGGGCTATCTGTATCCTTTGGGGATTAAATATGAATTAGAATTACTCCATGGCTTTCCATCAAAATCCATTAAGGGAAATGTAACCCAGAGAGATTCTCTTACATCTGACATTGCTTAGTGTGCTTACAATATTAAAAAGATACTCTACAATGAAGGTTTAATTAGTTATAAAGAAATCACTTATGTGAATTTTTTCCTTCTTGATATCAATTCTCATGCCTAAAACTCTTTGTAATGAAGTTGAATAGAATCTATATACCTACTGATTCCTTTTTAATTGGAAGAGTTCTAATTGAGATTACTAAGTAATTCTTAAAGAGGCTTTTTGTTTAATGAACATCTTTGTTCCTCTCTACAAACTTAGGCTAAGAAGTTACTGTCACTTCTTTTTGTCCTTCGCGTTTAAGTCTCTTTAACTTATCAAAGAGGAAATGACTGCACAGTGTGAATCTGGTGTCATGGCTACCTTTGGCAACTCATCAAAATTATCTTGGGAAACTTGTTAAAAATACAGATTTCTAGTTCATATCTCTATTTTTTATCAGGTATAATTCACTATGTCTCAGGAAGGATCCAGAAGCGTGATTTTTATTTCAATGCTGCCTGTCTGCATTTGGGATTGATCTGCCTACAGAAGGAGTTTAGGGAACCTGGGAAATATTAGGGAATATGGCAAATGTTTCAAGGAGTCCCTGACCTACACCAAGTGCTAACACTATTGTTTTCTAATTGCCGAAAATACTCACTTTTGCTGATTCTGGGCCCCAATATCTTCCTAGCCAAGCAACAAGAAAAATATCTAAGAAGGAAGAGAGGCTTGAAAATATGTAACATTAAGGATGACACCACCCACTCTCATAAAAAATAGTTTTCCTTTCATGTTGCAATTTTATCTCTCTTTGAGAAAAAGGGTTAAATATACCTCCTTCCTTTGCCTAAGGCAATACACCTGCATGAACTTTTGTTACCAAATTGTGTTCCTCATGTTTGTAATCTCTTGCCAATTTCACTACTATGAGTAGCCCTCCAGGTTTAGTTAGGGCAGAGCTAATATTGTGCTCCGCTCCTAAACTATACTAGCTTTACCAGTTTGGTCTTTTCAGAACAAAAAGATGCAGGAAGGCAATGATTACATGGTTCAAAAAAGGGACTCTTCACCGACTTCTTTTTTTAAAAATAAGCCTGGAGTAAGCCAAAAGTATGAGTGTACCTATGTGGGACTTCCATAATGATCCATGCACATCTCAATTCTTTTTATTATGTCATTGTTTTAAAATAATCTGAGTATATGTTTGTATTCTGTGCTAGTAAAAGATTCCTTAAAAGTACAGGGTATCATCAACATTAGGGACACCAGTGGCAGAGTCAACATAACATTATTAGGTAATATTTGTTGAATGCTTACTAATATTTTGTTTAGCAAAAACTTATTTAGCACATAGTATGGTCACTTTACAAATAGGATGTCATAAAAATCATCAAAACAATCCTATGAGGTAGGTACTATGCTACTATATGTAGATTCAGTTATTTCTCTCAGCAGTTACCTAAGATATTGATTAATATTATTCCCATCTTTACAAATATGGAAAGAGAAGTTTATATTAATGCTTCTAGAATTCCTCCACTTCTGGCCTGCTCTGATTATTTATTTACATATAGTGTATGTTAACATAATTGCTAGAGATTACAAAGCAAATAAATAATATAAACATCTTTGTCCTGCTCAATGGGCTAAGGATACAAAGTCAGAAAGTTTGTTGAGAGAATATTTAATGTGTTAGGAGTAAAGGAATGAAAGAATGACTTAAACTATTGAGCAACAATTTTACAGAGGCGTACCAGACGTACCCTTTCCTTTGCTTTGAAAATAATTTAGTTCCCTTTTTAATGATGGCATTGTCCTTTGATCTAGCTAGAGAGCCTGAGGTTAAAAAGATATCAGGGAGGAATTCAGCACCTTCAGTGGCTGTCTTTGTATAAACAAACAGGAGAAAGATGTACCACCAACCAAGGAAAACAGCCCTGGAGAAACATGTTTCTTAAGGAATATTTTATCTATTTTGGATTCATTAATATGAATATTTGTTCTGCCTCCACAAATTTGCCATAGGACAACTCCCAGAACTGCTCAACTGCAGGGTATTTCTTCATCCCAATTAGGTTGCCATTGTTCTCTGATGTAGCTGATATTTCTAAATGAGTTTTAGTTGGATTAATTATCTTCATACTTTGAGACCTCATTGTTGAGTTCTAAGGGCCTTTGTTCAAAAGCTGAAAGATAAATAAATAAATAGTTTCTTCAATTACTGTGCTAGAAATGAGGAAATGTCCCTTGGGAACACTAAGGTAAACTTTATTCTTGAGCTGTTCTCTCCCTCCCCTACTTTTTAAGCTAATCAAAACTTCCACGGATATTATTCCCTAATGCTTTTAGAATAAATTATTTTTCTAAAGCAGAATTGCAAAACAACGGTGGAGTCATCCTCATGTGGCATTTTGCACTCTTATTTTCAAAATAAATAATGGAAAGACACACATGTCTGTATATTAACGCAGTATTTTGGAGTTTAGTGAAAAGTATAAAAGTTAATAAGTAAAATTCCTTTATTTTTAGAATTATTTTCTATGTGTTAGACCAATTTTCCTAGTGACTACTAATTCTCTCTGCTATTTATATCCCCCACTCTCAGAACGCTAGAACACACAAGATATGGGATTCACCCCTCCTCGCTGTCCACTTTGTGTTATAACATCTTAAATCACTATATTCAATTTAGGCTGTACAGTTATCGGAGTGTGAGGCAAAATAGAGGAAATGAGGTTATTCAGGTTGCCTAGGAATAGCTAAGGATAAATTTGGTAATGATTTTCAAGTGCACAGAGGCTGTGATCTCCATCTCCCCGTAGGTTAGGAAAGGAAAGAGAAGCCTTAAACCACAGCCTAAGAGGATTATGTTGGATATATAATCATAGCAGATCAGAAGTGAAAAAGGCTACAAAATCATCTAGTGTAAGCCCCTCTCGTTTAGAGAGGAGGAAACTGAAACCCACAGAGGGAAAGTCAGTGCATAAAGTTACACTGCAGGCAGTGGAAGTAGAACCTGTGGACTTTGCTTAAAGAACACTGCCTCCTGTCACAAAAGGTGGCTTGATTTGGGGATGGATTATCAAGAGAGATGATGGATTTTCCTTTTGAGAATGACAAGATTTTATAAACAATTCAAGGGACAAGTTATCATTTTAAGTTCTCCTCTAATTAACACAAAATATTTAAAGTATTTTCACATAATCCCATTAAAGGAAGAGAAAAAATATTTTCTTTTTTTTCCTTCTTGGGTGTAGAAATTTATTTGGATAATCCAATCATTCAGCAAACATATCTTCAGTGCAATGTTAGATGTTGTGCTAAGGAGAACAATATGGTGGATCTTCCCTAAGAAATGTATGTATACCTTATTTGATTTCCAAATAATGATATGTGGATAGGTGCATGTTTATTTATGAAAAAGTTTTAAAAGTCTAGAGAGATAACATCGCAAGTGTTTCATAAAGCTTAATTCTGTTTTTCTTAAATATGTCATTTCTACCTTTTAGGAATTAAAATGCCATTCATTTTATTTATGAAATGATATTAAGAATATATTTGATACTAGGATTTTTCTATTGCCATGATTTATTAAAAAAATACTGTTCCATAAAATTTAAAAATCTGGTCTAGCAGAAGGAATAGGCAATTATGGCAGTTAGAATACTGAAAAATATACAGCGATAGAGGTACAGGTATTGTGGAAGAACACAGGAACATTGTCAGAGTCAGCCACTTTTGATAGAAAATGACACAATATTAAATAAAAGAGCTGTTGGACTCTAACAGCTTCAAGTTCAAAGTAGTAGGATGTAGAAAGAGAAGAAGTGCATGACTCCTCCTTTTAAAAGAAAATTTTCCAGAATAATCCCACAATAAGTCTGTGGTTGTACTAGCTACAAGAGAGGATGAAAATTGTATTCTTTGAGCTAGGCAGCTAAGCGTCCATCTAAAAATTGGGATTAGAGTTATTAAGAATCAGGACAAAACAAATAATGGGAGGCAATCTTAGACTTTACCTTAAACATCAACACAATTGAGGAGAATGAGGGAAAATGTCCCATGGGGCTCTGCTTATGAAGGCTGAAAAAAGTTATCTGAGGCAAAGGTAGTTAGACACGGGTGAACAAAAATGTGTTCCAGCAAGAAACACATTTCGATAGGACTTGATATCCTGTGGAAGAAACAGTAATTAAATATGGTTGTGAAGAATTAAGATGAAGGAAATTGAGGGATAAATAGAGTTCAGATTATAAATGGCTTTCTTAATTATATCAAAAATTTCAGAACTTTTTGTGGCATTGGGTATTCATTAAAGGTTTTCAGGAAGTGTGTGGTATGATCCATTTATGATTAGAGATATAATTTTAGTTGTTTTATGGAGAATGTATTAATAGCAGTAAGGCTGGACTCAGAGCAACATATTTTACTGCACTGATTCAAACGAGCTTTGTCCTCTAAGAGAACAGTGGCAATGGGGCTAAAGTGAGTGAAATCAACATATTTAGATGGTTGATTTAGTATGTCATCTGAATGATTAGATCTAGTAAATAAAGGAGAGAGGATTGAAAGGTAATCTAGTTTCTGTGTTAGAAAGTGGAACTGCTCTCTGAAGGAATATAAACAGATTTATAGGGAAAATTCATTCCATTTTTAACACACAGGCATACCTCATTTTATTGTGCTTTGCTTTATTACACTTCACAGATACTGCAGTTTTTAACGAATTGAAGGTTTGTGGCAACCCTGCATTGAGCAAGTCTATTGGAGCCATTTTTCTAACAGCATGTGCTGGCTTCATATTGCTGTGTTACATTTTGGTAATTCTCATATATTTTAAACTTTTCCATTGTTATTATATCTTCTATAGTGATCCGTGATCAATGATATTTGATGTTACTATTGTAATTATTTGGGGGCACTAAAAACCAAGGCAGCAAACCTAATACATAAATGTTGAGAGTATTCTGACTGCTCCAATGACCAGGCGTTCCTCATCTCTTTCCCTCTCCTTGGATCTCCCTATTCCCTGAGCCACAATATTGAAACTGGGCCAATTAATAACCCTACAATGGCCTTTTAAGTGTTCAAATGAAAGGAAAAGTTGAACGTCTCTCACTTTAAATCAAAAGCTAAAAATGATTGAGCTTAGTGAGGAAAGCATATTGAAAGCCAAGACAGGCTGAAAGCTATCTTAGCCAAGTTGTGAATGCAAAAGAAAAGTCCTTGAAGAAAATTAAAAGTGCTACTCCAGTGAACACATGTATAATAAAAAAGGGAAACAGCCTTATTTCTGATGTGCAGTAAGTTTTAGTGGTCTGGATGGATCAAACCAGCCACAACATTTTTTTTAAACCAAAGCCTAATCCAGAACAAGGCTATGACTCTCTTCGAATCTATGAAGGCTGAGAGAGGTGAGGAAGCTACAAAAGAAAAGTTTTCAGATAGCAGAGAATTTTTAAAAATTGTACAAATTTATGGGGTACAGGTACAATTAGTTCATGAGGTTTAAAAAAAGAAGCCATTTCAACAACATAAAATTGCAAGGTGAGGCAGCAAGTGCTGACTTAGAGGCTGCAGTGAGTTACCCAGAAGATCTAGCAAAGATAATTGATGAAGGTGGCTACATGAGACAACAGAGTTTCAATGTAGATGAAAGAGCCTTCTATTGGAAGAAGATGCCATCTAAGGTTTTCATAGCTAGAGAGAAAAAGTCAACGCTTGGCTTCAAAGCTTCAAAGGACAGGCTGACTCTCTTGATTTGAAGTTGAAGCCAATGATCATTTACCATTTCAAAAACCCTACGGCTCTTAAGAATTATGCTAAATCTACTCTCCCTATGTTCTATAAATGGAAAAACAAAGCCTGATAGCACATCTATTTAGCATGGCTTATTGAATATATTAAGCCCACTATTGAGATCTATTGCTTAGAAAAAAATGATTTCTTTCAAAGCATTACTGCTCATTGACAATGCACCTGGTCACTGAAGAGCTCAGATGGAGATGTGCGAGGAGATTAATGTTGTTTCCATGCCCCCTAAAACAACATCCATTCTCTAGGCCATGAGTCAAGGAGTAATTTCAACTTCCGCATCTTATTATTTAAAAAAATACATTTTGTTAGGCTGTATCTGTCATAGTTAGTGATTGCTCTGATAGATCCAGGTAAAGTAAGCTGGAAACCTACTGGAAAGGATTCACCGTAGTATTTTTATTTATTTTTACTTTTTTAAAGTGCTGCATGAGGCTGAGCAGTGTGAGCACACACGAAGAAAAGGACTGTGAGCACAAGAGGTGCTCTGTTGCCTGGGCTAGAGTGCTGTGGTATCAGCCTAGCTCACAGTAACCTCAAATTCCTGGGCTCAAGCAATCCTCCTGCCTCAGCCTTTTGAGTAGCTGGGACTGCAGGTGTGAACCACCATGCCCGGCTAATTTTTTCTATTTTTAGTAGAGACGGGGTCTCACTCTTGTTCAGGCTGGTCTTGAAAGTCTGAACTCAAATGATCCTCCCACGTTGGCCTCCCAGAGGGCTAGGATTACAGGCATGAGCCAACCTGACTGGCCTGGATTCACCGTAGTAGATGCCAGTGAGAACATTTGTGATTCATGGGATGAGATCAAAATATCAACCTAAACAGGAGTTTGAAAGAAGTTGGTTCCAACCCTCATGGTTGACTTTGAGGGGTTCATGACTTCAGTGGAGTAAGTCATTGCAGATGTGGTAGAAACAGCCAGAAAATAAGAATTAGAAGTGGAGCCTGAAAATGTGACTAAATTGCTGAAATATCATGATAAAGCTTGAATGAATGAGAAGTTGCTTCTTATGGATGAGCAAGGAAAGCGGTTTCTTGAGATGGAAGCTCCTGGTGAAAATGCTGTGAACATTGTTGAGATGACAACAAAGGATTTCAAATATTGCATAAACCTAGTTGACAAAGCAGTGGCAGGGTTTGAGAGGACTGACTCCAATTTTGAAAAAATTCTCTGTAGAGAAGGAATTTGATACCTTAGATACCTTTGATACACAATAGTGTGCATAAAATAGAAAGGAAATAAAACAGAATCCTGAGAAACACCAATAAAAGAGAATTCAAATGGTGATAAATAAGAATTAACCTGAGATTAGGAAGAAAACTAGGAGACTAAAATATGACAGAAAAAAATAAAATTAGCAGTTGTAGAAAGAAATTGGTCCATAATTTTTACTGCTGTGAGAATATGATATCGGTTCAAATTGTGCATTGACCTTACCAAGCAGCCCTTGGTGATTTGGCAAGAGTGGTTTTAGTAGAGTGCTGTGGAATGGAGAAATCAGTGGGTATGGAAGTGTGGAGAGTATGTGTAAACAAGTTTTTCAAGAAGTGTTGTGAAAGAACAAGCAAAAAGGTAATGTGTGGTAAGAATGGCAGAGGCATGGAGATGCGAGAGGGATCTGGAAGAACCACTACAAAAAGAGAGACTGAAGTTATAGGAGAGGAATAATATAGGGAGCAACATTTCTAGAGACGTGAGAGAGAGCAAAATCCAAAGTAGAGGTGGAGGGCTCAGCCTTAGAGAGAAAGAGGGATATATCTTCTATTTCAGTAGGAGGAAAGGGAAAAATCATGGAGACTAAATAGAGATAAACTTGTCATTTTGAGCAAGAAATTGAGTGAATTTTCCCATCTTCTTCTCAAAGAAAATTGAGAATGAGTTTGCGTGATTAAAGTCTCAGTGAAGGAAAAGTATTTCAGGTAATTTAGGTGTACCCATCTTTTCTCATGCTATCAGTTGAGTTTACATTCAGTTGAAAGTTATAGGTACCTAACTGGATTAATGAAATAGAGGTTTGTTTTTCTCACAGGAGAAAGAGTGCAAAGGTGGAACATCCAGCATTGGTACTGCTGCTCGTAAAAGCCATCAAGTCCTTTTCCACCACTCTTTGCAGGTGACTTTCATCCTTCTGGTCCAAGGTGGCTATCCACCTTCAGGTTCTAGGCAAAGGAAGGGAAAGAGGAAAAAGAGGACAAACCAACAAAACCACACTTTTACCTTTTTTTTTTACAAAATTCCACAAGATATATCTCTCAGAAGTCCCATTTTCAGTAGACTTCTTATATCTCATTGGCCAGAACTATGTCCCATGTTGACTGTCAGATACAAGAGATTTTGGGGAATTGATCATTTTTAGCTGGACCCGCTGCTGCCACAAACAAGACGAGTTGGAGAATGACAGCAACTAACAAAGAAAGTTTATATGTTATTATTTTTAGGCACTATTTAGTAATCTTTAGTTTATTTGGTAATGATTTTCTTTTTTGTGTGCTTTTCCAGGAAACAGAAATCTGATTTTTCCAAGTAAGGATGATTGTTAATTGCTTGATATTCTTTGCATAGGCAAGGCTTGGAAATCCAATTCTGTGTGCTCTTTAGTGAAATAAATATTAGCTTTGGTATAATTAATAGTTTCTCCTTCCTGCTGATGCCTCTTAAAAACAAATTGTTAGCACATCATTAGTTAATGGTAACTTACTGAAAGATTATTCAAATTTTGCATACTTAAGCATAGTTCAATGTTTGTCTTTGTAATTAGTGAGTAAAGTTTTAGAAAACTCCTTCTTTTATTTGTTGTTTATAATTAAATTGCATATTTTAGCTTAAAAAAGAATAAACATTACTTCTTTTAATTTACAGTATATATATGTTAAATAGTTTATATAAGCTTATGTTCTTCTATGT
>NW_012148753.1:1112803-1117090 GCF_000956105.1 Propithecus coquereli
GATCTTTTTATAATTGCATTATCTGGTGAATAGTTTGCCTTTGAAAGTGCAGGATTTTCGAATAACAGCTTACAAAAAATTAAGAGCAATATTACTAGGTAATATATCTGCCGGGTTCAAAAATGGTAAACTGTTAAAAGACATACCATGAAAAATCTCCTATTCATCCCTGTCCCCCATCTATACGTTATGCATTTTACTCCTACCCATAACTTCTCTTAATTTCTTATGAATAATGTTTGTCTTTATCCTTCCTGGGTTTCTCTAAATATATACAAACTACATACTGTTTGGAACACATTTTTCTTACTTAACAATATATCATGGAGGCTTTTCAACATCAGTCTATTCATGCAACTTAATGCAAAGGCATTAAGTACCTAAAGTAGCACTCTGACTAGAAGTAGTAAAATCAGGATAAGTGCTGAAGCATACGTAGATGTGCTACTTAAATTGTAATCCCTTGGGGAATAAAATTATATATTATCCTTGAATTTAACAAAATTAATATTGAAATATGATAAATATTGTTAATGTGTGTGGGAAATGCCCTGATTGCATCTGTACTTGCTGCCAATTGGATATTCTTGTGTTTCTGAGCTAGTTTTTAGAACAGATATGAAAATATTTGGTCATTGAATTTTAAATATACATGAAATATTTAAAAATAATATCCTATTGAATTCACAGGGCAAAATTTTTGCATATGAGCTAAGCAAGGCAAAAATTTGGCATAATCATTTTTGGAGGGGGGGGAAAGTAATGTCTTCTAAGCTTTTATACACCTGCCATAGTTGCTCCATTCTTATATCTCTGGCCACAGCATGTTTATGTCAATATCATCTTTTCCCACTTATCAATAATTTCCATTAGACCATATTCATTTTTCTTTCATTTCAATAAAGTCAATAAATCTCTCAAGAAAAGGAAGAATAAATGATTTAATCACTACGGTTACTAAAATCACTAAATCTGACAATGGCAGACTGAAAAATTTATTTTGTGAATCTGGATAAAATTTTACTGTGGACATTGACTTATTAAAATTAAATATTAGAACTTTAAAGTAGATAATTTGAAAAACATGTTGAGAGAGCTGGAAAACAGGTGTCTTTTTTTCTATACTATGAGTGTAAAAGAGGGTTGATAATTTGGATATTAGAGACTTTACTTGGTTTCCAATTAAATATGTATTGACATTGAGGCCCTACCACAATGTAGAGCACATATGGTAGTAACATTCATCAGGTTGGCGCAGGTGGGATGGGGGAGGAGGGGATGGGTATATTCACACCTAATGGATGCGGTGTGCACCGTCCGGGGGGATGGGCACGCTTATAGAGCTGACTCAGGTGGGGCAAAGGCAATATATGTAACCTAAACATTTGTACTTCCATAATATTTTAAATTAAAAAAAAGGGACTTCAAATATAAAGCTATAATTTGGATCTCTTGTGGTTCAGGGATCTGGAGTAAATCAGGTCTTGCTTCCCAAATCCCTAAAGTGTAAAGGATTCTGGGATTTGTTATTTTCCACCCCTAAGGAATATAGGCAAGCCCAATTTCTGGGCCCAAATTTTATAATCTCATATACAAAGTAAATATTCTTCAGAAAAATCAGTTAGGACACATATAGTGATAGAATATTTTTAGCTCCGACTTCAACAATATTGAATGTCTAGGTTCAGCATTCTAAGTTCAACTAGCTGTGGAAGAAAGCATTTTTTTTTTTCCTGTAAAGTCTAATACAGGTAAGAAAGTGGTCTGCTGAATTGAATATTTTACTTTGGCAAAGTAATGCTAATTTTTGGCCACATTTAAAAACATTTAGAATTTAATTTACTCATGTAGCTTCCTAACTATGTAATGTCATGTTTTTGTGTGTATTAGAATAGTCGGCATATTGTTCTAATGTATATACCACATAAAAATTTTATACACCTACCTTATATTCTTATGAAAATAGTATACATTATACAAGCTTTTTTATTAAAATAAAACTATTGCCTTCCCTTAAAATACCTGAAATTCCGCATCTAGAAAAAGTCTGTACTATTTCTTAACCTATGTTTAAATCTCTAGTAGCTTACACTGGCCACAAAATCCCATTCCTAAATTTGTTAATCAACACTGATTTTTAAGTTTTTAGGAAGCTCCATTTTATCTAAAGGTAAAATTGTAGTGATATTGTATTTAAATGCAAATGAAAAAGGCAGGCAGTAAAGAAGAGAGGAAGGCAGAGAAGTCATAAATATAAATAATGAAGCACACAATTTCCCCACGT
The DNA here is from genome assembly GCF_000956105.1 of Propithecus coquereli. Classification (NCBI taxonomy): domain Eukaryota; kingdom Metazoa; phylum Chordata; class Mammalia; order Primates; family Indriidae; genus Propithecus; species Propithecus coquereli. The sequence continues at coordinate 1,115,088 of NW_012148753.1, forward strand.
TTGTGTACTTTCTATTCTCTGAGATTGCAGGCTCAGATTTTCCAGCAGACAGTTCTAACCATAGCACTGAAACCATGTTCGCGTGTGTATAATTAAGCTCTATCTACTTTAAATGCCCCTTATGTTGTGGGATTTGACCTGGTCAGTGATGTTAGACTTTCATTCCAGGGGCAAGTCTGCTTTCCAAAATCATCCAGCAGCCTGGCCAAGCCATGCAGGGCTTATTGCTTTTTTGAGGACGAAACAAAACAAAAACCAAAAGCTGACAAGAACAACCTAATATAGGCTACATTCCTAGAGCACGAATGCTGGACTATAGGACTAATTTTTAAAGAAGGAAATCCTCAACACCATCATTCATTATTAAATTTATAAGTGCAATGAAATCTATTTGAGAAAAAGTCGGTATTTTTGCATCAAGTTTTCACAAAGATGTAAGGAAAATTCATACATTTCATCTCAGTGTGTTGTATAAATAATTGCTACATGGGATTCACTACATCTATTTAAAATGTTTTACTCTGCTGTGAGTTAATTGCACTTCCTATTATACACCAATATGTTGCTCATGTATTCTTTGTGAATTTGTATTTATTATCACCTTTTGTTGCTAAAAGTTGTGGTAAACCAGCATTTCAGTTTACTGAATGTTGTTATTATCAACTAGGGCAAGACTGCCCTTGTTTTATTTTACCTCATTTTATTTTTTCCTTTTCCCCTAATTCCGCTGTTTTTCCATTTCTTACATAGTCATTTTCTTTTATATGTTTGCTATATGTCCTTAAAAATTAGTAAATTATTGGAAAATATTTAGTAATTTTTCTGTCTCTTTTTAATTTTTGCATTTATTTTACTGAACACTGGTTTTTGAGATATACTTATGTTGCCGTCACATATTTAGTTACCTATACAGCATTGTGTGCATCTACCGTGTTTTACTTTTTCATTTCCCCAGTGATTTCCCCTAGGTTCTCCCATCTCCTACAACCACAAACATTGCCATGGCAAACTTACTGTAAAAGTCCCCATGTAAAACCACGTGAGAATTTTGCTATCATTTTGTCAGCTCTTAATGTGTTCATTATATACATTTTAGAATTGCAGTGGATCAATGACTGCTGTGTATTTCTGCTTCTCCCGCTTTGGTGAAGAGGACCATTTTTGGTGACTCTCCTGACCTTGCTACACCAGGATACATCGGCAGCATGGGAGGCAAGTAGTTTGTACTCTATATGTCTCTGGGTGGAGAGGAGACACATCTGTACTTGTTATAGACTATTACACATCAACCAGAGATACAGGGCTTAGAGCTTGATGCGTTGACCAGATGAGACTTTTGGATTGTGCAGTTCGACTGTTAGAGGGAGAGAGAGAGCCAAATGATCAGAACGGCAGACTGTGGTTACCATTAATACTGCTCATGAAATATCTCTGGCTCTCTGCTTTTTGGGCAAATGAATATGTGTGACTATGTGGACAGAGGTGACATCTGTCAGTTCTGGCTCAACTATTGAATTGTTGGTATGAGACCTTCCAGAACACTCTTTTAATCTGTCACAGCGACCAGCAATATTGTAGATTGTATTTCTCTATCAGTCTATATTCAGATAGGGGGACAATACCCAGAATGTCCTCCCCAGGACCTATGATGGACATGTAGTATGAGTAAGAATAAGTCTGTTTTGGTTTAACTCACTGGGATTTTAAAAATATTTGTTACCAGATCATAAAGTGGCCAATAACTCATAGGGTATACATACTAAAAAGTGGGAGCACTGGGTCTTTGGTCATCCACACATAATTTTTCTGAACAATTCCAAGAGTACACCATAAATTCTTGCTAATGGTCTGTATTATCACCTCTTTAAATTTTGCCATTCCTTAAGATGTAAGATGCAAAGATTTTCTGTATTTTCTATTAAGTTGATTCCTAAATACTTAATAGCTTTTAATTTTGTGACACCATCTTTGCTATTATTATAATCTCATATTTGCTATTACTG
>NW_012148753.1:1118065-1123585 GCF_000956105.1 Propithecus coquereli
AAAAAAAAATAAATACAGTTGGCCCTTTGTATCAGCAAGTTCCCCATCTGCATGAATATGCAGATGAAAATTCAGTATTCTCAGTATGCGAAATCCGTGTATATAGAAGGTCAAATTTTCATATCTGCTGGCTCTCTGCATGGCAGGCTGCAGTGATTTTGGTATCTGTGGGGCCCTGGAACCAATCTTCTGTGGATACCAAGGGATGGATATAACTGTTTTTCTATTCTTTCAGCATTTTAATTCCTATTATCTAGACATATTCCCTTTTCTGTCATGTAGTTAGTTTATATCTTTAGATCATCTCTCTTTTTAATTTGATCATTTTTGCCATGTTTGTATATTTTTTTCAGAGACTTTTGTCATCTCTGTATGTTCTGCTCCTTATCTTTGTTCATTTTTTTTTACCATTTCCTTTTGTGATGTTTCTATGATTCTCTTCTATTATCTTCCCCTCTAACTTCTTAATTTTAATGCCTAAGATGTTTTATTGGTTTTGTTTTGAATTTTATGTTTACTAACATAAACTCTTAAAATTATAAATTTCACTGAGTATTCATTTAGTTATGTTCCACAATCTTGGGATATAGTGTTTGTTTTTAGTCATTTTTTAATACATGTTTTAACATTTTTTTTCCTACAGCTTCCTTTTTAACTAAAAATGTCTTAGCAGTACTTTAATTTATTTCTATAATGGAATTTAAAAACCAATTTTAAAGTTTATTTAAAAGATATTTATTGAGTGTTTAGTATGTTCTAGGATTAGGGTACTTGGTGCACAAAAATGGACAAATAAATACCAATTTTCATAATGCTTACATTCAAGTGGGGAAGACAGAAAAAAATAAATATCTTAATTAAGTATATTATACAGTATGCTATAAGGCGATGTGTGCTATGGGGAAACATAGAGCTGAGAAAGGGGGATTGAGAATCGAGGATAAGAGAGCTTGCAATTTTAAAAAGAATAGTCAGTTTAGCCTAATTGGGAAAATAACATCTAAGCAGACTCAACTTCAATGGGTGGGATAGAAAGTGGGGCTGGAGTGGAGTGGGGAATAGGAAGTGTTCCTTTTCTACTCTGTGACATAGTAGTTGAAATCAGCTGACAAGAGGAAGTAAAGGGAATACTTAGGGTGCATAGTTTTAGGAAAACTATGAAGATTTGAAATGGTTATTGTGGACAATGGAAGAAGGAGCTGACTAGGTAACCACAGATATGTTTCTGGACAAAGCTGAGGACCCAGCTTGGGTTGGAGTCCATGGACATCTAGCAAAATCATTCCACATATGTGAAATTTTTCCAAAATGCCAAGTAGCTCAAAAGGTATAAACTTGGACTGATCATGAATTGGAGTTTTTCCAGATGGATGAGGACAAGGAATAAAGAGGCAATATTATTAAGAGATAGAATGAGTTTTTCGACTTGGTTTTATAGTGATAAGTAGCATCGTTTAGGAAAGCAGAAATTCTTAGATAATAGGGAGTTCTCCTGGGAAAAAAAATCAAAATATGATATAGGCATGTGTGTACCCGCTGGGTATTTTTTCCGGTTGAGTCAGAAGCCTTTTTGTGTGTACTTGTCATGGTGAAGGATTACATAATCAGCAAGATGGACTTAGCAAATAAGTCACTAGAAAAGAATAAAGGGAGTTTCTAGTCAATTCCTTTGAGGAAAAAGAGGTTGAGCATTTTCTTGATAGTGACTGGTATCCTTGACCTTCAAAGGAGAACAAACCATGTTGTTGTTGTTGTTGTTGCAAAGGATAGGGTTCAAAATAGCTTTTCCAATAAATGATCAAACATTATAGGACAGCACCATAATGAACTTTTAGATCTTCACAGGCTATATAAGGGGAGAGAAAGAACACAAATGAAGAGATAGTGGGCTGGGGTGAGGAAAAGGAGAAGGAACACTGGATGGAAAGAATATGAAGGACTAGTGGGTCTCTTTCCTGAGAGTGGTCCCACTGTGTTCCAGTTCTCCAACACTAATTTCTCATTAGATGTAATAACTACTCAGCAGTCTAACCAATAAATTTCACCTACTTTAGGATGAAATTTCAGACTTTTTTTTTCTCAGAAAGTCTTATGTAGAGCCCAGGAGCTGTGTTGGATCAGATGATTGACATCAGGTCTGCTGACAAATCTCTAAGCCAGGTGCTCTGTCATTTGTATGGGAATATGGCCTGTGATCTTCCTGCCTGCTAGGTGTCCAGCCATCGCCACATGTGAATAGGTTCAACATTCTATCTTTGCTAAGACTTCACATGCCAGATTGTAATCACAATTAGAGCACCTACCTGAAATATTCTGGGACATTATTTAGGTACGAGACCATTAGATACCACTAGTTTCCATGCTTGTATAGTATATTGATGGAAAAGCTCATATAAATGCCATGTTATTTTTAGGATATCCTCTAATTTTTTTGAACAGTAGATTGAAATGTGCTAAAGTTTAAAATGATAAAGCAACTAACTCATCTGGCAAATATTAAGTTGTTATACATAATATAAAGGAATGTGTATCTCTTAAAATGTATATGCATGATTCATGCTTCATGCTATATCATACTAAAATATATTAAGTACTGGATTGGTGAAAATGCATACACATGTTTAAATGAAGTCTTTCATACAATAGTCCAAGAAACAGATATTAATGTGCACATTTAGTCTTTCATAATTTATTAATCTTGAACTGTGGATAAGTTGATCATTTGCAACTGCCACAGGTAAAATTCCACTTCTACTTCAATAGCTACTGTAGTTAAACTCAACATATGGGCTTACAATTTAAAGAATGTTCTTAATCAGAGAGCTTTTATGATTAAAAAAAAATGTCAAACAGCAGGCATAGACTGCAGTCCTTTCAGAATTCATTAGTATAAATTCACAATTTTTAAATGTTATGCTGTCATTCAGATTAGTATTTTAAAGTTATGATTTTTCACTCTTTCAGAGAGAATACCTGCGTGATAGTTCTTTCATAATGTCTGTACTTCTTTCACAAAGTCTATTTGTGTGTGTGTGTGTGTGTGTGTGTGTGTGTGTGTGTTACCAAAATCACCTAAATCTTACTCCCTTGGGTATGCAGTAGGACCTCTTATTGAGCTGTGCTCCTTGTTAAATGAACTATGATTTCTAGTTTATTTGCTTAATTGAAACTTTCCACGTTGTGATAGCTCATGTATGTAAATAATTCAACCTGGAATTATGTAATGAAAAACACATTTTATTTTAAAAATGTATTTTTATCTCCTTCAAAGTTTCAATAGGGTATATTTTATATGTTAAGGTTTATATATGGCTTATTTTGTTTTGTTTAATTAGCAGAAGACTAATTCTTACATAGTTCATTTCACTGTTAATCACCTATATTTAGCATTGATTTGTATATAAACAAAGTTTCCAAAATAGAGCAATTATGATTAAGAGTCTTATGCCAGTTATTGATGCCAGTTATTAGTGCTATAATTTCCTGTATTTTCTTCATATTGTTATTGAAAAATACTGTAGTCATGCAAGCAACTTGTTGATTACTTATCAAATAAGCAACCAAATGCCCTCTTGAGCAGATGTAACATATGCAAAGACATCAAATGATCTCCAAAACAAACCCAAATCCTGATTATTAAGATTCAGCTGTCCAGATGATTTTGGGATTCCCTTTCCTAGCATGCTATAATTAAGATGAAAACTAATCGACATAATTTTAACATATTCCAATTCTACAACATTAATTTCCCATTAAATGCAATAACTACTCAGAAATCTAGCAAATTAATTCCACCTACTTTAGAATGAAATTTCAGACTTTTATTTTTGAAGTCTTATGTAGTACTTAGAATATTATGGATGTTAAAAATGTAAAAAATATCTGTAAATTCATCAATCTTTACATTTGTGAAAAGTTGCAAAATATTGAAACAAATTGTAGATTGCATATTCAGCTTTGAATTCATATTTGTGATCCAGAATCACTTTTATGGTTTAATTTGTATATCTTTATTAGGGAAAATGGGTTATACCCATACTGTTCCTGGGTGTTGATTTAAATGAAGGTTTTTCTATTCTCTATGGAACATACAAAAATATCTTTGGTACTTTTATCTCTAACACAAACTAACATTGCACATAATCATTGTGTTGATTCATTTCTTATTTGGGGCTTATCACATGGGCTTTGAGAAAATATCTTGTTAGGAGATTCTACTTATTTACAATAGTGTAAGAAATCAGTGAGTTTTTATATTAGACTCATTCGAACCATTCTACATAGATGTATTCCCAGATTTCAGAGCACGGCTCTCCTAAATGAAGTAGTCATCTTATTTGTGCATGAAGCCACAATGTTTACAAAGCCTCACAAATAAGAACCTGAATGATCCAAGGGAGATGCTCACTGCTTTGAAGCAAATTAATAATATTTTTAACATTATTTTCTAATTCTTACCTTGCTTAGCATAAGAATGTAGACGTGCCATATCTTAATCTCCTTACACTTGTATATATCAAACTCCACTCACTGCATGAATATGAATTCCCTGGTAATAATACTCACCTCACAGGTTTGTTCTATATAGTAAAAGATATTGGGTATTATACTAGTTTTCTAAGACTAGGATAACAAATTACCATAAACTGGGTGGTTTAGAACAGAAATGTATTCTTTCACAGTTTAGGAGGCCAGAAGTCCAAAATTAAGGTATCAGCAAGATTGGTTCCTTCCGGATGTGCTGAGGGAGAAACTGTGCCATGCCTTTCTTACAGCTTCTGATGGTTGCCAGCAATCCTTAGCATTCCTAGGCTTGTGGATCCATCACTCCAGTCCCTGCCTCCTCCATGTTCATACCCCTTTCTTCTCTGTGTCTCTATGTGTTTTTTTCTGTGTTGTATAAAGATACTCTCATTGGATTTAGGACCTCCTCTAATCCTGTATAATTTCATCTTCATCCTTAGCTTAATTACATCAGTAAAAATTCTATTTTCAAATAAGATCACATTCTGAGTTCCTGGGTAGACATAAAATTTGGGAGACACTATTCAACCCACTACGGATGGGGAAAATACTTTGTCATTGCTAAATGTTATTTGTAAATACCATCCTCTGTTCCTAGGCATGAAAAATATCTAAAATTTTGAACCCTTATTATAAATCAGGCATTACTCATTAATGTATTAACTCATTTGATATTCAGAAAACCCTATGAATTAACTACTGATATGATCATCCTCAATTTACATGGCTGAGCATGGTGGCTTGCACCTATAATCCCAGCGCTTTGGAAGGCTGAGGATGAAGTGTCCGTTGAGGCTAGGAGTTCGAGTTCCAGATTGTCCCTAGTTTACAGGTGGGAAAACTGAAGCGCAGAGGGGTCAAAGATGTTTTACCTGTTATTATAGCTATTAAATGGTAGAGATACATTTAAATCCAAATATTCTATCATAGAGTTCACATTCTTAACCACCAACATATTACCAAGAAGAAAAGAGGAGGGCGAGGAAAGGAAAAACA
>NW_012148753.1:1124996-1153661 GCF_000956105.1 Propithecus coquereli
TAGCAACTCTCTCCAGTAGAAACTATGAGCAAATATGTAATGGGAAATACACATGGAAAAATTTTCTCAGTGTTACATCAGAGGATCATTTATTGATTACTTCACCAGATATTTACTAAGCACCTACTTATGACAAATTTTTGCTAGGCAAAGGAGACTTGCTGTCAGTGAAAAAAAGACATAGTCCTTGCCTCACAGTGGGCACGTGATCACACAAGGTTGCAAACACTTGGGAGTGGTATTCAACAGTTTGTGTTGACTAAAGATAGCATACATAAGAGGAGTTAAATAAATAATTGATGAATGTATCAAAGAAACCTCTTGGCATTTGACTTGACATTTGCACATAGGATTGTTCTGTGGGGAAGGCTTTTATTTTTTCCCTTTGAGGGCAGAATGAGTATGTGCATTACAGATCAAGACTATTGCCTTTTTTAAAAATGTGCACATTAAAATAAATCAATAATTTAGGGCAGAATGTTTGTCTTGCATCACTTCATCTCCACAGCATTACTCACTCTTTTTTCACTGTTTGCAAATATGCAATTCATACATACACACGCAGAATAATTAAATTGAATAATCTCTCTGACATCCTTCTTTATTTCAAATTCATATCAGTACTTTAAAATAGAGGTCTATTTGTTAATCCATCTTACTATCTTTCCCAATTCATCTCATGCCTGAATTTCCACATCACTTGTTTCCTGTACCAACAATTTGGTTCAGGAGAGGGGATGGTGCACGACACAGTGATTCCCACTTTAGACTCTGGAGGAAGACTGCTGGGGCCCAAAGCTGAGTCTTATTTTGCTAACCATGTTACTTTAAGAAATGACATAAATATTTTTTTCTTGGTAGGAGTAGAAAAGATAAATATTCAGCTCAATGCCTAGAACATTAACAAATGTTCAGTAAACAGTATATTTTTCTATTTCCCATTTTCTATCTTTCCATATTTGCCATTGCCTATCTTCCCCTTTTAATTTAATTTGTTTCTATTTTCATGCAAGTATTCAAAACAAATGATTTTGAAAAGCCAAAAGTATTGCAAGATTTATAACAAAAAACAGAATAAAACTAGTCCTCTTCTGCCCTCTTTCCAACTCACCCACCTTATTCCTCTCCCCAGATGCAATCACTTACTTGGCTATATACCTTTGTGATCTATGGCACACATTTGGGGGATTTGGTCAATATTACAGTGAAGTATTTTCCCATGGAACAATTCAGGAATCACTCAGTAATGCAAATTTAACCACAAAATACAGTCAATGTACAAGGTTAAGTAATATTCATAATTATTAAGTGAAAACAAAACGTAATATAATAAATATAATGAATATATACAGCAATCCCACTATTTTGTATCTACCCAAAGGAAAAAAAAGACATTCTATGATAAAGACATCTGCACTCGAATGTTTATAGCAGCATAATTCACAATTGGAAAGATACGGAAATAATCCAAGTGCCCATCAATACATGAGTGGTTAATAAAATGTGGTATATGTATACCATGGAGTTCTACTCAGCCATAAAACAAACAGTGAACTAATACCTCTTGTATCATCCTGGATGGAGCAGTTCTATTTCCTATATGTTGGCTTGATTTTCTGACAAGCCCTATTCCCATGGTAGCAACAGGACTGTTGGCAATTTCAGGGATACATTCTATTTTTTTTTTTTTTTTTTTAGCTATCCAAAAAGAAAAAGGGATTTCCATCAGCAAAATCTAGAATGAGCTCTAATTTGCTCTGATTGGGCCATGTGCTGATAGTTTAATGATCACAGAAGAAGAGATGGGTTCTCTGATTGATCAAGTCTTGGTCACATGAATCCTTTTATGTGGCATCAGTTCACCCAAGCCAAGTGGGCTGAACATGCCAGGAAGGCTGATTTCTCAAAGAAAAAAAAAAAAAAATGAATTCTGTTACCAGAAAAGTGAGGGCTATGCCAGATGACAAAGGACTGGTCTGAGTATGAATATGGACTAGAATGACAACTTAGTTGAAATTTTCTTCATTTTGATTTATAAGAGAATTAGAAAAAAATAAATCCTCAAAGAATGAAAGAAGCTCCCAAATTCTTTTCAGAGGCATGCTAGAAGTTTAGTATACAGATATTCCTGGACTTATGATGGAGTTACCTCCTGACAAACCCATGGTAAACTGAAGATACTGGTTGTTTGAAAATTCATTTGAAGATACACCTATCGACTGAAAATCATAGCTTAGCCTAGCCAACCTTAAGCACTTTCATTGGCCTAAAGTTGGGAAAAATCATCTGCTAACACAGTACACTGTAAAGTATCAGTTGTTTATTCTATAGATCATGTGCCTGACTGAGAGTTGCATCACAAGAAAATATAGTACTGCTTTCTACTGAATACATAATGCTTTCGCATCATCATAAAGTTGAAAAATCATAAGAGCCATCATAAGTCTATGCTTCATGTATAATGCTTCATGTGTTGCAATCTGCCAATCAGAGGAACTGTAGGTTTCAGGTCCATTGTCAAATATATATTATTAGCCTAGTAACATACTGGAGTCTACTTATTATTGTACGAGGGAATTCTTGCTGCCCTACAATTACATACTCTGTTTTCTATTTCTTATTGTGTCCTTGGCCTACATTAAAGATGAAGTTGATGCTGGGCAGTGAATGCATGTCACTTAATGTATACCAAGAGGGAAAAGTAAGAAAAGAAGGAGGAAAAAAAACAACTAAAAATAGATAAAAGATGTAGTAGTAATGAAGTAATTGTATATTAATGAAGTACTCAGTATTTTTTTTTTTCAGGTTGCAATGATTTTAAAATTTATACATTCTAATTGAGTGAGGGTAACAGAAATGGCCCCTCATATATTTCAACATATTTTAATACATTAACTGCCATGTGAATTGTATTTAACTCACACTAGTTTTGAGCCTGGGGCGTCATGAAACATGTAACTGCAGTTGGTTGGTGAAAATCTTATTTGTTGATGTTCTTATTGTTACAATTAATATTGAACAATTTAATTGCATATAACTCAAGCCCAAAAAACAAAGAAAAATTACAAATTTTTCACTAAATTAGAGTCATTTTGTTTTCAAAGTTTTATTCTGTTTTCATAATAAAACACTGTGGCCCTAAGGAAAAAATTTTTTTTCCAGTATGGCAGTCAATGTGTTAAAATTGGTGATATTTCTACAAGGCAATCTGGGATGCATTTATCAAACTTTTAAAAGAGTAGTTTTCCCTGAAAATATTAATATTTATTTCACTACAATACCATTACTTACCTTAGAAAATTAATATTTATAGAAATATGTGCATGCTAATATGTGCATATGTTTTAAATGTAAAATAAATGTATCAGTAATATAATAGTTGATGGGAAAAATTAAATATGGGTATATATGAAACCCTTGATTGATCTACATTATATTTCCATGGCACAGATACTATTATTTTCTTAATTTTGAGACTGTTGTGCATTTTTACTGTTGATATTTAGAGTTCACTTTGGAGAAAGAGTGCTTACCTATAATTTTACTTAGATTTTTACAAAATTATTTTCTAAAAGGGTCTTGATTTTCTTTGACGCAAAAAAGGTATATGTCTTTAGTCGATTTTGCATATGTCCTTTCTCAGTATACTTTGAAAAAGGTTACATTGTCAAAAATTTAAAAATGTACACTAAAAGGAGTGTATTGCTAGTAGATTTCTATTTGGAAAAAAAGAACAGCTGGGTAATATAATATGTTCTAGTTTATAAATTTATGAGGTGATATTGGAAATATAATTTATGTTCTGGACCATAAAACACTGAAATCACATATATTTTAATGAAACACATGTATTATGTAATGTAGTCCATGTATGTTACTTGGTACCTGCTTGGTAAGTCCCAAATTGCTGATATTTTTTCAGTATATTGAAAGGCAAATATAAATTACATTAATAGCTATTATGGAAATACTAATTCATAACCCCATATAATTTTATAAACACTATGCTAATAGTTCATTTTGCAAAAAAATTTTGACAATTTAATGCAGATGAACGTTTAACTCTGGGATAATCAATGAACTGAGACAAATCAAAAACTAAAATTTAACAGAATGCACATAAAGCATTCTGTTAATTTTTCCATATAAAAGAATGAGTTTGAGAATCTTGTGAAATGATTTTGTTTTTTCCTGGTAACATAAAGAGCAGTCCCTTTTGTTTTTAGGAGTCTGGAGCATATTCATATCAGTTTTAGTATAAAGTGAAATAACTCAAATTATTTTAAAAAAATTAAGTTTTTCCAGTCTGTTTTGGAGATCTGATTACCACCAACCTGGAACTAACATAGTTTTGTGAATTTTCTTTCTCATCTGCATGATTACTGAAATTACATTTTTCAGATTTAGTTGTGATTGTAGGCTATGCTGTTATTCCTTGAATAGTCAGGAGGAAACAGGTTATTTTCCTAGACATTGCTTGTAATTATTAGTCTGGTTGACCTGGTTAATGACTCAGGCATTAACATAAAATGGTCCCAAATACTACCACTCATGCAGAGCAAACATGCTTCCCCACATATTGCTCGCCATGATAAAAACATACATGTCATTCATTGTTTGTTATTCTCTCACACGATTATGCCATTATTTTAGAGTGCCAATTGCAACTATTCATTATTAGCCAAATGGTTTCTTTAAAAAATTTGTGAAGCCTTTGGAATTAGCACATAATATAGTTTTGAATAAAAAACTAGAATAACATCTATGTTCCGATTTCCAATTCACATCTACATGAGATACTCATTTTATGTAAAAATTATCCTCATTTATGCTAGTGCAAAATAGATGCAGTAGAATCATTGATTTCAAGATGCCTCAAATCTAGAACAGTGATTGTCCACCACTATTATCACATCAATGTTCCTTCCAACTACAACAGATACTCCTGCTTCTCAATGCTGCCATATCCTCTCTTTGGGAAGGGCATCTTGGAAATGCCCGGATTATAAGGGAACTGGGGTAGGGCATATATGCTTTCCCCAGTTTTCTCGCTTGCAATAGGTGTAAATACTCTAGTAATTATAACATTTATTGATCATCATTACCTGGTACTTTGTTAAGCACTTTATAAACATGATGTCTTTTAATAAGCACAACACACAAAGCAATCTCTTAATTTAGGCGCTAATATAAAATCAGTTTTTCTAAGAAACTCAATTTAAACAAAGATAGTTCTCCCATGTTAAAAGTTAGTGCATGGTTGGGTTATAACATGCTCAGAACTGCCTGTCTCCAGAGCCACTGCTCTCATTTCCTCTCTTTGATAATAACCATGTTCTGTGTTGTTGCTGTATACAGTGCTATGGAAGAATAGAGCAGGAAATAATTCTTTTGTTTTCTGAAATAGTGCAGAAGAAATCACATATTTAAGAAAGAAAATGATCTTACTGGTGTCATTTACTATGCATCAATTGTTTCAAAATAGCAATGACATTTGAACAGAATCTTAGGATAATTAGAAATTTAACATATGAAAAACAAGCCATAGTATTTCAAGATAAAAGTATATCATGAGGAAATATGGAGTCATGTTTGATGCAGTATATATAGTCACTGGGAGTAGAGAAATAAATTGTAGTGGACCATTATAGCTATTGGCTATTGCTTGCTCTGTCTTTATGTACCTCAGCTCCTCACTTGGAGGGGGGATGACATATTCACAAATAAAAATTACAATGCAATTTGATAATGCTAGAATGGTGAGCTTACAATACAAACAAGATTACCAAGGGATGAGACATTAGCTCTTCCTATTGAAGCAGCATGGGATTTTGAAGATGTGGAGATACCATTCCTATAGAGAAAACAGGGAAAAGGTCATTCCATGCAGCAGAAACATCAGCAAAGACGTGAGGGCTTGAAGTAGCATTTTGGTTGGAGAAAATGACCTGAAAGTATCTTGTGTATTTAGAACATGGTGGTAAGAGATGAGGATTGTCAGACAGGTAGAATTCTGTGATAAGAAGCCTGGTATTTGAGGAAATAGCATCTGGTTTGTGTTTTAGGAAGTGTAGCAATGTAGAGTTTGGGAAGTGGGAGAGATGTATAGTAGAGAAACCAATTAGAAAGAGGTTAATAAAGTAGTACAGATTTGAGATAATGAAACCAAGTTAGAGGTGGACAGGTCGTGGGTCCTAGGGAAAGTAGTTGATAGGTTCTTGGATGACATGAAGCATCAGATGTATAGGAACAGAATGGCACCAGGGTCCACTTGAAGGATTGTGCCCATGATGGTGCCAGAGAGTCTTGTGAGAGTATGGGTAGCCAGTCAGTGAGCACTGTGCTCCCTTATGCTGAGGCCATGCTATTGCTTTTCCCTCTGGTGTTCAGCGCTCACCACCCATCACCTGCAGCTAACACATTGCCTCATGACTCTTCAGCATAAATGATTGATTCCTCTTCAGCATAAGTTATATTTTCCAAGATTTTGCTCAGTCCTCACTAGATTTACCCTCATGTTGCCAATCCGTATATTGTTTCAAGATAATTGTAATCCCCAGAAAATCAGAAAATGGATCCTGGACCCCTAAGTATATGGAAAGGAAAGCCTATCTTCACCTTCCCCACCCAAATATTTCTAAATAAAATCAGTTTGATATTTCTCCCTGAATCAGACAATAGAGAAGTACTCTTCTATTGAATTCAAATAGGAATGGGTATGTAAAAGGGGGTCAAGGATGATAACTCTCTTTGCCTTGTGTAGTTTTAATGAAGATTAAATGATACAATATATATGAAAGCAAAGATACTTTGAGGCCTAATAGGAATATGGCTTTTTGTTATTATTATGCAATTGACACTTGTCATACATTGATTTCTTTTGCTATATTATCTCCAATGAAGTTGAAAAAAATTCCAGAGTGGTAGTTTGTGAATTGTGCTGAATTGAAGCTCTTTGTTTCCTGTGTAAGCTTTTAGCATAGTGTTTTATACTGTCGGTTCTCAGTTTGCATTTGTTGACTCAGAAAACTTTTAATTGTGTTTGGTGGCAAAATATCTTGGAACTTAAATAAATAAGGGAAAATATGAAGCAAAACTGACTTTAAATGTCACTGCTATAAATACTGAGTCATATTATAAAATGCTCGAAGGAAATCTCTTTGACACTGCCAAGGAAATAAATACAGCGTTAGCATAAAATAATTTCTGGTTTCTGAAGAATGACACATTATAAAATCCACTTCTAAGTTAAAAAACAAGCTTGTTTTAAATTTCTTTCTTGATATGGTCTAAGACAGTGGTCCCCAACCTTTTTGACACCAAGAACTGGTTTCGTGGAAGACAGTTTTTCCATGGAGGTGGGGGGCGGGGTGAGAGGGGCATCACTGTCTCGGCTCCAATTCAGATCATCAGGCGTTGGATTCTCATGGGGAGCACACAACCCGGATCCCTTGCACGCGAAGTTTGCATCACTGGGCTTCATGCTCCTACGAGGGTCTGATGCTGCTGCTGATCTGGGGTGGGGGGCAGGGCTTGGGCCGTGATGTCAACGATGGGGAGCAGCTGTGGGTGCAGGTGGGGCTTCACTTGCTAGCCTCCTGCTGTGTGGCCTGGTTCCTGGCAGGCCTTGGAGCAGCACTGGTCTGCGGCCCAGTAATTGGGGACTGCAGGTCTAAGGGACGTCACTTGCTGGAAAAGCAGGAATTTATAAATGGTTCGAAGCCATCTCATTGAGTTAGCAAGAAGGAGGTAGAAGTTAATTTTTACAGTTTATTTGGAAACACTTAAAAATCTAATCAGAAGCCATTTTCCAATTTTCATTAAGGATAAGATAGAAATAGACATGGTTTCATAATTCCAAACCCAATGTCTTCTATAAAATTAATGATGTGATTTGATTTTGAATTCAATTTAGACTACTAATTTAGTTCTCCACTAATAATTAGTCTATTTTTGAAATATGTTACAGTTGTGTCAGGAGCAAAAGATGATATAATTGCTATTTTTCTCTTTCACGTACATGCGCTTATGTATGCATACAAATACACACATGCACACACATACACACACACACATACAAATACTATGTCTGATGGTGGAGAATAAACATTTCCATTCAGAAAAGGAAAGAATAGAAGACATACAGTGAAAACTTGCCCACTGCAATTCTGAAATCTCACTGGAAAGATATTGTGAAGGTCTCCAACCTTGAGCATGGGAGGTACCTGTATTAAGGTCTAATTAATTTTTATAGAAGGAATTATTTTATCCACTTTTCTTCATGACTCCTTGATCACCACCCATTTGTAAACTCATTTTAGTCCTCTATTCTCCTTGGTCACATCTGAAGTGAGTGTTAGAAAGAATATCTTCTTTATAGAGCCTTCAGAGTCTACCTCATGCTGATGGAAAATTGGATTCTCAAGGTTTTTATTATTATTATTTTTAATTTATTTGTTTTAATTCTGTATCATTCAAATTTCTGACATTGTGGCAATACAATTTTCTCAAATTAGTAGCCTGCTGATTTGTTTCATTCTAATTTTACATGTACCAGTAATCACATACCCAAAATTCTTTTCCAGATGTAGTTCTCACATTTCTTTATTTCATTGCTTTTCACCAACTTGCTTCTTTTTTAATTTAATGGTAACCACCTATTTAGGAAAATGAATGGGAAAGCCATGCATACCCTTGTGGACTTTAGCCTTGATTTATTGTATTTAGCTGAGACATTTTACTGGATCTTTGTTGTTCAGTCCTTTCAAAATTCTCTTACCAACGGCTAGGAGTCTCTAAGCAGCTAGCTTTTCCAGCTCTTGATGGCACAGAATTTTGAGTCTTTATTCTCTTTCATTTCTGCTTGCAAAATGGTCAATTTATTCTTGAATTGGTCTCCAAAAGTAGTCAATAACGTTCAAAATATGCCAGTCTAGTATAAATATACTAATATACTAAATATACTACTGTATTTTTTCCAACCATATCCCCCAGAGTTTCAAGTTACTGCATGCAAAAGGTTTACCAAATGTTTGCCCCTGCATAATGTGGGTCACCATCTTTCTGAAGTTCAATGTCAGCTTTCAAACTCTCCTTTCCCTGATCACTAAACCTATAACACATATCTTAAGTTTTTGGTACAGCTGTAGCCCTCACCTAATATCAATATATGAATTAGTCAGAATAGATTAAGTAATGCAGTGGTTAAAATTAAAGCATGGAACCCTAGTAGCTTAGTAACAGCAAATGTTTATTTCTTGCTCCTGTCACAGGCTGATGTGTATTGGGATTGACTTTCTTTGGCAATTGTCACGGACTGTATTTCTCTGTACACACCCCATCTAACCCCACAGCCCCTCACCAAATTCAAATATTGAAATCCTAACCCACAAGGTGATAGTATGTAGAGGTGAGGACTTTGGGAGGTAATTGTGTCATGAAAGTGAAGCTGTCATGAATGGGATTAGTTTCATTATAAGAAGAGGTCAGAGAGTTAACTCACTCTTTTTCCACCACGTGAGGATACAATGAGATGTTTCTAGTCTGCAACCTGGAAGAATGTCCTCACCATAGTCTGACAATATTGCCATACTGGATCTCAGACTTCCAGCATCCAGAACTAGGAGAAATAAATTTCTATGGTCTATAATCGCATTCCCCAACCCCCGGGCCATGGACCAGTCTGTGGCCTGTTAGGAATCAGGCCACACAATAGGAGGTGAGCAAGCGAAGCTTCATCTGTATTTACAACCGCTCCCCATTGCTTACATCACAGCATAAGCTCTGCCTCCTGTCTGATTAGTGAGGGTATTAGATTCTCATAGGATCGGGAACCCTACTATTAACTGCACATGTGAAGGACCTAGGTTGCATGCTCCTTAAGAGAATCTAATGCCTGATGATCTGAGGTGGGGCTGAGGCAATGATGCTAGCACTGGGAGTGGCTGCAAATACAGATTGTCATTAGCAGAGAGGTTTGACTGCACAATAATATAATGCGCTTGAATCATCCTCTCCACCCCCGTTTGTGGAAAAACTGTCTTCTATGAAACCGGTCCCTGGTGCCAAAAAGGTTGGGGACCGCTGGTAAGCAACTCAGTCTGTAGTACTTTCTTATAAGCAACCTAAACTGACTAAAACGGCAGTTACCTTTAAGCAAGTACTCAGGATTTAGTCTCTGCTCATCTTGCAATCTGTTAATTTAAACTCATGCTTCCTAAATAGGACCAAAAAGGGGTCCTGATGATAGGCTAGACAGTACATATACTATTTTCACCCACTTCCTTGGCCAGAAGCAAGAAACATACTCAACTCAGCTGCAAGATTGTGGAGTAATTCCGTGTTTTCAGGAAGAAGAATTTGATGAATATCTAGCTAGTGTGTACAATATATCTTCTAATGTTATTTTTCAAAAATTATGAAAAGGATCTCAATATGCAATGTGAAAAAACACTTCTTAAATATTATTTCATTAATTAGAAAGACTAGACCTTTATATCCCTCACACATCGTTATTGAAATAATATCATTCTCTTCCAGTTTCCTAAAATAAAATGTCTTCTCCATTTTTCTTAGTGACATCAACTTTTATTTCTTTCGGCTCCTCTGTTTCATAATATCATTATGTATATTTACTTAGCCTTATTGCTTAAATAATTCTCTTGCATTTGGGGAAAGAAAATTCCACCCTACTCTTCTCTATAAAACTTCAAAGTTTGCAAGTGGAAAAATTCCTGGGAGAATATATACTTGTCTATGAGTAGATTCCTTAACCCCCTAGTCCTTTTTCTTCATTAAAGGAAACGAATACTTCTTTGGTAGCAGTAATCACTAATTGTACCAATTTGCCAAAATCAGAGCAAGTGCTGGAAAACATTCAGGCCCCAGTGTTTTGAGGAATATGGGAGTACTCTTTGGAAATAGTTATTTGGCTTATTTCACCCCACTAGACTCTGAAGTCAGGGAAATTCCAGGGAATGAGTTTCTAGTGAGTCATAAACATGAACTTGAGATATGCTTCCTGTCACTCCCATAAGACAGCAAAGGTCACCTGTAGAGAGTGGGAATCCTCATAACTACAAGTATACAAATTAACTTTAGTGCAGAGCCTTAGAGATATTCACAGAAATGGGAGCATAATTCTGCTTCTAAATCTGGTCTACCTTGCTGGTTTCTGCTGTGTATTTTAGCCACTATTCTAAGTCCTAGGGATTTTATTTTTAAGTGGAGAGTTTTATTTTATTTTTCTATTCCCATTTCTGATTTTATAACTCTTAACTCATGTTACGCATTTTATCACATCATTTTACAGCACAAGTAACTAAGATGTCTATTCTGAGACTATGAAAACTTTTAAACTTAGTTTTACTAGAGATCATAATATATTAATGATATAGAATCTTCCTTAAGAAATAAAACTCTACATTGTTTTATTATTTCAAAATAAAGTGCATAAAATTATTGCAAATTTAACTATATGCCTCAATTTATCTGCTAAAATGTCTCTCTCTTGTTCATATAGTCATATATGAACTGGTATCCATTGGAGCTTGATTCCAGGACCCCTGTGGATACCAAAATTTGCAGACGTGTAAGTCCCTTATATAAAAATTCATAGTATTTACATATAATCTACACACATCCTTCAGTATGCTTTAAATCATCTCTATATTATTTATAATACCTAATACAATGTGTACATATCACTTTATCGGAGTGGATTCAACCTAGTACTCAGTGCATGGCAAATTCAACTTTTGCTTTTTGGAACTTTGGAGAATTTTTTTTTTCTCAATATTTTTTATCTAGGTTGGGTTGAATCTACAAGTGTGAAACCCACAAATGTGGAGGGCCTGCTATGTCTACTTTCCCAGATTAAAAAAAAAATAGTGCTGGAGTATCACAGTAGTTAGATTTTGGAGGCTTTCTACATCTATGAATTGAATGGCCAATATCAGCAACATGGCATTAAACAAGACCTCCTTGCATACCAATAAACTTAACACTGGCTTCTCTTTAATACTATTAAATCAAAATATATTGAAAGTAAATTTCAATGTTCACATCTGCTGCACATTTAGAAGAATACTAATGTTAAAGGCACATATTTCCTAGAGAAATACCTTTTACTGGGCAAGTATGGGCATGGCCTGAGAGTCAATGTTAATATTATTCTTTCAAGTATTTTTAACGTATATAAACATGACCTTTTATTGACTCACTTAAGACTCATAGTGGAAATCTTATAGTACATGTTACAATAACTGATCTTTAGGGATTCAAGTGGGCAATTACTCAACTAAATAAAGTGATTGCTTTTCTAACATGCTCTTGTAATGTTTAGTTAACTTGTTCAAAACAAAGCATGTGGTGACACTATTTCTTGTTTCTTTTTTCTTATGAGTCACGTGGGACTATCAATGAATTCCTGCAGTGCCATTATAAGCTGAATCTTAGAAATGCATTATGTTTGAAGTTCTGTGCAAATATCACAGCGTGAAGCAGGGAAAAAAATGGAAAATGTTATTTTAATGTTCCAATTGACAGACAAATTTTTTAAGACTCTGAGAAAGAGCATGTTTTCCCCATGATTTTAAATGTATAATTGCAAGTTCTGCTTCCCTTGTTAGGCCAGGGAAACATAAAACACTCTATTTGGAAACAAAACCATCACAGATACTCTTTATGAGTATCCGAGAGATAGACATGCTCTCGAGACTTCAGGTGTAAGTATTGAGTACAAATTTCTTTTAAAGAATGTTCTGGAAATATATCTACACTGTCACTGAAGGTTCGATATCAAAGTAAAGATAAGAATTGGGTGAGAGGCCGGAGAGTTTTGGATCTTGTAGCTAGAGTAGAAGGACTCCATGGGAAGGTTGTGAACATATTCTGACACTTTTTCAGAAGTGTGTATAATAAAATAAAAAGTTTACTTTGGTAAACTCCAGACAGATAGTGACAGAGATAAAATATCAAAATAGCAAGGACACATATGTATAAACAACTTGACTCTTGAGACAGGAGTATTAACTCAGGATTACTCTGGAAAACCTGGAAAGTTAATAACAGTGTATTCTCTCTCAGTACCACTGGCTCAGGGAACATAGCTGTCATGTGGTCAGGACTTTGGACTCTGAGAACTCTCACGTACTCATGTGATTTTTACTACTATCCATAAAGTGATGGATTTCAAACTTTCTCTGAACTCCAGAGTAGGCCTTTTTGTTGGTATCTCACAGCCTAAAACTGAATTTCTCGTTCCCATGTCTGCATCTTACCAAACACCCTACCCACTCACTACTCAGCATTTAGCTTTCTTCCTCTTAAATTACTTAACTCTGAAGACAGCACAGCCATCTACACAGTCACTTAAGTATAAATACTAGAAATAAATCAATGGAGAAAAAAGTCCCTTACTGTAGAATTTTTAAAAAGTAATTTTTGATGTATGATAAGGATATATTGTATTTATTAATATATGCAAGATGCTCAAAACTAATGGATAGAATAAAGATTCTAAGATAATACACATGGGATAATAGGTTGGAAAATATTAAGCTAATACACTCTAATCCCCACCAAAAACCTGTTCTTGCAGGTCCTCACCCGAATACAAATTCTGATGTTTGCATCTCCAGAGCAAGGGTTGACAGGCACTTGACCTCTTTGGCTAGACAAAAAACCATTAAGTCAGGCTTCTACCTTCAAAGAGAATTTTCTAAATCCTTCCTCTTCTCTTTTAGCATGTCAAGAACTAAGTCTGGAAAGTTAAGCTCAAAACATCCTTCCTTATTATGGAAAAGATACAATTGAGTCTAAGGCTTTCTGTTCCATGTTGGAAAGTGGCTATGAGGTGTTTGAAGGGGACCCTTTCTGGTCATAGTGACTGGTTAAGAAAATAGGAGTGAGAGAGAGATCAGGAAGAACATTCAGTGTTCACTTCCAGGCAGCCAAATTTTATTCTCTGGGCTTTTGTGGGAGCACAGTATAAAGACTAAGATCAAGGCCCAATATTATGTGTGATTGACATGTGAGAAAAACTGAGACTCAAATGGCCTAACCACAAGTTCCCCTCCCTACTCTACTCCTATGGACACCGACCTCTAGTCAAACAACCCTCCTTATCACAAGGATGAGGTACAGGTCCTGCTTATCTCTGAGCATCTTGCTTTGGTTTTGCTGCCAGATTATCAAATTATTCAAACAAGCCAACCACACTCTACTGCTGGGATCAGGTGTCACTTCAGCCCCCCATAGCACCTGGCAAAACCTCCATGTGGCCCTGAGTGGTATGCGCCATCTTCTTCCCCCAGGCTAGCAGTATATGAGTCTAATAAACTGCTGTCAATCTCATCTATCCAGTGTTGCATATCACGTGTTCAGGATCCCCATAAACCTAGGATGAGAATCTTTCTGTCACCGGAAAGATAAAGAGGCAATTACAGTGGGGTAGTATTATATATTATATATGTCTGGGAAGTCCGACAGGAATACAGAGTTTTACCCTGTTTTTATTTTTGGCTTTGAAAAAACATCCCTGAATCAAGGAGGAACAAAACACAGTACAGTGAATTTCGTGGCCGAGCGTAGTGAAGCACTGAATTCCTAGGTGATATTCAAGGAAATAAAAGTTCCTCTTCCTCTCTCACTCAAACCTCCCTATCCCCTGGTTTATTTAACCAAAGTGTGTCACACAAATATTATCATTTGTAATGTGTGCCATGACATGAGGATGTTGGGCAGCACTGATTAAAGTTGGGGTATTAAAAAAATGTTAGCTAGTATTTGTTGATATTATAAAGCTGCTTGCTATTATTTTTTTTTCTCTAAACTGCCTCCATTTTGGACTTGTATGATACCCCAAGCTTGGTTTTTCTCCTTTTTCACATTCCTTTCCTGACTCTCGTCTTATAATCAATTCTTCCAAAGATCCCATCTCTCAACACTGTTGCATTGGGGATTAAGTTTCCAACACATGAACTTTGTGGGACACATGCAAACCATAGCACCATCTCTGTAACATTTATCTCACAGAAAAAACAACCTGGCCGAGATAGCGCGTGTGAGAGCCACCCTAAGTATTGCAATGCGCACTGAACATATTCAGCTAGTCATTTTACAGGTGTATTATACACTCAGCTCCTAAATGCATCCCATATCTGTTCTCTTCTTTGCATCTCCATTACCACAATCCTCACCCAAACCCCTATAATCTTCTTACACCACTAAATTAGTCATGTAACTGGTGTCCCTGAAACTATTCCCACCCTATCCAGTCCATTCAGTTTTCACATTGAGTCCAGAATTATTTACTAAATATGTATATCTGATAACTTTATTCTCCCACTCAAAAGCCTAGATGGACGGTTGCTTACTGATGCCTCTGGATTCTTAGCAAAGCTTACAATGTCCTCTATTGCTCCATTTCTCTATTTTCTGCCTCTATCTCTCTCCTTACTTATTCACAATATTCATTTTCTTCGTCTTTTCGCTCCAGCCACTGTGAGGGTTTTTTTAATTTATTGAGCACATCATTTTTCTCTCCTTCCAAGACTTTGGATCCATCCTTACTTTTTTATCCTTTATCATGAGTAACTTGACTAACATTTGCTTCCCATTCAAGACTCAGAATGATGATCAATGCTTAGGAAAGTCTTTGATACATGAGACTAAGTCAGGCTGCTTGGTTAAGTACTTACCAAAGCTTCTATGCTATTATACCATTGGGAGGCATTTATTACATTAGATATTATTCATTTTAGGACTGCGTTTTCCTCCCACCTCGAATTGTAAAATCACAAGAGAAGGGACTACATCTCTCTTGTTTACTTACCACTGTATCCCTGATGCCTTGCTCATAGTAAGTTTTCAGTATTTAATACTTACTGAATTAATAAATGAAAGAATATACAACATGCTCTAAGTAGAAGCGAAATGAAATGATCAATGTTGCAGATTAAGGAGTTGAATTAGGGTTAAAAACCATAAGCGAACAGCTAACGATAAAATCAAGGAAACACCAGGAAGTCAGTATCACAGGATTCCCAAGCAGGGCCATATTGTAATGCACTTCTGCTTCTAAGGGATGATTCCTCCATTCTTCTTCTTCTTCTTTTTTTTTTTGAGACAGTGTCTTGCCTTGTTGCCCCGGGCTAGAATGCAGAGTGCAGTGGCATCATCATAGCTCACCGCAACCTCAAACTCCTTGGCTCAAGCGATCCTCCTGACTCAGCCTCCCAAGTAGCTGGGACTACAGGTGCGTACCACAGCACCCAGCTAATTTTTCTACGGGGTCTCACTCTTGCTCAGGCAGGTCTCAAACTCCTGACCTCAAGGGATCCTCTCTCCTCAGCCTCCCAGAGTGTTAGGATTAGAGGTGTGAGTCACTGCACCCCACCAATGCAAGTATTTTTAACTCATCGTTTTTTTTCAATCTTGATTTCTTTTCTCTTCCTGATATTATCATTGGGAATACAAAAAAACTTTACAGGTGGAAAGGAGGCAAAATATCCCTGTAAAAAGGTCTCTCTGTCTGGGTTTTTTTGTTTTGTTTTGTTTTTTTTGCCTTTAAGTTCTCTCCTTCTCCCTCTCCTTCTTACCAATAGTCAAGTAAAGCCATTTAATTAGATTGCTCTTTATTCTCAGTTTGCCTATTTAAATCAATTGAAATTTTTGGGGGGGAGTGTGAGCTCAATGTTATTATGTATATGTTATTGTTTATTATTCACTTTAAATATAATTGGATAAAATATGTGTTTGCACAAAAAAGAAGAGATTTTTTTTAAAAAGCCATCTCCTCCTTCACTGTTTTAGAGAGGAGCCTTTGCTATGTTGCTCAGGCTGGCCTCAAACTCCTAGGTTCAAAGGATCCTCCTACTTCAGCCTCTCAAATAACTGGGACTACAGGTGCATGCCACTGCACCCAGTCCCCTCTGCTAACTTTTTAATGTACTGTTTTATCAATTTGAGAGAAGTGTTGCTATATGATACTTAATAATAACAGTTTTAATTTTTATTCATCAGAATTTTGAGCATTATAATTTATAAGCATATAGTTATGTTATTTTAACATATTAATACTTAACAACATAATAGTTTTGCAAATTGGAGCTTCATAAAAATTCAATGTGGTAAATAGGGTAAGAACTTTATAACTATCACAATATTTTCATAATCCAGGGTATATAATTTTTCAGACTATCCATGGAAGTGAAAGGAATGCTTGCATTTTCCAGCTTAAGTATAGGGAAAAATAATCTTTTAAACACAACACAAATTTACATATACACAAACATGCCATATCAAAGCTAGCCTGCTTATAAAGTAGATATGTCATTCTCTATCATTTCCCAAATTCTCAATTTTGACTCAATGTACCTACTACTCTCTTCCTTCAGGATATTATTTTTTTCCTTCCTCAATTCCATAACATTTGAGCAAATACACAAGTAGTGCAAAAACAGCTCTACACAGCTCCACACAGAGATATATTGATCCTAGAAATTGGTGGGAAGTAGAAAACTTCAGATCTGTGTAAATAAATGAATGCAAAGATTATTAGACCAATATAAATCTAGGTAATGGAAACTCACAAATTAACGTCTGAAATAAAAATGATTGTGGGTAAAGGTAGAGGTGGGCATGAAGGGTGATTTAGGATTTTCTGCAATTAGTTTTATGCTCCAGTGCAAATTAAGACAGAATGTGTGGGGTACAGGTAATAATGAAAAAAGATAATCTGTACTGTCTGTCCTGAAGACAATTATTTCCTTTATAGTCATCTACCTACATATCTTGAGTTTTCAATAGTTCCTGAATTGGGAAGCATTGAAAATTTATGTGAGAATGACTGTATATTTTCTTCTAGTTCATATTATCTATTGCTCTGTCTACATGAAAACTATTAAATACTACTCTTTGAATAAATTTGTACAAATATTTGAATACACACAATATTTTAGTTTTTGTAAAGTCCTAATTAAAGAATATCTGCTCATATATTTTTATGTATAGATACCTGGACATGAAACTTAAGATTATAATCATGATTTTTATGCACTAAATAGCCTGAACAGGTAAATAAGATCATTTCCAGTGTCCTACACTAAATTACTACACTAAAGTAACACTTGCCAATGTATTCATGGACTCAATTTTTCTTTCAATTTTGTCAAGTTACTGGATAGTGAAAGATATTTATGAACATAAGTAATATGTCACATTAATGGTGGTAAATGTTGCTTATATTACAAAAAAAAAGTTATTTGCAATTCCCTACTCACTTACCTAGAATACTGGATATTGGTTTATAGAAGATCTTCTGTCTGCTGAGAGGAAACAAATTCAGTACTCATGGTAATATATTTTCATGTATGTGAAGACAATATTAAGTGAAGGTGAGGGGATCCAGGTTTGGAGAAGCTGAGACAAACCTGAGTTATTCTGCATACTGAATGAAGCAAAGCATACAGGTGATTGCTGGGCATGATTATCGGACAGAGAGGGCTGGAGCCAGTGAGCCTGGTAAAAACAGAGGGAACAAGGATGTTGGGGCAGTCAAAGGCTGCAAGGGAGAGTCCAGAAATTGAGGTATTTAATAAAAGGAGATATTTGAGGGAGGT
Source organism: Propithecus coquereli (assembly GCF_000956105.1). Taxonomy (NCBI): domain Eukaryota; kingdom Metazoa; phylum Chordata; class Mammalia; order Primates; family Indriidae; genus Propithecus; species Propithecus coquereli. The sequence continues at coordinate 1,143,620 of NW_012148753.1, forward strand.
GAAATGATGTGCATGTGTGGTATCAAATACGTGTTTAATAGCTGATGCTTATCTTGCACTTACTATGTACCAGGCCCTATCCAAAACTTCACATATATTAGTAATTTTAATAAGAAGCTATTAGTCACAATAAGCCTGTTCAGTAGGTAAATTATTTCCATTTTACAGATGAGAAAACTGAGGAGGAAGAGACTAAATAATTTTCCCAACGTCACTCAACAAGCGAATTGCAGAGCCAGGATCCCAACCTGGGTTCTGGAATTGGTGGTTCTGACCTTTCTACTATACTGGGTTTTCTTTTGGGAAATAAGGAAACTGTTATGTCCTGCCACAAGGTCAACACATGATGAAAATAGAGGCTGTTCTCTCAGCCCAAGCATATTTTTGTGTCAAGTACATAATACTACAAAAGGAAGATTTACAGGTGAGCTCTTTGTATTTCACTTATCTATGTTTAATTCTGTGCCAAATAGTTTGTTGTAACCTCAAAAACAATCAAAGCATTATTTCTTCTAAAACAACTCTAAACTTGCTTCTGGTTTCATTATGCAATGTCTTGAATATCTTACGGTGTGTCTTAAACATGTGTGTATCTGAGCAGACACAGTTGACTTCAATGTGGAGTTGGAATCTGATTCTTCTTGTTGTGTTCCTTGTTATTATTAAACAAGCTTATGGTTAATCATAAATATATTGGAAACTGATTGATTTTAGTATCAAATAATTGCTACGATGTTCATTTATAATCTGAGGCTTTATTAATTTTGATCCTTATAAGATGTAGAAATCTGAGATTATTTTTCTTTTATGAAATCTTAATCTGTAATTAGCTCACTGAGTTCATTCCACAAATATGGGCTTACATATACTTCTTATTTTCCCTGAAAGTAATAAAAAATAGTCAATTCCTTTCAATAATCTCTTGCACAAATAAATATCAGCACTTCAAGGCTGTGCTTACAAATATTTATTCCAAAAGATTGTTATCTTAAAAAAATAAAAGTACACTATAGGATTTTATAAGTTCTAAGGGTTAAGATCCTTGCAATTATTTTTGTAAGTTTTTTTTCCCCTTTTATCATTCTTTCTTCACCTCCCACCCCCTTATTTAAAACTACCTGACTAAATATGATATAATTCAGAAAGGTTAATTTATTCTCCTGGGAGACAAACTCTTCAATACCCATCTGAAGGGCACTGTCAGTTAACACTGACTAGCATAGGAGAAAGGAGCTCACAGGGAACACCATTTTACAGGAAGCCGACTTCTGAATGGAGCCTATGTAATCGGATGGCAGATGTTGTGAGTAAATCATTGGGATGTCTACCGTCAGCCACCTGAGTATTTTTCAGTTCCCACTGAAAAGCCATAAATTAGTAGGAGTGCTGAAAAGTCTGTCGACAATGTCACATGCCTGGAGTGACCAGGCTTTCATCTTTCCTTACATAAACAAAATAAAAATCAATCTTAATATGATTAGTAGTTTAAAGGGACTACTTTATTTTTTAACTTGAAAGATAAATGGAGTCTATTTTTATCAAAACTTTATAACTAAAAGATCTTATGTCCCATAAATATTTGTTAAATATTGGTCTCTTCATCCAAAATAATAGTTAAATAACTAAGATTTATAGAATGGAATAGTTCTTAAAAAGTGAATTTAGTTGCTCAAGCTAAATGCAAGTGATGTAGGAGAAAACAATATATATCCACAACTCTAATAAAAATAAAATCTAATAAAAATAAAATATAAAATACAAGCTCTGCTTACAAATTAAAATGGCATAGTCCAGTCTGTTGTTGTTTTTACTTGATTTTTATTCAACACTCTAAGGGGTTCCAGGCCTTAGGTATATTTCCATCATACAGCAGAAAAAATGGCATTATTCCACTTTCTTATGACTATTAGGAGTTTGTTTTCAATTTTTATAGCTCAAGACACACCTGTGCTGCTACTCATATAAGTTTAATATATTACAGTCATAAAATACCTCTGATGGTTGGAATTTGGTTCCCAAGAGATTACCTAAATACTAAGTTTCAGAATTTGTTTACCAGAAGTTGCTGCTGCTCTTTCACTACCTGTCTCTTTGTCCTCTGCTGATCACCCCTAGACTTCTTCTAGTGGAATTAGCCTCAAAGGCCCAATAATGGCATTAAATTCTAGACCCAGGAGCAGAAAACTGTTTCAGCCATCAAATTTGCTTAATATTGGCCTTGCTTCTGTTTAGTGTTATACTACTCTTGAAGGCTGGCCTACCAATGAGCAATTCCCTGGAGTGAGGAAAAAATGTCTGCTCTTGGGTTGACAAAATTCTTTCTGTGTTATTTTGCAGTTCTAGTTTCTGTGCTGTAATTTGCTTGGCACTGACCTTCCTTTCAACTCCCCATAGCACTTCACTTATGCTTGTCTTACTGCACTTATCTTACTTTGCTTGGTATTGTAGTTACAGTTTTACTTATTTTTATTGAATTATTGAATATTAAGATCATAGAAGGAAAATAGCATATATCTCACTCTCCTAACTTCTTATATCCCCACCCCAAAGCAGGAATTAAATGTTTGTAGTGTTTATTTGACTCTTGCTTTGACAGGTGAGTGTAATTTTGAGAATTTTGTTTTAAGTATTCATTCTTTTTTGTTGTTCTTCTAATTGGATATTTTCTTTCTGTCCTTTCTGTTGTTTTCTCTTGTGATCTGGTTACCTAATTCCCTAATTTTGAGCCTCATATTTTGGGAAACAACCTAGTCTAAGTCCATCCCAAGGTTTATATCCTGTCTGTGGCATTCTGATCCTAGACTGGAAGTAATCTCATATCACACTATCCTTATTTTAAAGGTTGCTCTAGTGTTCTTCCCAAAAGTTTTGCAATGGACATGGCTATGTGTCATTGGACAAAGTAAGGAAAATACTGCAGGCTCAATAGGACAGCAGAATACTGACATCTCACAAAAGGAGTGAGAAACTTCTCAGTTATAAAAAAGAAGCACAGAAGTGAAATTAGCCCCTTGCTTTTGTAGAAAGTTAAGAGAGCACTGTGGTCTAATGTGGCTCCTACCTACTAAATAAAACATAGCAATATTTAATATACCCTATTTCTCATCTATTAATAAAAGAGAAGAATCAAAGAAGCCTACTTAAAAAATGAAGAAATCTGTAGAAGAAACAGATTTCTGGAGAGAAATATCAGGAGTTCATTTGCGGACAAGTTTAAGATGCCTATTAGACATTCAAACGGAGAGTTGAACAGTCAGTTAGATATAGGAGTTTGGAGATCAGTGGAAAGATCTGAGTTGGAGATAAAATTTGGGAGCCATCAATAGGTAGATATAATTTAAACCATGAAATTATTAAGGAAATAAATACATATAGAAAATTAAAGATCCATGGACTAAGGCCTAGGGCATTTCAGCTTTAAAGAGGAGCAAGAGCCAGCAAAGGTAAAGACTAGCCAGTGGAAACCAACGTGGTATAGTGTGCCATAAGGGAATTGAATAAACTTGTTCAAACTAAAGGAATAATCAGCTGTGACAAATGTTTCTGACAGGTAAAATAAATGGAAAACTGAGAATGAACCATTGGGTTTTGTAATGTAGAAGTCGTTAATGACTTTGACAGAAGCAGTTTTGGTAAGGTTGTAGGGGTTATAGACTAATGGGCATGGGCTAGAGAGAGCATAATAAGAGGTATTAGGGAGAGTGAATCTAGATGATTTGCTCTAAAGGGGGGATATAAAAGTAGCCTGCAGCTGGTATGTAAAATAGAGTTGGTAGAAACTTTTATTTGTTTTTTAAGATGGGAGAAGTAATAGCATGTTTGTATACTGAAGATTTTATAATGATAATCTAGTAGATACAGAAGAAAGGGAGATACTGTAAACATAGACAATAGAGAAAAGAGTTCTAGAGCCATGTTCTTGTGGACAAAAGGGAATAAGGTCCATTGTAGATATGAAAGGGATTGGTTCTTAGATAGAGACACAGATGGTTGATCTATGGCAATAGTAGAAAGGCAGAGCATTTGGGTACAAACAGAAAAGGAGTAGATTTGGGGGCGAAAGTCTATGGAACATTCCTCCTGGTGATTCAACTGTCTCAGTGAGGAAAGCAAGATCTTCATCAGAGAATGGGAATGGGAAGGTGGCACAAGAAGTTGTAGCATAAGCGGATGATTTGATGAGCTAAAAAAGTATATAGTAGAATTACCAGGCAGGAAAAGGGCTATCTCCAAGTTGGTAGTAACAAATTTAAAGTGAGATGATTCACTACTGATAATATATTTTTATACAGCCATGTTCAGCTGTGCAGTTATATTCATAGAGAGAGAAAGGAGTTATTCTTAAAAAGACTTGTAATTTTTGCCATGTAAATATGATAGAACATAAGAAGTGAAGAAGTGAAGGGTTTTTGCAAAGGAACGATTGCAATGATTGCCATAGGATACAAATTATACTGAAACGCTAGAGAAGGCATGAAGGAGGGTGAGGGAAACTAAAGTGGTAGTGGCATCAATGGGTTGAAGATATCAGTATTTTTGCAGTCGAGATATTAGGGAAGAGCTGAAAAGAAGTGCTGGTTAGAAACTAGGAATGCTTATAATTAAAACTGTGGAAAGGCTACATCTACCAGTAGTAAGAAGGCCTAGGTTATGACCAAGGAGGTAAGTGACTCTAGCAGGATGGAGGAAGAGGTCACTGGAAGGGAAGAGTTGAAGGGAGGCAGAAGCCACAGAACTGAGGGCCTAATCTATTTGGATATTAAAATCACCCAGAAATGTAGCAGATGTCATTTTGGCCTGAGTGGTGATGGTAATGGTGACCAAGAATTCAAAAGTTTTTGAGATTCCAGAAAAGAATTCTTTTACATGAAAGAAGTTTTGTGTGTGTTTGGGGTAGGCTGGGGGTTGGAGTTCAGCATGTGTGAGAGATAAAAAGAGAGTAAAGGAAAGAGAACACAGGTCAATTACTGTGTGATGGAAGGGCCAAGAGAAGACCCCCACCTGTGGGGTTGGCCAACAGGGGTTTTGAGGAACATACATGTCTTATTTGTACTGTTTCGTGGCTTGATGTCCACTGAATTCTGTGACCCTATCTGTTATGCCCAGCTTTGGAGTAAAATCTGCCAGATTCACAAGTGCTTTGTGTATATATTTTTTTAATGTTAATATTATTTTGTGGAATTTTATGAAGTGACTCTCTTTCACATTTTGGTTGCTATGGTGGTGAGTATAGACTAACAGAAGGGAGGAGGAACTCAAGAGGCAAAGAGGGCCAAGAGATTGTAAGTCTCCTACAAATTCAGAGAAAGTTTGGGGAGTGCTTTGGAGATCCCCAGGTTGGAAATTTGCTAGGCTGTGAGTGGGGAGTTTACCCAACTTATACCATACATTAATGAGCTGAGAACAGATAGGTCCACCTATCTTTTGTTCTCTATTTGTATCTGCAGTATCCATGTTCTAATTTACCTACAGCTGTATTTCTTGACTTTTTTTGAATGATTAAGAAACATTTATGCACAATTCTTTCCTAATTGCCCCCATCACATGAAATTATAACACCACTGATATACTGTACAACTGCTTATGTACTGTCATCCTTTGGAAAGCCACAAACCATTGTAGTATCTAAGATTTTTTCACTCTACCCAAGAATCAACCAATTTTTGTCCCCTGGAGGGTAATATTGGTCCCAGTGAGCATGCAAGGATATAGCGATATAAATTTCTGTATGCTGAATTTTTCTGTCTAGTGTTGTTCTTACTATAAGTGTGTTCTCATGCCCAAGATAAACTTACTGCTTTCTAGAAATATTTCTTTAGGGAAAAATAATCTGTCACCTGTCACAAATCCTATTCTGCAATTTGTGATCTTTTTTTCTTCACAACTACGTCCAATGAGGATTTCCCAGTAGATTTTCCAAAACAATTTAATTCCTTATTAGTGTGGCTGATTCATGAACACTACTGCAAGTTTTTACTTTCCTTGGGAGTCCAGGGACATGTTAAATGGTTTTGTATCATCATGGTCTAATACTCAGTAATACAACATGATCCAGGAACAGCTGGTTAGATGACTTGGCCTCCTGGTACACATTTCAATTTTTCTAGGGCCATAAATTTACAATCATTTGTGGCAAATATTCTCTTCATTTACACCAGATGTGGATGGGGGAATAGGATGGGGATGAAGAAAATAAAGGGAAAGAAAATAATTGTCTATTGTTAGTTTCTTTTACAACTCATATTTCCAAATTCTATTTTTCAGTGTGTGTCTTACCATCCATTAGGTGTTCAGAGTTAAGTTAGGAATCTCTACCTGAATATTGCAGTGCACCTTTCATTTTACTAAATACAATGATACTGTGTTTTATAACTTACACATTTCTAAGTGTATGTATATTACAGATATAACCATGTATATTTATGTGTGTGTATATATACATATATATATATACATTCCAGATTCAAATACCCACTTATAGCTGAAATATCAATCATATACATATATATGTAAAATGCATATATGCAAATGTGCGTGTGTGTGTGTGTGTGTGTATGTGTATGTGTATATAGTATTAGTTTGCTTAATTTGCTGGGGCTGCCATAACAAAATATCACTGATTGGGCAGCTTAAACAACAGAAATGTATTTTCTCACAATTTTGGAGACTAGAGGTCTAAGATCAAGGTGTTGCCAGGTTTGATTTCTCTGGAGGCCTCTCTCCTTGGCTTGGAAAAGTGCCTTCTCATTGTGTCCTCACATGATCTTTACTCTGTATGCACAAATCCCTGGTGGCTCTACCTCTTTATTTATTTTTTTATTGTATATTTCCATTTATTCTTTTTTATTTCAAAATATTACATGAGTAAAATGTTTTTGGTTACATGGATTGCTTTTGTAATGCTTGAGTCAGGGTTATAAGTGCGCCCATCAGCCAGCTAGCACTCATTGTGTGAGGTAAGTTTTTGCCCATCCCCTCGGCCCCCCGCCACCCTGCTTGATGTCCACTGAGTTTTTCTTCCTACTGTGCAGAGGTGTGCTCATCAGCTAGCTCCAATTTAATAGTGGCTACATGTGGTGTTTGTCTTTCCATTCTTTAGATATTTCACTTAGGATAATGGTCTCCAGTTCCATCCACATTGTTGCAACGGCATTAATTCATCCTTTTCTACAGCTGAATAGTATTCCATGGCATACATATACCACATACTGTTAATCCACTCATGAATTGATGGGCACTTGGATTGATTCCACATCTTTGCAATTGTGAATTGGGCTGCAATTAACATTTGAGTGCAGGTGTCTTTTTGATAAAATGACTTTTTTTCCTTTGGGTAAATGCCCAGTAGTGAGGTTACTGGATTGAATGGTAGGTCTACATTTAGTTCTTTGAGGAATCTCCATATTGTTTTCTATAGAGCTTGTACTAATTTGCAGTCCCACCAACAGTGTAGTGTTCCTTTCTCTCTACATACATGCCAGCATCTATTGTTTTTGGACTTTTTAATAAAAGCCATTCTAACTGGGGTAAGGTGATATCTCATTGTGGTTTAAAATTGCATTGTCCTGATGATTAGTGGTATTGAGCATTTTTTCATATGTTTATTGGCCATTTGTCTATATTCTTTTGTAAAGCTTCTGTTCATGTCTTGTGCCCACTTTTTAATGGGATAGTTTGTTTTTTTTCTTGATGATTTGCTTGAATTCTTTGTAGATTCTGGTTATTAGTCCTTTATCAGATATATAGCTTGCAAATATTTTCTCCAATTCTATAGGTTGTATATTTGCTTTGTTGATTATTTCCTTAACTGTGCAGAAACTTTTTAATTTAATCAAGTCCCATTTATCTATTTTTGTTGTTGCTGTGATTGCCATTGAAGTCTTTTTCATAAGTTATTTGCCTAAGTTGATATCTAGAAGAGCTTTTTCTACATTTTCTTCTAGAATTCTTATGGTTTCATGCCTTACATTTAAGTCTTTTATCCATCTTGAATTAATTTTTGTGAATGGTGAGAGATATGGATCCTGTTTCAGTCTTCTGCATGTGCCTATCCAATTTTCCCAGCACCATTTATTGAATAGGGCTTCTTGTCCCCAATGTATATTGTTGTCTGCTTCGTCAAAGATCAATTGACTGTATGTAGATGGTTTTATATCTGGGTTTTCTGTTCTGTTCCATTGGTCTAGGTCTCATTTTTGTGCCAATGCCATGCTGTTTTGGTTACTATAGTTTTGTAGTTATAGTTTGAAGTCTGGTAATGTGATGACTCCAAATTTGTTATTTTTGTGTAAGATTGCTTTGGCTATTCAGGCTCTTTTCTGGTTCCAAATAAAGTGTAAAATTATTTTTTCTAGATTTGTGAAATATGACTTTGGTATGTTGAAGGGAATTGCATTGAACCTGTAAGTCACTTTGGGTAGTATGGACATTTTAACAGTGTTGATTCTACCAATCCATGAGCATGATACGTTTTTCCATTTGTGATTTCTTTCTTCGGGGTTTCACAGTTCTCTTTGTAGAAGTCTTTCACCTCCTTGGTTAGGTATATTTCTAGGTATTTTATTTTCTTTGTAGCTATTGTGAATGGTATTGAGTCTTTGATTTGACTCTCAGCTTGACTGTTATTGGTGTATAGGAAATCTATACAAGGGATTATTATTTTTTAAGGTGGTTATATGTCTTAGAAATTAAAGAAGAGAGCAAGAATGGGTGATACAAATTGACCTGACCAGCTATGTACCTTCTGTCTAAATCCATTGCTTAGCTTCTGGTCAAAGAATATTGGTGAAGAGAAATACATTTTTTTCAATACAAGTAGAATAACTGAATTTTAGGAAGCACTTGTAGTCACCTATAACTATTTTAGCAGTTGTATTTATTTTTCTTTTTAAAAGTCAATATATACAAAGAGAATAATTTATTCCTGTCTTTCTTCTGTCTAAAGCAATAAATACTTAAAATGTCTTCATGACAACAATACAAAGCGTTAATCCAATACAGATGTTTAAATCTTTTATGTTTGATTTGACTTAAACTAAAACTTAGGTAGCATAAATCTGGCCTTAAATTGTAGTGACACAGACATACCATTGCATATCAGCCGCCACCTGCCCCCTCCCCAGCTTTGTTTTTACACAGTGCCATTACGTTTACACAGAATAAACAGTAATTTTCCTGTTTTTTTCCTCTAAAAACATATCGTAACTACTTGCTTTTCAGGTCAATTTTTATAGCTCTAACTCATTTTTAAAATATAACAAATGCATAATATGGATATTACATAATTTATTCAGTTTCTCTAATAATGGTCATTAATGTTTCTAGTTTTTGCCACTCCTAATAATGTTAAATAAGTACTATGGTGCTATATCCTTATTTAGTGTTGTGTTTATTTCTGGAAGTCAAAGTCTTAGAATTGGGACTGCAGGATCAAAGTGTTTGTATATCTTACAGTTTCCTAGAGCTGCCAAATATCTTTCAAAAATATTTTAGCAAACTTTATACATATCTGCACCAGGAGTTTTTAAGATTATCAGTCTCTTCCATGTCACCAACACTTGATACTATCAATTGTTTTGAAATTTTTCCATCTAATGTATAAAAAGTGCTATCAGGTCATTTTGGCATTTTTATTTCCCTGGCATGGATGTTGTTTCATAGATTTGTTATCCATTTTTACTTGCCTGCTAACATCATTTATTATAAAACCTGTTATCCTACTGAATTTAACTGCAGCTTTTATTATACAATAAATGCATAAATATATACATATTGGGAACTACTTATACACTCTATTCTGTTCCAACAATTTATTTGTGGTGTTGTGGATATGTATGTATATGTGTCTGTTCAACAGTGTTTGATTGTAGCAACCCAATAGCATGATTATGATTTAATGCCCTATAATAAAATGGGTGTCCACTGCCATAATGCAGTAGAAAAAAAGTAATTATCTTATCTGGATGATTTATTTAAAATATGGTCATATTGTAGCCTAATGCTCTTGGTAATTACTTTGATGTTCCAGACCTTCAATGGTGGT
>NW_012148753.1:1155661-1157091 GCF_000956105.1 Propithecus coquereli
TGTAAAAGAACTTTACTTCCTTTCCAGACATTATTCTTTATTTTTTAGTACCCTGTTTCACTGGCTGAGACTATCAGTGCGAGAAGTGTAAGACAGGACATCCTTGTCTGTTCAGTCCTTCCCCATTAAATATGATATTAGGTGTAGATTTTTCATAAATAACTTTTAGCAGGTTGAAGACATTTTATTTTATTTTTAGTTTTCTTTCTTTTCTTTTTATTATGAATGGGTGAAGAATTTTCCTAAATGCTTTTTAGTATATATTCACGTGGTTGTGAACTTCCATTCTTTATTAATATGATAAATTGTATTGATTGATTTTTATATGTGAAAACAGAGAGAAATCTCAAATTTTATGAGACTTGCAGACTATATCAATATCTATATCTATCATCTATCTGTGGCAACTGGCTTATCAGCTGAGAGAGAGAGAACTGTTTGGGGGAAATATGTATCTAAATTTCTCAGGAGCAATACACAATCTCTAGCTTCCATGAAATGCTTGCTATTTAATCATCCTTTAACAGATTTTGCCAATGGTATCATATCAGAAAGGTAAAACTGTGCAGAAACATGAAGATATTCATAAAGCATTGCCTCTTGACGTTGTGTTCCTCATAGGTATTGGTCTGTATCGTTCTAATACTGTAGACAGATTTTGATAAAAGTGTTATACTGGCCTTATAAAATGAGCTGGAAATTATTTTGTATTCCTATATTTCCTGAGTTTGTGTAAATTTGTTATTAATTGTTTCTTGAATGATTAATATAATTCTGCAGTGAAACAAAATGGGATCTGGAGGTTTTATATGTGTGATAAATATTTTAATTACAAATGCAACTTCCAGCTGGCATTCTTACCTAGGTAAACTACTACTATACAGCTAACATCTAATTTCAGATGCCTTATGCATGACCCATAGTTGTTTATTTGCCCACATCCAAGGCTTTCCCCTGACTGCATCATAAGAGGGTAAATTAGCAGTGGATAGCATTCCTTCTTTGCAGCACAAACCCACAGTGTGTTCAACAACAGTGCCCTGATTCGAGGATACCTCTTTATGGGATAAAGGTAGAATAAGAAACCTCACATCTTTTCTTGCTGAGTCTTGACTTATTACTCCCTCCCAATAAAACCTATTTCTTAACTTTCATGACATGAGATTTTGGTCTCATTTTCACCTACTTCATCACAATATTCAAGGAACAACCAGATGAACACCACAGCTGGTTCAGCATCAGCTTGATCAAGAGTAGTAGGAAAGTAAGGTGGCAGAACAGATCGTGAAGGTCTTTGTATGTCATTGGAAGTACTTTATATTTTGCTTGAAGTGATGTGGAGAGCCACTGAAAGGTTTTGTTGGGCAGTAACATGACTTTAATCACATTTTAAAATGATAATTCTACTTTATTTTTTGAGAATAGACTAA
>NW_012148753.1:1157141-1158154 GCF_000956105.1 Propithecus coquereli
ATTTAACAAAATTTATTTAAAACAAATATATGCATGACAAAGTAAACTTTGAAAATCAAAGATCCATTTCAGCGTGACAGAAAAAGGAACATTATTCCTTTACCATAGAGAGCAGCTGTTGTGTCAGAGGCACCTTGTTCTGTTGGGGAATTTGATGATGGCTTTAAAAACCTTGAAGTTTCCAAAGCAATTTAAATATGATCTTTAATGACTTTGGAGTGGATTAGCCCTTGACCTTTCTGTTCCCATGGTATTTTTCTCATCTAGCTTTGACATATGTAAAAGAAAATTGTGCTCTTCAGATCACTTTGAAACTTCCAATTATGTCAAGAGGCTTAACTTGATTTTTGATTGACTTATAATGGCAAGAAATGATCTCTGGAGGGAATAACAGATGGAAATCAGTGTTCTTTGGGACTCTGTCTTATTAGCTGTAGTTCTGCTAATACGAAAAGGAGACATTTACAAATAATAAATTTGAGATTTAATTTATGTTTATGTAATTTTGGAAAAAAAGAATTGATTTCCAAATGAGTCCAAATTAGATTATTTGATATAACTGTTATTCCTATACTACTTCTGATCATTACCTATTCACTTTAAAAATCCATACAAAAGGTCTAAAAATATGACGCATAATAAACATTATAACTTCAAGAGGTAAAATTTTTATACAATTTAATTTGGGAAAATGTAATTATAAGATTATAAAAACCACTTTCCAAAATGAGCAACAGCAAAACAGTATTAAAACTTGAGTAACTTACAAAATGAAGCTCTTATCAAGCAGAGCTACAAATACAAATAGAGAGGAAGCAGATACTTGTATAGAAAACAAGATGAAACATGGAAGAAGAAATATAGAAAATCTCAAGATGGTAAAGAGAAACAAGGAAATGAGAACTAAAGTATCCTGTGCTTCGAAAAGAATAATGTCAGTTTTGTATGAATATTGTTGAAGGAGGAAAAAGTATTTTAGAGAGCATATATATGTATCTATAGGTACTTTAAAA
>NW_012148753.1:1162394-1163094 GCF_000956105.1 Propithecus coquereli
GATCTTTACTTTCCATATTTCTACCAATGTTCTTAACATGACCACTTAAATAATCTTAAAGAAGATTGAAGCCTTGTCTATAGATCTCTTCTTCTAAGCTCTCACCACAATCACCGTTAATGCTCCATTCATGGCAATACAAGCTTTTTCTAGCATACACCTACAAATTCTTCCTACAGCCTCTACTCATTACTCATTTCCAAAGTCACTTGCACATTTTTCATATTTGTATTTACTATAGCAATACCCCTTTTCTTAGTAACAATTTCGGTCTTAGTCTATTTCTGCTGCTATTACAAAATATCTTAGACTAGGTGATTCATAAACAAGAAAAATTTATTTCTCAAGGTCCTAGAGGCTGAGAAGTCCTTGGTAAAGGTGCCAATGGGTTCAATGTCTATACTTCTAAGACAGTGCCTTGTTACTGCATCCTTCAGAGGGAGGACACTGTGTTCTCGTATGGCGGATGGGAGAGAAAGACAAATAAAAGTCTATCTAGTTCCCTCCAGCCCTTTTATAAAATCACTAATCCCATTCATGAGTGGTCTGCCTTCATGACTTCATCACCTCCTAAAGCCTTCACCTCTTAACACTATCACATTGTGGTTTAAGACACATCATATGTGTTTCAGAGGAATATGTATATTCAAATCATAGCAGATGGATCAGAGTTTATTTGGATAGTAGATATATTTTAGAA
>NW_012148753.1:1164758-1166024 GCF_000956105.1 Propithecus coquereli
ATCTAATGTATTCTCATAGCTTTAAATGTCATCCATGTGCTGAGTCCAAAAGGAGATGACATGCGATATTAAATATTAAGACTCTCTTAACTAACTGCCAACTCAGGCTTCCACCAGCATTCCCCATAAACAAATCAAACTAAATGTTTCCAAAATGTAACTGCTGGTCTTTCCTCAAAATTCTGCTCCCTACCCATGTCTCTTATTTCAGTGGCCATAGGGCAAATACATAATTCATTATTCGAGCTAGGTGCTTTCAAAATAAAAGTACACTATGTTAGATTATAGGCACAAATTGGGATGGAGGAAAATGGGATGTAGGGTCTCCCTAGGAATGCATATGTCAATGCTCAGATAAAAAACAAACAAACAAACAAAAACTTGGGAGTCACCTCTGACTTCTTTCTTTCTCTTACACAAATACCACTTAACCCTTTCCCAAATACTGCACTCATTCTTTTTTGCAGAACTATGCCTCTCGATTTTACTCAGAGTTTGAGTCAGTCTTAACAAGACCTATAATACCATGCATGTTCTAGCTGTTTTAGCACATTTCTTCTACAGTTCTTAACTTTTCTTCCCCTAACTCAGGCTGTTCCAGCTACACTGACCTCTTGGCCTTAGGGTCTTTGTAGTGGCTGTTCCTTTTGCCTAGAATATCTTCCAGATATCATCTTGGCTCGCTCGCTCACTCGCTCAACTTTATTTTTTTGTTGCTCCAGTGTCATCTTCTCAATGACTACTCTGATCACCCTTTTAAAATTGCGTTTGTCCCCCAACACCCCACCTGACTTTCCTGATCACTTTTAACAATATCAAAGGACAAAATTACAACAAATTCAGTTATAGATCTAATTGGCTTTTATTCATGATTCATAAATGGGGGAAGCCTCCATTCTACAAAATAGAATAAGAATTCCCATCAGGTCATGGTAGAACAGTGAGTTTGTAAGGTGGAAAAGGAAAACAGAATAGAGAAAAAAAAACTGATGGGTTAACATCAGGTTACTTCAGGTTACATTTTTTTTCCTAAGGATTAAAGCAGAGGGCACTTCTTTATTACACTGACTCAGGTAGACTGGAAACTTTTGTTTTCAGGAAAAACTGGTCTGTTTTGGGATCTATTTGCTTCCTTAAAGTTTCAGTTTGATTACGTAGCATTTAGCAAGAGTGACTCCATTTTGATTTGGTCTGGTCTGTTGGAGCCTCCTGTGGGAGCTCAGTCCAAACCATAATTTTTGTTTAACAAAATGCTACATAATATAT
>NW_012148753.1:1167783-1170121 GCF_000956105.1 Propithecus coquereli
AAAAGAACTACAAACAAATATTGCAATTTTTAGTTAATAATAAGCATGCTAAAGTGTTTATGCTGGTGTGATAGTTAATTTTAGGTGTCAATTTGCGTGGATTAGGAATACGTAGAGAGCTGACAGCATTATTTCTGGCTGTGTCTGTGAGGTTGTTTCTAGAGGAGATTTCATGTGAGTCAGTGGGCTAGGTGGGGAAGATCACCCTCGATGTGGGCAGGCACCATTCAATCAGCTGGGGCCCCAGATAGAACAACAAAGCAAAGGAGAAGTGAATTTTTTTTTTCTCTCTCCTGGAGCTGGGACACCCTTCTCCTGCCCTTCAACATCAGAACTCCAAGCTCTCTGACCTTTGGACTAAGGATCTTGCTTGCACCAGTGGTCTTCTGGATTCTCAGACCTTCAGCCTCTACCGAGACTTATGCTGTTGGCTTTTCTGGTTCTGAGGCATTTGAACTTGAACTGAGCCACTAGTGGTATCCCTGGATCTCCAGCTTGCAGATAGCCCATGGTAAGTTTTGCAGCCTCCATAATGACATGAACCAACTCCCCTAACGAATTTCCTCTCATCTATGTATGTATGTATGTATGTATCTATCATTCCTATTCTATCTCTCTGGAGGATCCTGACTAATAAAGATAATGAATGTCTACAGGAAACAGAGGCAGGTAGCAGACTGTAATTTCTCAATGCCCACTTTTTGTACATTCCTTACCTATCTTCTGCACAAATTTAAATGTGGAAATATTCTACTTTAAGGTAAAAGCTCTATGAAAAAAAATGTATATAGTACAAGAAGCAATACACACTAGTCTTTGAATACAGCCCCTGAACTGGAGGTGTGCTGATTGGACACAGAGTGTTTAGAAGGAATATTTTTCACATCCAGCATTGGATTGGCCAATAATGTAAAGAATATAGACTATAATGAAAAGCTTCATTTAACAAAGCATTGAGTATTTTTCATTTTTCATTAATTTTCTTTTTGGTTTACATGAATATTCTGTTCAATACATGCATATGGATAAGGAAAGTCATTTTTAAGCAAAATACTCAATGCAATCAGTGATACAAACTGTTCATTCAATAACTCAAACCAATCTGGGAGTTATCATCAACTCCTGACTCTTCCAAAACCCAAATTTACTCAACCAGCAAATTCTACCATTTTTACCTTTTAAATATTTCATGAATATTTTCAGTCATCGCTTTCTGTATTATCACAACTCTGCTTTAGATTTCCATCACCTTTCACCTAGGTTGTTTTAATAGTTATTCTTTCATTGCCTTCATGCTGGGCCTACGCCTGTCTTCACAGAGCCTGTTGTTTCTCACATTACTCAGATCTTAGTCACTTTTCCTTTATCAGCAGTATTCTATTTCTGTATCCTAAGAAGTAGAAATCTTTAGTATGTAATTTTCAACTGAATTAGAAGATAATTTTACCATTTCGTGTTCTAAGTGACAGACTAGCATAGAATTAAAGGATGTGCACTCTGGAATAAGGAAAGTATTTCAATGCTGGCTGTCACTTTGTTGCCAGATCTGAATGAACTGGACAGGATTCATAATCTCTCTAAGTGTCAGTTTTCTTATCTCTAAAATACAGATAACAAACATCCCCACTTCTTGCTGTTGAGAGGACTACATTAGGTAATGAGGTAATAAAAGCAAGGTGCTTAATTACTATAGTTCCTGACACAAGTAAGCGTTCAGTAAATGCCAGCTATTATTAAATTAAATTTATTACTGAATTGAGAATGTAGAGAAGAATTTAGTGTCGTAGATTATTTCAATTTTTTAAACTTTTACTTTGACCAATTTAAATGTGCTTTTATAACAAATACATTTTCATTTTGAATTTTGTTACTTGATGTTGAGACAATGTTAAATTTGACAATAGTATGAAATACTAGGTGATTTCAAAAACTAAAATACAGGTGTCCCTTTATATCTGTGGGGAATTTGTTCCAGGACCCCTCACAGTTACCAAACCCATGGATGCTCAAGTTCCTTATAAAAAGTGGCATATTGAGTGCGATGCGCATCTCCCGGAGGATGGACACGCTTGAACCTCGGACTTGGGGGGAAGGGAGGGCAAGGGCAACATACATAACCTAAACATCTGTACCCCCATAATATGCCGAAATAAAAAAAAAGTGGCATAATATTTTCATATAACCCATGAACATCCTCAAATATACTTTAAGTTATCTCTACATTACTTATAATACCCAATGCAATAAAAATTCTATGTGTATAGTTGTTATACTGAATAGTTTAGGGGGATAATGACAAGGAAAAACGTCTGTACACATTCAGTACAGATGCAACCAT
>NW_012148753.1:1171083-1178791 GCF_000956105.1 Propithecus coquereli
TTTTGAGACAGAATCTTGCTCTGTCACCCTGGCTAGAGTACAGTGGCATCATCATAGCTCACTGCAACCTCAAACTCCTGGGCTCAAGTGATCCTCCTGCTTCAGCCTTCCAAGTAGCTGGGACTACAGGTGTGCTATTTTTTCTAGCTTTTGTAGACATGGAGTCTAGCTCTTGTTCAAGTTGGTTTCGAACTGAACTCCCAGCCTCAAGTAATCCTCCTGCCTTAGCCTCCCAGGGCACTAGGATTACATGTGTATGCCACTGTGCCCAGCCAAATATTGTTATTTTTAATATATGTACTTCTGTGACAAAATTTTAAGGAATACGTTTAAAATGATATATTTTAATTTCATTTACTTAATTTTGAATAATCACTGAGTTCGCCTCATATAAATTATATTCTGTCAATCATCAACAAATCTTCAAACAGCCAGGAGGTAGAAGTATATAGATGGATGAAAAACATGGACTTTGGAGTCAGACTAACCTGGCTTTCTTCAGTTATTGTGTGACCTCTCACAAGTTTCTTAGTATCGCAGAGCCTGATTTTCCTCATTTATAAAGTCAGCATAAAAAGGCATACCTCACCATAAGTTTTTCTTAATTGAATAAGATAGCATTTTAAATGCCTAACAGAGTAATCACTCATTAAATTTGAATGTCTTCCCCCTGCCATTTGACTAAAAAGAAAAAGATAAAAATTTAAAAAGCAATAGAAAGCAAATCTCTTAGTATAAGCAATGTTAGATTATTTTATCACTCAGCAATACTCAAAATAAGGCCTTTTTTTTCCTATAGACCCAAATTGTAATTGTGTTCCCTTTCAGTATCAAGCAAATTTGCCCTCACTTTGAACAATAAGCTTGTTCCAAAACAATTCAAATAAGTGCTTAAGCTAATTATTTTGTATCCAGGCTCAGAGCTCCAGGGTATGGCTGGCATGTCTCATTATGTAGTTTGTGTCTAAAATTTTCCTTTTCTAGAAACCACATATCCCACAAACCTGGATGTGGTGTAACTATTCAGTCATGACTTACATCCGTTGATATATTCTCTGTAATTCTATTACATTTATCATACAAAATATGGAAGGAGAGCTCAGTTCTACCATTATCAATTAGCATTTATATCCTTAATGTTTTGAAGGTAAAAATACCATTAAGTATTGGGCTTCTATTGTTACAAAATACATTTGTCTATGCTATTCTGATTTTTGTATTGTTGAAAAGTCTTAACAATGCCTGTTTAAACTAAAATATAGCTTTTCCCAAATCCAACTGATTGCTCCACCTCGAAGTTTAACCACAAACAATACTGATCCTTGCAAAGTCAGCAGGCAACAAGGAATCCCACCTCTGCAGTGAGTGGGGTCTCAATCCCATCCAATTGCTCTAAAAAACAAATTGGATGTGACAGAGTGGTGGTCCCAGGCCACAGTTTGCTGACTGAACTGCATGTTTCCCATCCTGTCAGCAAGTACCATGTCTGCCTAGGCAACATGAATGAGCTTTCTGTCTTTGTGTCCTGGTTTGCACTTTGGTTTCCTGTCCAAGACTCAGTGAGGTCCAAGGCATCAACTAGCCTGCTTGGATTGTTGAAAACCTATCTGATTCACATAAAGTCCTACTCCCCAAAGTTGGATTTCCCTCATCATTTTACTTCTACCTACTGCCTGGGGTCCTTTCCAAAAATGGACCAATTGCTCTGCCATTATCCTGTGTCTGAGCATCTTGCTATTTGTGAATGCCAGCCACCAAATTTCACCCAACAGAGAAATCTTCCATCAGGGTCAAGCCTATTTTCCATATGACTTCGAGCATTGGTTCTTGAATGTGGCTGTCTATTGAAATCACCCAGGAAGGTTTACAATCCCCTGATACCTGGTCCCACATGCAGACAGTCTGATTTATTTTATGTGTATTGCAACATAAGAACAGGAATTTTTAAGATCTTCCCAGGTGATTCTCACGGGTAGTCAAGACTGAGAACCACTGATTTACAGTGCTGACTCAAGGCCTCTACTGATGCCTGCCCTAAACAGAGTTATTTCCCTATGCCTCAACTATTTTTTCTCTCCTACTTACTTTTCTTCTGCCTTTCTTGGGAATCCTACTTGTCTTCATAGCTGAGTTTATTTGAGTAATGACAATTGCAGAGTTCTGGTATTTGTATTGTTGCTGTTATTCTTGTTTGTTTTAGGTTTAATTCATTTATTTTTTAAATTGTGAGATTAATGGAAGGAAGAATTGGATTATTTCAAAGGAGCTGTGGTTAAAATCCCATGGCTGCCTCTCAGCTGAAGACTAAAAACAATATTCTACCAATTGACAAGTCAAGGATATACAGAGATAAATTTGGGGATCATTGTATTAGCAATGTCCAAAGTAATGTGTAGGGAAGTATGCAAGATGATCTATTAGCCTATCAAAAATATTAGAAATTCTATTTATATTGTTATTTCGGTAGAAGAAAATAAGACAAAGGGAGCTTTGATAATCCATCCAGCACTTGGATTGATATTGGTGCTCTCACTTATTCCTTCATTTATTTGATTGCTTGTTTTGCAAATTGTGTGAGAGGAGAGCTCTGCAATGTATTGCAGCTTTTGTGTGTACAGTTAGATGGGTGCAATATGATATCTAGCATTATGAAAAATGCATGCCCTCATAGGATGGACATGGCTTGAAACAAATCTCTTAACTAACTGTATAGGTTGAATATTATTGAAAATGACAGAGCATAGTAGAATAAGAACATGTGTAATTTTGACTTGTAAAGACTATCACGAAAATAGCTCCAATAATTCAATTCTTTCATTATTTTTATCTAATAATAGCAAAATAAAGAGGGATCATATAACCAGCCTGTAAAAAACTGAGGCCTGCCAGCAACCGCATGCATGAGTTTGGAAGCCGAGCCTTCAGCCCAGGTGAGCCTTGAGATGATTGCAGCTCTAGGTGACAGACAGCTTGATCACGGCCTCATGAGAGACCCTGAGATATTTATTAACATAGTTCCCTGCTTTTTTTTTTTAATGAAATAAAGTGAAAAGATATAGTTCATGATTTTAAGGAACTACTTTTTATTTCTCACTCTACTTCTCCTTTTTCTTTCTTTTTTTTTCTGCTCAGTTTGGATGCCAGATGATTTGGGATATACTTGGAAAAAGCACCTAATTTAATGTTGCTTCTTTGTCATTTATAAGATGGGATTTACTATGATTGTCATTTATTGAGTACTGATTATTTACTAAGAATCTACCATATATTATCTCATTTATCCTCACAAGAACCCTTTTGGATAGCGACTATTATCCTGACTTTTTATTTCAAGAAATAGGTTTAGTGACTGATCATCACATATGGCTGATAAGTTGAGGTTGAAACTCACCTGAGTCTAGCCCCGAAATTCTGTTGCAACATACAACCTTCCTTGGTATGCATTTCTTAGTGAGATTTCAAGTGTTTTATTAAGAAAATCAGTATATGGAATCAAATTTTGCATTTTCCAAGAATAGAATATACACACTCCAGAATAGGAGAGTGGGTGCCTGACTGGAAAAAAAATCTGTCAGGTTTCTCAATGACTGAACCCAAAGTTGACTAAAGTCAAAAACATCTTGTACTTTTATTACAGTTATAATATTTTACACAAATGTGGTGGGTTTTTTGACTAATTATTTACAAAGGTGGGAGAGATTTGGGGATTTTCTCCCTCTCGGTGTGAAAAGAGTTGTGATGTCTCTTACATCTCTATTACCCCTTAGCTTTCCTTTTCTGAGGCACTGCATCTTTGTGCAAAGATCCGATGGTTGGAGTCAGTCAAATGTGGCTTTAAATCAACAAGTTGGTTATTCTCTCTGAAACTCAATTTCCTCATCTACAAAATGGGGCTCGTAATCCCAGTATTCAGAATTGTTTTAATGATTAAATGTGTATTAAACAAATAGTATTGTGTAGAAATTATAAATATTATGGGTTTATAATTCTGAAATCCAAATACTTTGAAAATAATAGACCCTTAAGGTATGAACGATATAGGGTACATAGTATATTTTTTTACTATAGGCATTTCGATGAATTTAATTATGAACTGTAGCCCCATACTCTAGAAGAAATATTACATAATATGTGGCATATGCACCATTTAACTTTTTAAAATCTCTAATATCCTCAGTTTAAAAAAATATCTGGCCCCAAAGTTTTAGAAAAAGTATATGGACTTATTATTATTATTAAATGCAATTAAAATCTAGATTAAAACTTCTGTGTTAAAACAAACTCTTATAGGCAGTGATACTATTCATTAGGTTTTACACTGAGCTCTCAAGATTTATATTAAAACACTATGACTTGAAGTGACAAAATTATCTTTAAGAGTGGCAATTGGCAAAATTAATATGACCTTTTTAAAGCTGAAGAAATTGAATTACAGAGAGATATATGTAATTTAGGTGAAATTAGGTTAAAAATTATGATCACAGTTGGGATTAAGAATTTTTAATTTATTTGCTTTGTGTTTAGCTCCTTAATTAGACATCTCTCATTTTCAACTCAAATACTTTGGGGAATGATCAATTTTGCAAAAAAATCTCATTAGCAATAAGATAATAGCAACTTATCTTCTCTATATTTATTTTTCTCAAATTAAAACACAAAATAAAATTTCAGGGGGAATGTTTGCATATAATATTTATATTTTCTATCTTTTCATATGAATTTGTTCAAGCAGATAGTTTTAATACTGCATTATAAAAATATGTATGATATGTAAGAAAACATGAACATCCACATGCATGTCTACATTTCTATGCTTGTTAGCCATCTAGTGGCTTTAAAATAAAATTCATGACAAAAGTGGAAATTATGTTATCTTAATTACTACTATGGAATATTTATTGTTTATATAGTGTGTTTTAAGCACTCGAACACAATCATTTAGATAAATTTTGAAGTTGAGTTTCATTTACAAATCTTGCTTTCAATTTTTGTGAACTCTGCCTGCTCATTTTACTCTCACTTTCAATTGATATAAGCAAAACTTGAAACACTTGCCATTTTAATTTATCTTCACTCCTTGTGGAAAATTGTGTCACTGGTAGAAAAAGGATGGGTCCTTTTTTTTTGTGATTGGAGATTTGCCTGTCTTGCCACAGGATTGCAATAGAATAAAAGGAAAATCTGAGGGATATGTTGTTTCAGTATGAAAGGACAGTAAAATGGAGTTGTAATTTTGAATTGATGTATTCTCCCATCATCAGACTTCTTGATGTAAAAAAAAAAATCACTTGCCTTTGTGCAGAGTATTCTGTGTACTATGCAGTTTCATATGTTTTATAACATCAAACAACCAAAGCTATATTAAAATATCAAATATAAAGAGTATTTGGATTATTTTGCATTTTGGAGCCCTTACATTATTGCTGAGTTATTGGGATTGCCTAGTTAAGGTCTGTGTAATCTTGTTTATTATTTTGTAGATTGTTAGATTTTGAATAAGTGTTTGCATGTGTTTTTATAACTTGGTAGGCTTATTTACACAGATAGAAGAAGATAGAGATATAATGTGTTTAGTTTTCTTCAAGTTTTGCCATTTGCTACAATTGTGGAATCACACTGCATTAACATCTATGAAAATGCTGTATTAACAGTATTCCGTGTGTGCTTATATGTAAACTCATTTATTGATGAAATTAATTTATCTTTAAATTCAAATAAAGTAGAAAAATATTGTGGTAAAATCTTTATATTTATTAATGTAAGCCACTCTAACAAAAGTTATTATTTGATCATTCCTAATTAGCTTTATAAACCATAACTGAAAAAGTATTAATTTGTAAATTTTTATATGTTTTCTAGCTATTATCTTTGCAAATTCCTAAGGACTATTCACACGTCCATTCTGAGCATTGAAAACTGTCTCCTCATTCCATTGAGGACTCCGGGTCATAATTCTTCAGGGCCACATTGGTAAGATAAACTCCGTTTGGACAACACCACTGTGCTTCTTCATCTTAACAAGGGAACATAGACTAAGTTCAGTTATATTAATAAAAATTTGGATTCCAGGCCAGGTGTGATGGCTCATGCCTGTAATCCCAGCACTGTTTGGAGGTAGAGGTAGGAGGAGTTCAAGACCAGCCTGGGCAACATAGCAAGATCTCTGTCTCTTCAAAAATAAAACAATTAGTGGGTGCAGTGGTGTGCACCTGTAGTCCTAACTACTCCAGAGACTGAGGCTGGAGAATCACTTGATCCCAAGAGTTCAAGGTTATGGTAACCAGTGAGCTATGATTGTACCACTGCACTCCAGCCTAGGTAACAGAGTGAGACCCTGTCTCTAAAATGTGGTATATGTATACCATGGAGTTCTACTCAGCCACAAAAAACAATGGTCATGTGGCATCTCTTGTATTATCCTGGATAGAGCTGGAGCCCATTCTACTAAGTGAAGTATCCCAAGAATGGAAAAACAAGCACCACATGTACTCACCATCAAATTGGTATTAATTGATCAACACTTGTGTACACATATAGTAGTAACATTCATAGGGTGTCGAGCAGGAGGGGGCGGGGAGGAAGGGATGGGTATATTCACACCTAATGGGCGTGGTGCACACTGGGGGATGAACACGCGTGAAGCTCCAACTTGGGGGGGGGGCAAAGACAATATATGTAACCTAAACATTTGTACCCCCTTAATATTCTGAAATTAAAAAGAAAGATTTTGGAAAAAATATATATTCTCGATGAAAAGGAACTAAAATATTCCCTATATTTTTTTTTTTTTACCAATTGCTATATATGGAAAGATTATCTATTGTATTGATAACCTTATGCATCTGCGGTCCTCAACCCCTGTTAGGAACTGAGCCACAGAGCAGGAGGTGAGCGGCAGGTGAGCAAGCATAGCTTTATCTGTATTTACAGCTGCTCCCATCACTCGCATCACTGTAAGAAAGGATTCTGCATTATGGTGAGTTGTATAATTATTATGTATTACAAGTTAATAATAACAGAAATAAAGTGCACAATAAATGTAACACACTTGAGTCATCCCAAAACCAACCCCCTCCCCCATCCATGGAAAAAAAAATTTGTCTTCCATGAAACCAATCCCCAGTGCCAAATAGGTCGGGGACCGTTTTTTACATTATTGTCTTTATCCACTGACATTGGACCCTACCTCAGAATCACAGTCTTATTTAATAAGATAGGCAACAGAACTCAACATTTGTTACAGCAATTTTAAAGTTTACAGGTGAGTAATAAGTGCTATATTCTTATATGTTTTCTAAATTTGCATTAATCTATGTGAAGGATTTGCTTATTTTTTAGAAATTTTGAGTTACAATACATCCGTTTTCTTGCGGTAACAATATACTACAGAAAGATGTTCATTGATGATTATTCCAGAATGAGAAGACAATATGTATAATATCTCAATATGTTTTTTCTTTTTTATTATTTTCTGAGATGTTTTTAGATTATCAATACTAGTTGACAACAGATGTTTTCATTGTTACAAGTTGAATGAACAGGTGCCTTTTAGCAGTCAAATAAGAGAGTCTTTCTGCAGCATCCTTGTGGATATGATCCTTATTGTCCTTTTTAATTGCATAATGGGAATTTTAATCTTTATATCTCTGTTTAAATTAGTTTTAAATACATAACACATTTAAAAGTTGTAAAACCTTAACTACCTATA
>NW_012148753.1:1186711-1188890 GCF_000956105.1 Propithecus coquereli
GTCTATTCTTGCTTCTTGTTCCTTTATTACCTTTTTAGGATTATTTTTAAAGTTGTAATATGTACCAGCTCATAGGGGAATTTCATATTTTCAACCCTGTTATGTTACATTCTTATTTAATTTTTAAAGAAAAATCTCGATGCTTGTCTATAACCCACAGTAATTAATTTCATTAAATTTCTAGAAAAAAAATGGTAATAAAGTAACAGATTCCTCAATCATGAACAGTATGAATTTCTGGAATTTAAATTGATGTGATAGTGTTGCTAGATTGAGATAACAATTAGGAAGCAAAGAGTCCTTGCTTTGGAACATAATCTATGCAGGTGTAACTCCTCTCACATCCAACATGTTCATCTTACTCTCAGGAAATGTAGTCACTTTGGCCTTGTTCAGATGTACCTGCATATGCTTTAAAAATGAGCTTTATAGCTTGAATATAACTTTATTATTTGTAGAAACAAATGGATATGATGTTAATATAAGGCTTTATTGAAACACATATGCTCATAAGCCTAAATAGGAATTTATCAAAAATATCCTTATAAATTTTATAAAGTATAAGGATCCCACAGCATAATAAATTTTAAAAAAACTTAGACACAAATTACATATTTTAACCAAAAGTAGATCAAAGCAATTGAGAATGAGTCAAGGTGTGTTGGTTAGACCATATCTGGGATTTCACATTCAGTTTTATATGCCACTTCTAAAGTTTTGCATACAGAGCAGAATGTAGTAGAAGACAGTGACAGGGAAAACAAGGTGGTTCCAAATGAAATTAATTTATGTACTTATTTATTTATATACCTCTCTTCTGTTATACATTTAAGAGGCAGAAATTCAGATAGAATGAAGAATCAAGAGCAAGAGAAAAATGGAAGCAAGCATGTAATGATTGTGCAGTAATGCAAGCTTTAATGACTGCATATGGTTTTGTGGATACATGGTCTTTAGAGTTCTAGAGTTTCCTGGCATCCATTTATGATTATTAATCTGACTCACGTTGTCCTAAAACAAAAAATGAAATGCACACAAAGTACTCAGGCTCTTCCTGGCACTGAGCCTGAAAGAAACGACTCACATGGCTCTTTATATTAAGAACACTGAGTCATGCAGAAGCAATGTCCTCAACAACATCTCTCCAATAAGAAGTTCCATATGCTGCTTAGGGTGTCTCACAGTGTAAGCTTAGGACAAAATACTCTGTGAAAAGACGTCCTTCAAAGAGCCAGAACCATGTTGCATAAATGCAACATGTTCTGCACTTCTAGCTTAATTCAGAGATAAAACCTAACTATCAAAACATGGCAGACTTGAGATCAAGTCGTTGGGGATGTTGGGGAAACTTTGGTGGTGGAGGTAGCGGAGGCAATTGTGTGATCTGCACAGCAGAGTACTTCAGTGGACCGAGTTTGGAGGAGGCAGCCTGGATTTAATTCCATCCATACCACCTACTGGCTGTGTAACTTGAGCGAATGCTTGAACCTCTGTTCTTGTTTCTTTTTAAAATAGAGATGACGATCATATTTCTACTTCACACAACTGCTGTGAGCATTGAATAAATAAATACATGTAAAGTCTCAATAAAATGGGTCTGGCACTTGTCAACTGAGCGATAAATGTTAGCTATTACTTTTATCTTCGAATATGAGAAGGGCTAATACAGTACACAAAAGAGGATACAGGCTTGATCTGTTTAAGCAGTGGAAATAGAATAAATGCAGTCAATCCTCATTCACGGACTTGGTATTTTGTTAACATTTATTTGTAGCCTCAAAATCAATAGAGAAAGTGTTGTAGCCATTCATGGACATGCACAGAGTAGCAAAGCATTTGAGTCACCCAATTTGAGTGGCTCAGTTCCCATCTGAGGTTAACAAAGAGATACTCTGCCTTCTTGTTTCAGCTCTCATACTATAAAGCGTCCTTTTCATGTTCTAGTTACTGCCATGTTTTTCGCATCTTTGTGCTTTTCTTTGGTGATTTTGTTGTTTAAAATGGCCCCCAAGCATAGTTTGAAAATGCTGTCTAGTGTCCCTAAGCTCAAGAAGGCCATCACGTGACATTGAAAAGAAGAGCTTTGGAAAGAAGGAAAAAAGAGTAAAAGGGAGGCAAGCAGGGTCTGGAACCTGAGCTGCTTGTTAGTGTTAGATGTGATGTTTTTTTTTTTTTTTTT
>NW_012148753.1:1188940-1190275 GCF_000956105.1 Propithecus coquereli
AAAAATAAATTGATAATAGTGTTCAATATATCCAAAAGAAGGTAGCATAGGAAAGAAGAAAGAATATAGACCAGTCAGGATGAAGAGGAAGCAAACAGGATGCTTGCATGCTAGATTCACTTATATATTAATATTATATGTGCCTAAAGCAGTGCTGGGCACATGGTAAGTACTCAGTCGATATTGAATGTGTATTACTATGACTGTTTTTAAAAATTATGCCTCTAGTTAGTAAACCAAAAGATAGATTAAGATTTTTGTGTGAATTTTATTTTATTCCTGATATTTCCAAATCCCTAAAATTAATGTTCTATGTCACAACTTAAGAAAATACCATCATCTTTACTCGTTGTTCACAAAAATGTTAGTTTTAGCTGGCTTAAAGCCCCATGGTAAGTGTTTTCCTAACAGAGTTCTTTGCACAGATACTAAGATGTTGCTTGCATGACAAAGTGCTTTGCTGCTGACTTTTGGGACCGTAGTTATATACAACCAGATAGAGAATGTCTCCTTAGTAGCTACA
The DNA here is from genome assembly GCF_000956105.1 of Propithecus coquereli. Lineage (NCBI taxonomy): Eukaryota > Metazoa > Chordata > Mammalia > Primates > Indriidae > Propithecus > Propithecus coquereli. Next base: position 1,189,464 of record NW_012148753.1, read on the forward strand.
GAAAGGCTAAGTTTCTTTATATATTATTTAGATAATTTTAGACTCTGGATAGATTATGGATAAATATATTTTCTCCAACAAAAATATTGCTAGTGAAATTTATATTTTCTATTGTTTTGCCAATAAACTTATTTCTGTTACTTAGAAGGAGCTGTTTCCTGAAGTTCTCCTTGGCTCGAACATAATTAATTTATTTTAAGGGAGTCATGCCAAGATAAATGCCCTATGTCAAAACATACCTTTATTGCCTTCAAAACCTAAAGTTTTGTTGACCACCTAAAAGAAAAAGAATAATAAAAACCTAAGGAAGATTCTGTCATTTCATTCACCGATATAACTAATTCAGGAAAACATTTTCTTCCCCTGTGTGGTAGTATTAAGAATTAATTTATATGGACACATTTACAACTGTCAGAACTATTGAATGGTGTGATGTGTACCATTTACCAAACAAAAATTTCTCAGTAGTAGTCTGTAGTGATCCGTTCTACAGAGTATATAGAGTAATACATATTATTTATCACAATGTAGTTTCTTTTCCTTATGACTTTAAATCAAGTTTAGTGTCCCCTTCCTATTCCTTGCTAAAACTCAATGCTTAAAATTCAGTATCCTCTTGGGAAAAACACATTAATGTGCTTACCATTCAGTAAATTCTGGGAAAATATAGTCTATATTTTTATTTTATTTTTTGTCAGGCCTTCCCTCTTGGGTATCTGGAAAAATGAGAATTCTGCTTCTTACATTAATAATTTATTAGTCACGAATACATGATCGTAGTGTATATAATATAGTTACATATATATTAGTGT
>NW_012148753.1:1190432-1193396 GCF_000956105.1 Propithecus coquereli
TGCCTGTGCGGTAATTACATGAATTGGATCTTTGTGCTCATGGTTTCTTGGCCTTCGGTGGATTATTTGGCTAGAATTATTTTGAGGTGTTAGAAAAAAGATACATAGGAAACAAATTTAAAATATAATGCCTACATTCAGATAGGGCAGAACATGGCAAGCCCTTTCTATTGCAGATGAACAAAAGGAATTAGGAAATCAGAGCCTTATCTAGGAAAAATAAATAAAAATTTAGAAAGTAATTCTCTTGGAAGCTTTCCCCTGCTTCTGGCAAAATGGGAGGCTCTTTATCTAATTACAGGAGCGGAAAAGAATAAAGAAGAAAAAATTTGCAATAAATCCAGAATGTTGTAGCAGAAGAAAAAATAAAATTTCTGTCCCCTTGAAAAAAATGGAATAAATTGGGACATAATTTACTCACTAATCATAGCCAGTTGATGTTATTGGTGACATACTGTTTGGCAGAAGGCACAGTTACAAGGTGTTCAATGCTGTGTACTCCCACTGAGCTAATTAACCCACCTCCAGGATTTAGCCATGGGCTTCATTTTCAGCAGAAGTATAGATCCAGGCCTCTGCATCATTTGATTACTTAATGTTCAAGCACCTGAGTACAAAACTGAGAGCACTGAGATTGGATAGAGTTGGAAGCACTTGTTACACATTTCTCACATCTTCTTCCATTAAATGTAATAGTTTCAGAAATTCTGTTACAGTGACATTTGGTGAAAAATCGTCAGTGCTGTCATTTGGGCATTAAAATAATCAACTGATTTATTGACTTTAATTAACTTGCTTTTCCTACTCTAATATTAACTGAAATTTGGAATTTAAGAAAAGAGACAGTGCTTAACCATGCTAGTATCCATCTGTTTTTCTCCTTAGTAAATTGAGTTGTTGGTAGCAGTTTTATTATTATAAATGTAATATAACTTAAAATGCATAGAAAATATGTATGTATTATTTAATATAATTATGATTATTTTGGTGATGCCCTAATATAGAAACTTTACGTTAGGAAACACATAGAGTGTTTTCATTTGGGAGTCTAAAGATTGTCCTATAAAGTGAAAAAAATATCTTAGCAGTATTATGAAAATAGATTTGGTCTTGGGGAGTCCCTGAAAGGATCTTGGAGAACCTCCAGACTGTACATTCAGAACCACTCTTCTAAATCCCATCATCTTTTTGTGGGAGTGGAGAGGGAGGGTCTCACTCTGTTGCTCGGGCTAGAGTGCGGTGGCGTCATAGCTCACTGCAACCTTAAAGTCTGGGCTCAAGTGATCCTCCTTCCTCAGCCTCCTGAGTAGCTGGGCCTACAGGCATACTCCACCACACCTGGCTAATTTTTTATACTTTTTTTACAAATGAGGTCTCCCTATGTTGCTCAGATTAGTCTCAAACTACTGGCCACAAGAGATTCTCCCACCTTAGTCTCTCAGAGTGCTGGGATTACAGGCGTGAGCCACCACACCTGACCTCTACCATCTTTTTATTGTCCTTCACTCTGTTAGTTGCTCTGTTCCATTTTTACCCAGTTTAAACACTGTCTTGTATATGAAATTAATTTCCTTACCTATAATTCTTTGCCTTACTAGCTTGGGAAAGCCACAACCATGGTTAAATGCCACTTTGCCCTATTCCACAGCTGTATCTATGCAGATGAAAGCTAGAAAAAAGTCACACAGGAATGGACTAAATCTCACTTGGTGTCCTTAAAGCTCTCAATATTGCCAGGCAGTGATACTGTGCATCACAGACTCTTAGACGTCTACCTCTCTCTTCTCTCACCGCTAACCCCCGAAATGTCTTATGCTTACTCTCAATCAATTACCTCCTATCTCACTGAAGAAATTAAAGCATTTGGAAAAGAACTTCCACAGATTTCTTCTGCTTTATGTAGTTGCCTCCAGCATCTATTTGGTAGCATATGATGTCTGTTACTATCCGTTACTGTGGGAGAACAGGCCACAAGCTTATCTAATCAATCACTCCATGGGAGCATAGATCCTTTCCCCTCATCTAAGCAAGGGCCTCTCTTTAAGAATTATCCTCATTGCCTTTTACATTACCAATATTCCCTCTCTATTGGACCATTCCCATCTCCATACACACAAACTATAATATTATCTCCTAATTTTAAAAGTTTCTTCTTCTGACCCAATTTAACAAGCTACCATCCCATTTATAACAAAAATATTCCAGAAGTCACTGATAAGCCCTGTCTTCAACCTCCCCCTCCAATTCATTCTTTAGTATGCTCTAATCAAGCTTTCACCCCTGTCTTCCTCAGAAACTACTTCTGTCAATTTCACCTCCACCTTGCTAAATCTAGTGGTTAATTTCCAGTTTGCATTATAATTGTCATATCAAAGTATTTTGTATGGTCAATCACCTTTCCTCCTTTGATACACAGCTATTTCTGGGCTTCTCAGACCCCACTCTCCTGTACTCCTTTCTCAGCTTCTGCCTGACGTCTTAGTTTTGGCATGATTAAAGTCTCAGTCCTTGCTCTTCTCTTATCTCTACTTGCTATTTTATTGACCTTTTCCAAGTTTTAATATCACCTACGTACTATTAATTTCAAAATTAAAATTCTCCATCCCAACCTCTCTCCTGAACACCAGATTATACAGCCAGATGCCCTCTTGACATCTCAACTTAGATGTCAAATTGACATCTTAAATTTAACATGTGCCAAATGAATTCCTGCTTTCCATCCACAAACTTTTCTCATCTCAATTGATAACAAATCAACTTTTGACAATAAATAGTCCTTAGAATCCTCATTAATGGCCCCCTTTCTTTTCATGCCTCGTCCAATCCATCATAAAATTCTGATGGCTCTACTAAAATGTGACTAGTGAGACTGAGGAACCAAATTTTAAATTTTATTTAATTTTAATTAAATTTGATAGTCGCCTATGGCTAGTGGCTATACCATATTGGGTAGCACATGTCTAG
>NW_012148753.1:1193446-1193846 GCF_000956105.1 Propithecus coquereli
CTGGGTTTTATGTCCTGGGGTCACATGAGCTACTGGGCTAAAGCATTGAAAACAATCCAGATCTAAGGGAAGGCTAGAACAGAGCACAAGCTATTCTGGCCAGTCCTTCCTATCTCAGGATGTTGTATTTCCAGAACATTCTCTAGTTATTCTTGAAAACTGTAGGAGAGAAAGGGGGAAGAATTGGGCAAGTCCAAGGCTACCTGGAGAAATTTCCTATACCTCAAAGTATAAATTCAAAATGGACTTTAAGTGTAAAAAAGAAAATCATTATAAGGCTGGAAGATAAGATTGAAGAATTTTTTTTTATGATCACTAAAATGGAAAGGCTTGTCTATGACCATAAATCCAAAAACCACAATAGAAAATATTAATCAAGTGTAACAACTACATATAAATT
>NW_012148753.1:1193896-1197129 GCF_000956105.1 Propithecus coquereli
TTATTTGTGTTTAACCGATTTTTCAAGTATTTGTGTTTATAACTGTGTCAGGGCAAGTTGGGTTTTACCTGATTTTACAAATAGTGTCTACAATATGACAAACTCTAAAGTAACAAGGTTTTAAGAAGTTTTTATTTTGCTTAAGAAAAGCTGTTGTACTTGGCATAGTCGCGAAGTCAAACTAAGCTTACCGAGCTTGCTATAAAACTCTCGTATATGCAGCACTGGTTTTGTTGAGAAGGAAGAATTATCAGAGTCTATTGATATTGTGTCTCCACACCTGATTATAGGCCTAATTCCTAGTTTGCAGCTTAAACAACGTATGCTCACAGATGAGGAGGGCAGGTGGCTCAGCCTTTGTACCTACTCTCTCTACACTTTTGATCAGGTGGCTTTTGTAGAAAACACTGATTTAATTTTATAACTTACAATTCCTATACGATTGCAAGATTGTTTCTCCAGACTGGGCAGCAGTGCCTTTCGCTGAAATGCAATGTTAAAAAAGAGTACTGAGGGTCCAGGGTAGGAGAGGCACCTTTCCCCTCTATGTTGCAGAAGTGCATTTACTATAGTTCAAAGGAAATGTGTATTCATTGTATAGCTGTTTCTCAGAATGGATTTTTTTTTTTTTCTCTGCTGGCTTTGTAAAAAAATATTGCACATACTTTGGTAGAAACCAATTCAACTCAACTTTGAATCAAGTCCAATTACTTTTGAAACTATATGTAACATTTACAGAAGTTAGAGATCAGAATAATACAATGTATACATTTTATTGTCACCACCAAATTTTGAATCTAGAACATTGCCAGTCTCTTAAAATCACCCGTGTGGACTTTCCTGTTCCATCCTATTTTCTTACTTTTAGACTTCATCACTATTTTGAATTTAGGGCTGATCATTTTTTTCCTTTCTTTTATAAAATTTTGTTTAAATGGTTTTATCACTTTGCGTATGTATAGACAATCCATATATTATTAGATTTTGCTTGTTTTTGAGCTCAATAAAAATGTTACCTTATTGCTTGTAGTTCATATCTTCCTCAAATAATATTTTTCTAATATTATTTGTGCTGTTGCAGATAGCTATAGTTCATTTATTTTCATTCAATACTTTCAATAATGGCTGTATAACACTCTATCATTTATAAATCACAACTTGTTTACCTATTGCCTTCTCAGAGAACATGTGAATTGTTTCCTGCTTTAGCTATTACAACATATAAGTACCTGTATTTTGGCACATCTGTTCAAGAGCAGAATCATTGGGTTGTGGAAAATGCACACGCTCCTCTCTACAACGTAATGGGAAATTATCCTTCAAAGTGGTTGAACAAAAAACATTCATACCAGCTGCATAAAAGAGTCCCATTGATTCACATGCACACTAGCAATTGGAATCATCAGTTATCTTAATATTTGCCAGACTACTGGGTATAAAAGGAAGTAGTGACTAATTGTAGTCTGAATTTATACATCTCTGATCATCATCAAGGATGAGCAGTTATTCTATGTTTAAGGTCTTTGTTGTTTCCTCCTCCATGAAATGCTTATTCATGATTTTCAAAATGTAGACTTTATTTTAAAGAGCATTCTTAGGTTCACAGTGAAATTGAGCAGAAGGTAAAGAGATTTCCTCCTTCCCACACACAAGCACAGCCTCCTCCACTGTCAACATTCTGCCTGCTCATGAGTTTTGTACACTTCTCTAGTGATTGGGATAAGTTTTTTCTGGAAAGTCATCAGTTTTCTAATTCCTGGCTTGTCTTTTCACTGTTTTGTGGTGTTTTTTGAGGAACAAAAGTTCTTAATTTAAACATGCAGCTTAGCAATCCTTTCTTTTATGGTTATCACTTGTCTGTTTCATTTTCAAAACTATTCTACCCCAAAGGCCATGAAAATGTCTTCCTATATGTTCTTACAAACATTTTTTCCAGTTTTACCTTTTACATGTAACACATTAAGCCATCTAAAATGTGTTATTGTGTATAATGAAGTAAGGCTCTAATAGAATGCTTTTTCATAGCAAAAATATAGTCCCAGCTTAATCAGGATCTGAAGTCCTCCAACTCAAAATAGTAGGGCTTTAATAAATTTTTATTCTGATCATCCCTTCCCCATATGCATGCCATATTGTTGCCCATTATTTTAGTTCTGTCTTTATTTTCAAATTCTACATATTAGTCATTTTTAGTACAAATAATATTTCATTTACCTATATGTATGCTTTTCAATTTCTTTGTTTTCCATTCTTGTGTCTTAAATCTTCATTTTATAATAATTTCCCTTTTTCCCAAAGATCATATAGGACACTGTGGGCTATGTTGAACTATTTGTTTTCACACTGAGTAAAATAAGGAGCACTTGGCAGTTTTCAGTAGAGAAATGAGATGGTTTGGATTATCTTTTAACAGGGCCATGCTGGTAGCTCTGTTGCAATAGAGGTACAAATAGAGATAAGTGGGCAATCAGGTAGGAGGCTATTGTATTATCCTGGAAAGAAACAGTGAAAGTTTAAACAAGATTGGTAAGAGCAGAGGTAGGAAGGAGTGGATATATTTGAAGATAGAAACTACAGGATTAAAACATTATTTTGCTGTGTTTTTCAAACACCTTCATATAATAAGATATAAAAATAATGCCCAAAATTAGTTGCAGGAAAAATGTAATATTCAACAAACATGCATAGGCTTTTTTTTGGCAGAAAATATTTAGTAAAAGTGTTCTTTGCTTTTATTTTTTTAGCTGTCCAGGAACTGTAATCATTCATCACCTTTCTGCCCAATGTAATCTGTTTTCTTTCTATTGATAATTCTGTTTTGTTTTTAAACATATTGTGTTATGTTTAATTATAAAATCTGACTTGAATCATTTTTTATCATGACTTATTGTATAGTTTTTGGTACTCTGGTGTTCTGAATATTTAATATTTTAGGAAGTGACTCTGTTTTTCAGCACACCCATGAGCTTAAGATTTTATAAATAATTTTAGTTACTGGGCAAAACTATCATCCATCTTGAATGGGGACATTGATAAAGATTGTGTTGCTGGAGTAAGTGTGGATTGCTTCAGTTTTGGAAAATAGAGAGTTTCCATAGGGAAGTGATTGGATGAATAAATGGAAAAAAGAACAGAGCCTAATAATAGATCAGCAGAAAGAAGAACATTAATACCAAAGTTAAAGTGTTTAAACAAAGACATTTTAGTTCCTAAACTATGTGAGATTAAAAAAA
>NW_012148753.1:1207054-1207427 GCF_000956105.1 Propithecus coquereli
TTAATGCTCATGCTCAAACACAGATTACATTCTGCTCTATGTGGCGGATGTTGCTTTGCTTTCAAGGATGTTTTAGTAAGATTTTAAAGTAATTTCATTAGTATTCCACTTGACTGTCACCTTCCCACTCACTGTTACTCTGTGAATTCAATTGCTTTTGCCTCTTGGACTTCATAATGGTCATGCTTTGGATGAGCTCTAAAAAGAGCTGTATTGTAAAGGTACAAAATTCTAGAAAGGATGTGTTTAAGGACCCTTTAAAACAAGTAAGTCCCTAGATACATTCCCAGCTACTCTCATTTTATGAAGCTCTTTGCCCATGTTTCATGATCAGCATAGAGTCACATCAGTTCTGCTTTGAGTGTATCTTTCC
>NW_012148753.1:1208647-1209506 GCF_000956105.1 Propithecus coquereli
TATTACGTGAAGGTGGTATGTCTGTAACTTTCAGCCACTTTTAGCTGCATGGTCTTTTATCTACAGCTGTTAGCATTCTAACTGTTACATAAATTTATCAGAAAGTAGATCAAATGTAAGACATGGAGCAACTTCAAGTTATTGTTATAACTTTTTCATAGATCAAAGTGGAAATGTAGAGGAGTGTAAGAGTGGAGGAAGATTGGAGGGAATAAACATTTTTGTTTTTATAGGTGTGCTCTCCTTTGCCTTAGCAACAATATTCCTTACTTGTGTGGTTTATATACATATGGCTTTAATCTTATCATCAGATGTAATTTGCGTGCATAACAAATGTTAATATAATTTACTGAATGAATGTGGAATTCAAGAAAATAGCTTCTCAATGAACAATAATAATACTGAGGGTAGTCTCTTCTACATCTTTGTTGATTTTATCTATTTCAGATGTCAGCACCGCTTTGTGAATTGGACCCCTAAAAGTAGTGATCATTCAGAATAGAGTCATATTACTGGTCTCTCCTAAGCTATCCGGTGACCAGTAATTGACTTATGAAAATTCAAGCCATCTATGATTCTATGCAATTCTCTCCTGACTCTGCTTTCCTATCCTAAGAAGCAAAAAGTGGCTGAGACATGAGCCCAATTTAGACAGTGTTTTTTCTCTAACATGGCTCTTGGAAGAGTGCATGTTTTTTGGGGAATAGTTAAGTCACAATTCTTCTTATGTATGTATATAATGTCTTATATATTTCTGTATTATAAGACATACAGTATATAATGGATTTTAGGACATATATGTCTTATAACATCTTATACATGTCATATATGTGTGTTGCATCCATACTAAGTACCTCAC
>NW_012148753.1:1216155-1217871 GCF_000956105.1 Propithecus coquereli
TCTAAATATTTTATTATTTATTGATTTTATTTTTTTAGAGTGAACGAATGAACTCATCTAACCATAGCTGTAAATTATTCCGGAAAGCAGAGGCTGGATCTGACGTAGTAGTATTTTATGGTATATTGTCATATACAGTCAGAAAATGAATAAATAATTTTAGGTGATACTGAGAATTTACATTCTGGTAAAGTAAGCTTTTCTTTTCTGATCTATTGCCTGTTAAGTGTTTTTCTGCTTTAGATATACGTAATTTTTAAGCTAAGTATAGACATGTCATGGCATTATTGACCAACAGTATATAGTTGTTTAAAAAACTAAAATTAATCTTTCAAGTACATTTTCCTTGGTTTTTAAATGCATGTATAATTTAAAGGAAATATAACCCACATGGTTTCATTCATTCTTATTTTAATTGTGAAAATGTTCACTTTAAGAGATCTTTGAAGTTCAAGGATATTTTTAATAGCCCATTTAAGCCTTGTTATCTTTAAACTAGATTGCATTTTGCCAAGAATAAACAAAGACGAACACATAAAGGTTAGGGTTCAGCAAGAAATTTCAAACTCTCTTATTTCCCTCCATGTGCTCTAAACTTCAAAATAAAAAATAAAGTCTTTCTCTAGCACCAGCTGTAAAATGAACAATTGGAATATGGTAAGTGTCCTTTTTGCTTGACTCTATTCATTGACTTTGAGTTCTTAAAGATGTAATTTGCTTATTTGTAGAGAGTATTTCATATAGGAGATATTACGTTATTATCAGTTCCTAGAAAACTAACCAACATTTTATTTTGGGTACTAACTTAAATGAAGAGAATATATTGTATGATTTTTTTGCTTATTTTAATACACAGTACGATGCCTGTTCAAAACTGTTACTTTTATACTGTGTTTTTCTCATTTTCATGGTACTAAATTCTAAGAATAAAGAGAGAAAAATCCACCCCAGTAGGGAGGACAGTCAACAAATAGAAAATGATAAAGATCTAACAGACTTGAAGCACCCTTGTGACAAAGCATAACACTTTTTAGGTCATAGATATTTGACTAATTAATTGCAAAGTATGTAAACAGGATGTACTATAAAATACAACATACATATTCACCTTTCATTTTCTCTTGCTTAATCTATCACTCATACTCCCATCTCTATACCTCACCAAGTATTGTTGTTCATTACTTTTCTCCAAATTAATCCAAAGAAAGCAATAGCAGCACCAGAGCTTGCATGGCTGTGGCTTGTGGCTCTTTGTTAGTAGTAATATACCATATACCATAATGCATGGATAGGTAAGAGGTATTATGCCTTCAGCATGTTGAAATGTTAATGACATAAAAATCACTTCGGCTATTCAAGTATAATGTTTGTATAGAAATTGAATGATATATTGAAGTTGTATTGTCTTACTGATACCTGTGTTTGTCACAAGTAATTAAGTTATAAAAAATACTCAATGTAAGTACAACTGATAAAAAATGGAATAAAATACGAATAGTAAAACTTCTTACTTTTTAGGTAATGATAGGCTTGCAACATTGCATTGTAGCCACAGAATTATGTAACAGATAAAGAATAGCAATCATAAACCCTCTATTTATTAAATCTACAATTTATTTAGCAATACATTTTATCCTTATTAATACAGTATTCCCAAGGCTTATAATAATATCTGGTAACCTGTAAATATGAATATTGGTGAAAAATTTAGTAAGT
>NW_012148753.1:1217921-1219130 GCF_000956105.1 Propithecus coquereli
TATATATAAAATATATCATGAAGGGCATATGGATCCAAGCTTATTATGTTTACAAATAGCTACACTGTTTCTCAATATCAGTTATTTGAGAATTAATCATAACTATAAGTACCTTAGTCTATTTCTGGACTTTGTAATATCTTCCACTGTTCTTTCTATTCATGTGTCTGTCAACATAGTTTTGATTATTTAGGCATTATACTATATTTTCATATTTGCTAAACTAATCTAACCTCATTGTTCTTTTTAAGAGCTTTTACATATATATATATGTTGTGTGTGTATACACACACACATAAAAATCACCCAAATATATTGGAAAAAGTGAATATCATATATAGTAAAATGAATAAATGAATGTATGTGAAAATCAATGGATTTCTCTATAATATTTTTGTTGTTGTTTGTTTTATTTTTAGACAAGGTCTCGCTCAGTTGCTGGAGCTAGAGTGAAATGGTATTGTCATAGCTCACTGCAACCTCAAACTCCTGGGCTCAAGCAATCCTTCTGCCTCAGCCTCCTAAGTAGTTGGGATTGCAGGCATCCATAACCAAGTCGGGCTAAATTTTCCATTTTGTAAAGACAGGATTTTTCTATATTGCTCAGGCTGGTCTTGAACTGCTGACCTCCAGGGATCCTCCCGCCTGGGCCTCCCAAATTGCTAGGATTGTAGGTGTAAATCACCGCACCCAGCCTATAGTAGTTGTTTTCCTTTCTGCTTTCTAGTATGAACTTAAAATGTTTATGTTACCCCAAAAATTCATGTGTTGGAGCCTAATCTCCAATGTGTTGGTATTTAGAAGTGAGACTTTGGGAGGAATTAAGTCACAAGAGTAAGGGCTGCATAAATCGGATTAGTGTCCTTATAAGAAGCGATACTAGAAAAAATGGTATCCCTCTCAGCTATGTGGGGATACAGGAAGCAGGTCTTCTGCAAGCCAGGAAGAGGACCCTCACTACAAATCAAATCAGCTGGCATCTCGATGTTGAAATCCCTAGCTTCCAGAAGTGTGAGGAATAAGTATCTGTTGTTTAAGCCACCCATTCTATGGTATTTGTTGTAGCAGCTCGAGATGACTAAAATACTTACCAAATGTTGTTATACACACTGAAAACCTCATAAGAGGCTTTCAGTGTATATAACCATTTTTACTTTTAAAAAGGAAAAAGAACATCTTTCTGAATTCTAGTTGGTATATATACTGAAA
>NW_012148753.1:1222770-1226322 GCF_000956105.1 Propithecus coquereli
GACCAAATTAAAAATCCTGAAGTCAACTAGAAGACTTCAGATTATTTTGCCATTGTCTTCAGCCTCATGAATCCTATTCTTTCTTTCATTGTCTCTTCTGCATAAATGGCAGACTTCTCTTGATTCTTTCCACAGTCCCTCATTTTTCTCTCATCCCCAAATCTATACATGTTATCCCACTACCAAGACTACTCTCTCATCCAAATCTACCTCTTCCTGTTTGTTCAGTTAATTCTAACGCATGCTTTAAGGCTAGGCTTACACATGATTTTCTTAATGATATCTTTCTGATCCGTTAAGTAGGCTGTAAGCTTCAGTTATGTAAATACACAACACTCTGTATTATTCTATCACATTTATTCCACCTAACTTACTTACCCGTCTTCCTTGCTTCCTTAGGCCAATGCTGTATCCTATAATCATTGACATGGTAGATACTTAATGAATTTATAGGCTGACTAGCCATCTTGACTAATTAAATGAAATTCTACTCTTAGTTATTTCTTTAGTCAAGTCTTTAAATCCAGAAATCTCTGTGAAACATGCATTTAGTATAAGGGAAGTTATTACACTGATGTCCAGTAACACAAAATTTCAGGTGAGTAGGCAACCACTTAACAGAAAGCAGAGCAAGGCAGGAATGAAAGGGACAAATACACTCAGTGGGGACAGGAGGGATCTGTAAAGATCTAAAGTATTGGCTAAGGATTCAGCATGAAATTGACTTAGTGGAGGGAGTAAAGTCACCCTGTTTTCAGAGGAAATAATACAAATTTTCCCCACACTCTGTTTTCAATTCAGTCAAAATAACACTGGTCTTTTCTTTTTTGTTAGCCTGATCATGCTTCAGACTTATGCTCAATTTAAAGAACTTGATTACTCTTAAAAATGGTTTGGCAATAGCATTTTCCAGCTTGTTCCCATAAACTGAGTATCTGCTTTATATTATTTTTTCCCAAACTTGTTTTGAGAAGTTGAATGCCAACCAATTTTCCAATGCAAATATTAAGATTTTGTTTTCCTTCTGTATATCTGACATAGCTACCTTTTTCAAGTTGTCCTTGGGGGATCATTAAGTGTTCAATCTACATTTTGTGCATATGACAAATATTTATTGAGAACTTGTCACATAACAGGCATTGTTCTTAATGCAGAGGGGTAAATACATGCCATTTACTTTCTGCACGTTGACACAGATAGGTGTGCAACTAATTGTGAAACATAATGGGAGGTAATTAGAACTATTGGAAGATTGCAGTGGTGTACCTTCAGAACACAGATGAAGAAATAATAAATTGTCTTTACAGCATTGAACAAGCTTCATAGAGAACTTCTGAATGAGGCCTGTGCTAAGAGGAGTAACCCAAGAGGACATTCAAGCAGAAGGAAAGCCATGATCACCAGCACAGACATATCAAGTGTGTTTGGATAAGTGACTCCTCTGGTGTGATAGGAACACTGTGTACACAAATGAAGAAGAATAGGGACATGAGACAAACGAAAGCTAGAGCTAAAGTTCACAGAACATTGATGGCTTTCTAAAACTTAAAATTTTATTCTGTATATGATATATTATAATTCAATCCTAGATTTCAAAATATAAATGACTTGCAGAATTGGTTGAAAAGTTGGGAAAGAAGGAGCTCAGTTAGCTGGTCAACACTAGGGAAGAGAGTAAGAGGGCCTGAACTTTGGAGAGAAGAAACTCACATTCACCTTTTAAACTCCTCCTAGGTCCCTAGGGTGAACTGGATGCTTCAAAGAACGTCTGAGTCAAAACTTGCAACACTTTATGAAGTGGGCACTTGCACTGAGCAAAGCAGGTAATAATAACAATATATATATGCTTATTATCTAAGTGCTCTTCGTGAGTTTTAACTTACTTAATCCTTCAAACAACCCAAACAGATGTCCAGAGAGACTAAGTAACTTGCACACAGTTACATGATTTTTAAGTGGCAGAATTAAGACACAAACTCAAAGAGCACGGTTCCAGGGCCCTACCTTTTAACCCTATGTTTTGCTGCCTAAGAGATAATCAACATACTGGAAAAAGGTTAAAGTTGTTTATGGTTTAACAGTGGACATGGTAAGGTTGTATAGGATGATGGCATAAGGAGTGAAGAGAGAAATTGTGAACCAGGTACTGAGTTCCTTTAAAAGCATTTTTATTTTAGTTATGAATATGAAAAGTAAAATTATGTAACAATTTCTAATTTTATAATTTATACTTCCACTGTCCAGCATAGCATATTGGAAAAGAATACAGACTCCAGAGAGAGAATTCTTGAACTGAGTTATGGCTTTGTTAGTTACTAGTTGTATGACCTTCAGGAAGTTACTTTTCTGTTCCTGTTTCCTTGTTTGTAATACAGGTGATATTAAATGTTGGTAAAGCACTTAAAAAAGTGCCTTTTAAATATTTGTTAAATACAGTGAAAATAAAATAAACTCAAACCTCAGTTGTAACAATCAATTCTATTAAATAAAATCTTAATTTAGGGCAAAACAATAAAAATTCTCTATGTAAAGGCTTCTTTAACGTATGAAGTGAGAAGAAGGTATATTTACACTACGAAAAGAAATGGGGCAGCCAAGGTAGTTTCCTTGTCTGTTTGGTTCTGAATTGACTTTTCTTCTTCCTGCAAAGGGCTGGGGACCTCTTTGTCTAAGAGGTTTACCGATAGTAAACATTGTGTAGAAATGGCTTGTTTCGTAGCACAATAACAGGCATCTGATGAATTTCTGCAAATAGCTTTCATAAAAATGAGCTGAAACTGCCCATTGTTGGGCCTTGAAATTTTATCATACATAGGTAAACATGTCATTTTTTTTTAACTTATATGTAACTGCATAGAGTCATAGAAGGCTTTGTGGAAAGTGGAAAAACTCAATAATTTTCATTTTATGAAGTTCTCGAGCTGGTCTTGATTTCAGCATGTTTGGAGAAATACGTATATGTATGAAATAGCAAGATAGGTTTTAAGTAAAATTTTTGTTCCAGAGAGTTTGTCTTTTGACTTTGATTCAACCAAATCATCATCATAATCTCTAAAGTTTTTAGAATATCTAAATATTTATGTTTTGTGGTGAATGCTTATATTATATTTGAGCAAAATATTTTTAGAATCTACTGCAAAAAAATAGTACCGATGCAGCATATCAAGTATAAAATAATATTTTGTGTAAAATGATAGTAAAATGCACTAGGGCAGAGCTTGTGTATTTATTTTCAAATTATTAGGAATCATACTCAATATTATAGATTTTTTTAATTCCTCCAGTGCATTTCCCTTCCAAAACACAGCAGGTGTTGGATTGGTAAATAAATCAGGAAAGAAAATGTTGCGTAAGTTCAGTGAAGTGCTAACATAGCTTACAGTAGTCCTGAAAGGATGTGGGAAAGGCCATTAAAAAATCCTCTGGAGACACTTGACAAGCAGCCTCCTCTCGTGCTAGAAAGAACTGCACATACGTGGCTGATTTTCTCACATTAGTTTCTGGGGTCATAACTCCATCTAACGTAAGCTGTTTATGCTTAGCCAATTCTGA
>NW_012148753.1:1226372-1227300 GCF_000956105.1 Propithecus coquereli
ACCTGTATATTAAAATAATTATTTCCCATTATGAGAGTGGCCAAAATGGTGTGTTTTTAAAATAAAGCTAGTTTTTTACCATGTTAAGTAATTTTCTTTCCCATATAAAATATATATCTTACTAGATAATTCCACATGTATTATCAGACAAGTCGCAAAATATACGGCGATGTACATTGGGCTTTGCTATTAAGAAAAATACAGTTGAAAACCATTGAGCTGAGCTACCTTTCTTCCTTTTCTGAGTGTAAACTATAACATCCTTATTTTTATTTATTGTTTTATCTTTAGTTTCCTCTCTAATATTTTTAGCCTTTTGTAATTTACTTTGCAGAGTGTCTTTTTTCCAAGGCATAATAACATGCCAAGACCTGGCTATTCCATAGAAAGCATTTTTGCATATACTTAAGAAGTTCAATCTAGTATGGGCTTGACCATGTAATGAAAATAGTTTTCCGTGAGTATTAGATATTAGAACGACGTGGTTTTTTTTATTGTTGTTGTTTGTTTGTTTTTTCTTATTTTCCCACCTATATATTTCTAGTCTACTTGGGTGAAGAAGATTGGGGTAGGGAAAACACTTTGCTCTCTGTGAACCTACATTTGGAACTCTCCTGTTAAACAAAGAAAAAAATGACCCCACTATAAACAGTACATATTGGCATTTTCTCAACTGCTAACCACGTAAGAATTTAATGACTGTGGAAGAGAGTGCATCAGACATTTTGAAATCGACAGTTCCAAATAGGCTAATTCTCTGCCATAAATGGAATAATTCAATCCATCTCAAGATTTAAATAATAAGATGCAGGCTTGATACATGCTCTTGAATCAGTTGTATGATGCATGATGGTCACTGATTACTTTGTCACAATAGTTTCACTCAAGCATGGGAACAAAATTTTGATAAAATTATGCTGAAGTGAGA
>NW_012148753.1:1237185-1239750 GCF_000956105.1 Propithecus coquereli
GGCCTTAAGCAATCCTCCTGCCTCAGCCTCCCAAGTAGCTGGGACTACAGGCATGTGCCATCATGCCCGGCTAATTTTTTTTCTTTTTTAGTTGTCCAGCTAATTTCTTTCTATTTTTAGTAGAGACGGGGTCTCCTCTTGCTCAGGCTGGTCTCAAACTCCTGAGCTCAAATGATCCTTCCACCTCAGCCTCCCAGAGTGCTAGGATTGCAGGCATGAGCCACTGTGCCCAGCCCTGATTTTTAAGATATTGCTCATATGTGTGGTATGAGTAGGTCGTTATCAAAAGCCAAGGGAAAAAAAGGGATCTATGCTGGATTTCATATGTAGTACTGGGCTTTTCCTTCAGAATCAAGGCTCTCATTTTCCTAGCTGCAGGATTGTTGGCATTGCACTCCTATCTGAAAATTTCCCTTGGTCGAATGCAGCTGCCTCACCCAAACCTACACACTTTTTCCTGGGACTAATTAATGATATGAGTCATGAAATCATAGGTGGGAGTAAAGTGGGAGTAAAGATGGTGGCAAACAAAGGCTCGACACTTCTTTGCCTCAAATCAGAATGACTCCCACAGGGCTCCCTGTGGGATCAGCTAAAGTGTTATAACTGCATTGCAGTTCATTTTTCCTCTTTCCAGTCCTGCTTTCTTCAGAACCTTACAAATGTGGCAATAGAGTTTGCACCCCAATAAGCCCCCTATATATAAATTTCCATCTCACATTTTATTTCCAGAAAACCTGGCCTTAGAAAGTTGGTGCCTGCCATGCTTAGAAAGTGGTTGTACAAACTAGACTCTAAAATGAGAATTGGGGGTCAAATCACCTGCCCGGTATATGATAATGAAGACCTTATTTCTGATGAGCAGTAGTGTACTGATAGCTCTTGATGTTCTGTAGTGAAGCAATTGTGGAAACTCACTGGTGGTAAATGAGATAGGATACCTGTGGAAGCAATGTATGGCCTAATGGAACTTCTCACGCATTAGAGATATGGGGAAGTAGCAAGTACTACAAAATTGGGTCATTTTTGTTGGAAGCTATGGATGCATTAGAGAAAAAAAATGAAAGGCTGGATATGAATGATTACCAATGTAAAATGAAATGTGAAAGACAGAGTGTTTCTTTGACTTTCCATAAAGAAGCTCCCATGTTGACTAACAAAGAGTTCTTCCATAATAAGAGATTTAACATTCTGGCAGGCACCCCGTGAAACAATGCTCACATGCTACTACAATTACCTTGAAACTGCAGAAAAAGTGTGGCCTAAGCTGCATGTAGAGGAAGGGCTCAAAGGCTCACTGAGGTGTCATGCCGGCGTGACTATATTAGGTAAGGCTGAAAAATCACCAGCCAACTATGCTCCATGGGAGGGCCCAAAGGGCAATCCATTTATCAAAGGGACATGTAATAGGAGGAAACCAGTATCACTGAGAAGCTCAGTAGTGGTTGCCCTCTGAAGGCCAAGCTCACTATAGAAAATGCTGATTCAGAACAGGGCTCCCTGAAAGTAATAAGGAGGCTGAGCTAATAAAGGCCAGCTGGCAGCACTTAATCATCAGAAGTCAGGTGGGAGCAATTACCATAATGAGTAGCAAGGTCTGAGTGACAGTCCATGACTCTGACCCATAGAGAGCTATTGAACAAACAGAACAGAGCGTTCTTAGGCACAAGATAGTAGCGAAGCCAATGGGAATATTGCTTAAACTATATAGTCAAAAGAAATCAAAGATATTTAAAGAGGAGGCTGAAGGCAGCCTCCCCAATAAAATGTTACATTCTCATGACCAGTTTTCAGACTTCAGCCAGCTTTAAAACTGGAACTCACTGACTGAAAGAGAGGCCAAGTCCCCAAGAAGAAGGACCCTGCACCACCGCTGCAAGGATGTATAGTAATGATACCCCCAGTGGTTTTCCAGATAAACTCGTGACTGTTTACTTGCAACTATGTATAGCGAAGAGGGAAATGGGAGGTTTGGATATAGGACACATGGTCTGAGTTGATACAGAAAACCTGAGTCTTAATGCAATCCTGGTGCCACTGTTAAAGTGAGGTATATGGGAAATGGGTAATAAATGAAATCCTGATAAAGGTCTGGCTTACAGAATATTTACTAAGTCCATAGATACAGCAAGCGGTTTTTTCCCCTGATCCCTGAATTTCCCTCAAAGTTGTGGACTTTGCAATGAAGAGTAGTCTTTTGAAGGTACAGCTGCAGGAGCAGCTTAGAGAAGATACCCTGCAAGGATGGGGCCTCATTCTTCATGAGGACATCATGTACATTTTCAATTAATGAATATTATTGTGTGCTGTGTATCCAAATGGTAAAATGCTTGAGGCCTGAAACTGGGAGGTATAAATGCCATCACTCCCAGTGACACACTTTGGAAGCTGAGTTCCCCAATTTCTCAACTGTAAACTCTGCGGGCTGAGAGCCATTGGAGATGATTTTGCATCCCCTTGGGTGGTAGTAGATCCTTTGATGCACTGTCCATTAAAGTCTGAAGTACTTATTCTGGACTTTGGCTGCTAAGATCTCAGAGCTTTATCCCTCCCCAGAAATTCCTC
>NW_012148753.1:1240830-1242424 GCF_000956105.1 Propithecus coquereli
GTGATGGTTATGGGCGGGGAAGAGCACTTTCAGCAGCCTTCTGTTGTCACAGCATCCATAGGCTTTTGCAGCCTTTCTCTGGGAAATATCCTACCTTAGATTGAAAGGATGGTGGAGGGAAAAGGCGTTTCCTGATTAAGCACCGCATTCTCATGCAGGCTTCTATTTGAAGAACCTAATTCTGAGGAGTGCTTAATGTGATGAGCTTCCCCCAAGGTTTGGGAGGAAATTAGAATATAACAGTTCATTAGGAATTGGACGTTACTCGTGGTTTAACTTGTTGAGCTCTTTACATTGTCTCATGGTTCATAACTTTGCTACTCATCAGACTTAACGGAGGAATTAAAAAAGAATTTGATTGTTGTGGAGACTGTGATTTAGTAAGTGAAGTACGGAGCCCAAGAATCTGGGATGTAAGCCAGTTCTTCAGGCTCCTTTCTATTCAAAGCATGGTCCTTGAAAAAGCAGCATTGATGTCACTAGGGAAAGTTTGAAAAACGAGACTCTCAGGTCATACCCTAGACCTTATGAATCAGAAATTGCATTTTAGTAAGATCCCCAAGTATGATATTTTGTACAAACATTGAAATAGAGAAGCACTGTTCTATTGAGTCTGATAAACACCCAAATTTCGTAATCTGACGTGGAAGGTCAGGGAAAACCTGAGAGTAGGACATCATTGTTTACTGTGAGTTGGTTGTACTTACCTCAAACGTATTTGGTCTGTTAACTGTTTTATCAGAATAACACACACATAATTAAATTTCAAGGACTGTTTAGCAATAAAAAATCTTAGCCCTAGAATGAACCTCTTTCATAACCACAGAAGCAATAACTGTGGTACATAATTCTTTTCTATAGGATACTTAGAACCATGTATAATATGGAAATCATCAAGATATCCACAGGGCTATGAGTGTGAACTAGAATGGAGAAGCTAAGTTACAACACTAACAAAAACTCCCAGGACATAACTCAAAGCGATGTGTCTTATGATAGTTTTGCTATATTTGGCAGTAGTAGCAACAAAATCAAGGTGGTCAGAGGCTCTTTATACCACACAATGTAAAAAAGGCCAAGAAGCCAAGAGCAACAGGCTTTGAGTCTTCAGCAATAAACCTCTGTATGGTCTATGCATGTTTATGTACTGCTAAAAGGCATTTTTCATGCATCCCAAAATTGTATCAATATGGTAGACCCCATTTTTATTACAAACAAACAAGACAATAAGCAATAGAAACATAGTGATGAAATCAGTTTTTATAATCATTTCAATAGGAGCAAAATGTTGTTATTGCATGTTCAAAGTCTGGCATCTTTCAGCAGAATAATTAGCACAAGCAGTCCAGATCTGATAATAACATCATAAAATCTGACAACTCACAGCTGAAATCCTATTGGAAGGGTGAGGAGAAAGGCTGAGAATGGAATTGCTTAAAGCTTTTGTTTATCCCAAGAAAAAGTTTAAAGATTCAGGTTAGCTGAATCTGGAGGTCAATAATTCTCAATTTTCATATATGTCAGGCCATGTTCTTATATTCAAAGTTCTTAATTAGTGCTGTCATATCATTTATTTACACAGAGGCAATTTAAC
>NW_012148753.1:1242474-1242880 GCF_000956105.1 Propithecus coquereli
TAAAATACCCCCAAATATATTTGCAGTCACATAATCCCTGCTGCCCTCAAATAATAACTCCACCATACACATCAATCACACACGTACATATTTATGTATAGATCTACGTGCACATGTATACATATGTTCTGAAGTAGATACTTGGCCCAGGAAAATATATGAGAGAACACAAGATAAATATTAAGCTATTAAAGTGATTTTCAATCTTGGATGAACACTGGGATCACCTGGAGAGCTTTAAAAACTATCGATGCCTGGCTCTTACCCATCCCAGAGAGGCTGATATCACTAGACTCATTTTTCTTTGGCTCCTTCTAATACCTTGGCATCCAACATAACTGATTATTAACTCCTGCCCGCCACACACATGCACACACTCTCTCTCTTTCTCTCTCTCTCTCTCTCT
>NW_012148753.1:1242930-1244115 GCF_000956105.1 Propithecus coquereli
TATTGAGGTATCTGTACACATTGGCCACTTAATAAATACTTGTTGAATAAATGAATGGATGAACATTGATGTTACAGTCACTGTGGCACCAATCTTATCTCCCAAGAATTCCTTCTTTGGTTTTGACTGAGAGATATAAGATTCTCTGATCTCTATTCTTACTGTGTCATTTGCTATGTGTCTCAGTCTCTGTCAATGTAACTGGAGAAGAGATTTTTGGAGTATATGCCTTGCTAAAAATTCCCCAGCCCCCCACAGAACTGGAAAAAGCTCTCAATACAGAGGACTGGGCTTCCATTTCATGGCTTACTGCTTGAGGATCAGACCCCTAGTCTAAACAGAGCCAATTACATTCCCCTAGTTTCTAATTTATATTTATTTGGCGGTAGAAGTTGCATTTGGCTGTAATGTCTCTTACATGTAGACAGTGCCTGGTTTTTGAAGTTCTTTGACTGCCAAGAAGAGACCAAAGGAGGTTTCCAGTGAAAATATAGCTGAATTATGTCATGCAAATGGTCCAATTAGAACTCCCAAATCACTGGTTGAGGGTCACTGTCCCCTTACAGTCGCTGCTAGTGCCATACCTGTGCTCTCAGGGTCACTAAACCCTTTTGATGTTCCCTGGTGCTCAGCTACAGTGTCACCATCATTTAAAAGAAGGTAACAACAACAAAAACTAACAAATAAACTATCTTTGTATTTTGGGGTTAGTCCCTAAGATTCAAAGTCCCAAATGTGACTTAACTACATATATAATCTAAAATTCTTTATGGGTTCTGCAAGTTGCTGTGACCAGACACTTGGCTACCTTCCTAGCTGTATGTTTTCTGCCATATTTTCCCTTGCTCAGGCTATGTCAACAATACAAAGTCACTTTCCATTTTTAATTTTATCAGTCAGGGTTGATATAATTAACAGCACTTACTGTTACTCTTCTTGGAACTTTGGTCTGTTGAATAGTCAAATGGCTTATTTCATTCAAGTTTTTTCCCTCAAGCATAACCTTGTCATAAAATCTTTCCTAACCAGTGTGTCTGTATTAGCACCCTGTCTCCATCACTCTCTACACCCCTGCTTACCTTGACTCATTTTTCTTTGGCTCCTTCTAATACCTTGGCATCCAACATAACTGATTATTAACTCCTGCCCCACACACACATGCACACTCTCTCTCTCTCTCTCTCT
>NW_012148753.1:1246090-1248375 GCF_000956105.1 Propithecus coquereli
AAGTTAAATTGATACTGTCTGATAAAGAAACAACTTCAAGATTCATATCCATGGAAACCTACTGCCTGTATCCTTGTGACAGTTTTTTTGTTTCTCAAAAAAAAAAGAGACTTCAAAGTTAACTGATTTCATATGTTGGGTCCTTTCCAGTTTGTACATGAGCAGCTAGAGTCCCACTTTCCAGAGATATACGGTTATTCCAATGCATCTTAGATTATCCAAGAACTAACATTACTCTTTTTCTGATTCCTTGAGAAGACTTTGTTGAGAGGCATAGGAAGAAGGAAGTCTATTTCTATACACTCAGTTGAAATTTGAAATTTTGGAGAAGCAAAATCAATTTCTATCAAATAAAAACCATTGTTATAATTCAGATGGGATTTTTTTCCTTGCATGGAGCAGGGTAATTCAAGGCAAAATTTCAGATTTGGGAGAGTGCTAAGAAAACCTTAAGACAGTTAGGTATTATAAAAATTATAGCATTTAATGTGTTAGGAACATCTTGTTTGGGCATTTTCAGACTGTGTTCCCCACACCCTGAAACGTTTCTCAAAGATGTCTGAGAGATACCACTAGAGGGAGAGTGGTGGGATGGGAGTGGTAGTGAGTGAGGAACACTTTGGCCCCTGAGTCATGCTTCAGACATCCTCAACTTTCCTGTTGAGTTACATTCAAAGAAAGGATATGTGTCAGTTTGGGACCTTTACAAAGCAGATGCCAATACAGAACTTAGAGTGTAAGATATTGATTGTTAGAAATACCTGTGAAGATAAAGGTGAGAGGGAGCAGGAATAGGTGGAGTGTGATAGCCATAGTCCTCAGAGAAGCAGATGCCAACATGAGACTGAAAATATAAGGATTTTATATCAGAAATATTATGTGAAAAATCAGAAGGCCAGAGAAGGCTAGGATAACTTTCAAACTATAATGCAAGTTCTATTCCAAAGAAAGGAGAAGGAATGTTGAATGGAAGCAGATAAACAACTGTATGATCTTATAGAGGCTCAGCAAGACCTTTAGAGCAGTTCCCAAGCCAAAGTTGGCCTTTAAAGGAATCCCATTCAGAGCAGTGGGACTGCCTTAGCATCCCTGCTATGCTCAGCCATTGGCAGGGAGCATCTTATGGAATGTGTAGTCTTCTGAAAGCTTGGTAATGGATGTCAGAACACAGAAAATGAGACCCTTGATCAATTCGTCTCACTGCAGTCAGATGCCTGTGAGGTGCATTGTCATGTCTGCCACATAGGTGAGCTCCAGATCGATACCTGTGAAGAAAGAAAGAGAGGGTAGGAGAAGGGATTAAATGGGGAAAGCCTCAACCTATAGTGTATCTCTGAGAAAGTTCCTCCAGGCTGATGGAGAGACTCAGAATGAAGATACCCAGTAGAGGAAATTTCCCGCAAAAATGGCATAGTTCTTGTATTCCACTGTTCTCAGTCTTTGGGAGCAGCCCAGAAAGAAAGCAGTCTTAGCATAAACACCACAACAGATTCTGAAGGTGCAGGAGCTGGAGGTTGCTAGCTAACTGAATTCTTGGAGAAAGCTCTCTCCTGAAGAGAGATCTATTTGGTACATCTTCATGGTGGCCATGAGATTTCATGGAAAAATACAAGTTGGAAAATGATTTATCTAGTAATCCTTCATTTTACAAATTATAAAATTTAGTAGCTAAGTAAAATGACTTTCCAAATCATGTAGTTAGTTGTTATACAGACAAGGCTAAAACCTGAATATCTTCTTCTTCCGCTCAGAATTATTTCTACCATACTTCTATGCATTTCCAATATTCAATTACACAATATATCAAATTCTGGTTTTCTCTTTTATTCCTACCACCAAAGCCTTCGAATAATTATAGGATGAAGAGAAATCATAATTTGGACTTGCATCCTAATTTAATCTTTCTTGTCCTTCCTTACATATTTTGAAATTGTTAGCGACATTCTCAATCAGAGAAGACCTTATGGAGAGGGGTTAAGAATAGTGTTTTTCATATATTTTTATTTTTTTGAACAAACTGCTGTTGATTTGCAAATGAACGAATAAAGCCATGGTTGGAATTAAATTTCCTGACCTCTCTGAACAGTGAGAGACTATGTAGGATAGTGCAAATCATCTAACCAAGAGAGCATCAGAGGAAATGTTTTTCTTTGGATATAGTTATTCTAATATATTTGAAGATGATTCTGTAGACAGATTTCTTGTTATTTTTTAGCAAGTAAGAAGTCATAAAAATCACTCATTTACCATGCATTAATTGTACGTATACATCAAGGCCTGCTTTT
>NW_012148753.1:1249765-1250756 GCF_000956105.1 Propithecus coquereli
TGAAAGTTTGGCTTTGTGATCTAAATCATCGAATAGTAAGTATTAATAAAATATTGGGAGCTATGCTGCACAATATGACTTTACAAAAGAAATTTAACACTCTTTTGATTCATTAAAGGGTTAATCACCAGGATCTCAGATCTGATGTGAACTTAGAAATCATCCAGTTCTTTTTTTCCCTGTGCATTCCTTTAGAAAATAGCCAATACATTAGCAACCACTTGGGTCAGGAATAACTCTTACTGTTAGAGAACACCTTCATTGTGTAGGCTATGCCTATCTGATCTATTGGTTTTATTTCTTCTTTATGAAGCAACTCAAAATTGTTTTAATCCATTTTTGCTACATCATAGCACATTAATATTAAATATAATTCTCATATCTGCCTAGCCACGTAATTTTAGCTAAATGTATACCAATATAACTTTCCTTTAAAATTAAATATTTTGTTGCTGTGACTTTAAATATAGCCTGATTTCATTAAGAGCCTTGCCTAAAGGAAGCATATCTGTAAGAGTAGATAGGAGTTTTTTATTTCCTTGATTGCTTTACAAACCAAGAATCATGATGAGAATCAAAGCAGAGAGAGGAATTTAGCTTCTTCAAATCCTTTAGACTGCGGAGTGAAATCTCTGGGGAAATTGCCATTGAAAAGACAGAGAAGGATGAGCTTTAAAAATAACAGAATCTGATAATTATATTTAATTGAGTCATTTCCTTACTATCATCATAATCTACTCTCTCATTTAGTGTTATTACACATCCCAGGTGAAATGATGAAGACACTTTTATAGTGAACAAACTGAAAGTCAGTTAAGAAGTGAGACGTTTTTAAAAAATTAGATAAAGCTGTTAATTTGTAGCTATTTTGAAAATTAGCATATATTTTGTATGTATGCATTCTAGTTTCCATTATGTAAGAAGTAAAATGTGTGCGTAAAACCAACAGAATAGTGAATGGGTTTTTACAATTCCAGCTTGAGGATAAAAC
>NW_012148753.1:1260486-1261978 GCF_000956105.1 Propithecus coquereli
GCAAAAAATGTATATCTGAGAAAAGAAGTTTTTCTCAGAAAAGGGAAATCAAGTTACTAATTCATTGATTTTTTTGTTCAATGTACCTTTACAAAACACTATGCTGTCTTACTGGGTATTGGGGTAGTAAAAAAGACAAATAAAAATATATACCTTCCTTTAAGTTATTTGAATTATAGAGGAGGGAAAATGTATCTGCATAATTACTATAACATTTCTTTATTTTATTTCAAAATATCCAGGGGGTACAAATGTTTTTGTTAAACAGATACGCTGTATAATGCTGAAGTCAGGGCTTTGGTGTGCCTGCTACCGGGACATCGTTAATTGTACCCAGTAGGTAAGTGTTTATCCCTCATCCCACTCCCACCTTCCCATTCTTAGTATCCAGTGTCTTATGTCTTTTTGTGCCTATGTGTACCCATTATTTAGCTCCCACTTGTTAGTGAGATCATGTGCTGTTTGTTCTTCCATTTCTGAGATTCTTCACATAGGATAATGGTCTCCAGTTCCATCCAAGTTGCTGCAAATGACATTATTTCATTCCTTTTTATGGCTGAGTAGTACTCCATGGTGTGTGTGTGTGTGTGTGTGTGTGTGTGTGTGTGTGTTTATCACATTTTCTTTATCCATTCCTGAATTGATGGGCACTTAGGTTAATTCTATATCTTTGCAATTGTGAATTGTGCTGCAATGCACCTTTGACTGCAGGTGTCTTTTTGATAAAATGATTTTTCCTTTGGGTAGATACCCAGGAGTGGTATTGTTTCATCCAATGGTAGTTCTACTTTTAGCTCTTTGAGGAATCTCCATACTGTTTTCCATAGAGGGTATACTAGTTTGCAGTCTTACCAACAGTGTATAAGCGTTTTTCTTTCTCTGTATCCACACCGGCATCTATTGGTTTTGACTTTTTAATAATGGCCATTCTGACAAGGATAAGGTGGTATCTCACTGTGTTTTTAATTTGTATTTCCCAGGTGATTATTGATATTGAAAATGTTTTCATATGTTTGTTGTTCATATTTCTATTTTCTTTTGAAAAATTTCTGTTTCTGTCTTTTGTCCACTTTTTGATGGAGTTGTCTGTTTTTTCCTTGCTGTTTTATTTGAGTTCTTGGTAGATTCTAGATATTAGTCCTTTGTTGGATGTATAGTTTGCAAATATTTTCTCCTAATATATTATAACATTTATTAACATGAAATTAATGCAAAAACAGTGTCCAAAGATAAGATAGGAGGAACATTTTTAATCATGAGCTGAGCCAAAAACTAGCAGCCTTGGTGTACTACACTGTTGTGACAGTATGAGGGTCTCTGAAATCTCATCTCAGGAGCAAGACTAGAAAGAATGCCAGATGGTAGGGTGATTTTTAAATTGCATCTCAAGGTCGAAGTTGGTGACCAGATGTAACAGATCTGGAAGAAAGTTTAAGCCAGATGGAAAGGACATTTTAAACATACACACTAACACACACTCTGTGTTTTAAGA
>NW_012148753.1:1262028-1263242 GCF_000956105.1 Propithecus coquereli
ATCCGCCATCCATGTGGCTCAGGTGGGGGTCCCAATCACTGAACTTTGTCTCCAGTTTTAGAAGTAGGAACCTAAGTTGGCCAATATGAAAGTTACTTACCCTTCAAGTAACAGTTATTGACACAAAAATCTGATAAGATCTTGAGCTTTAATATAAAAGTATTAAGAAAGACAAAACATCTTTATTCCTGGATCACCCTGGGCTGATGTAAGCCTGGATCTGCCAAAGGCCGTGTGCTCCCAGGGTATGAAGTAAGTCTGTCTGTAGAAGAATGAGACCAATTTATAGGGAAAACCTGATGACATCTTTTAAGCTTGGAATTTAGAGATTAAAAACACCAATAAATCTCTTTTTTTCTTGCTTAGGCTGGATTGAATTGATTCCTATATTTTGCAACTGATAGGATCGTCACAAATACAGGGTAAAATGAAGTAATCACATGCAAAAGAAGATCAAAGCGTGGTAACTGGTTCTACTGGAAATGCAAGTACATAGTAAAGTTACAATAAGTAAAAGAGTAAAGTGTGACATTTTGGTAAAAAACAAAATTGACAAGGGAAACCAATGAGACAGAAGATCTTCCCCTGAAAAGTCTTGTGTGTACGTGTTAACTCTGTGTTAATTCTAATTAATTCTTGTGTGTGTGTGTGTGTGTGTGTGTGTGTGTGTGTTTGCATGGGTGTATGCTCACACTTGGCATGGGTGAGGGGAATGGAATTGTTACGTACCAATAGAAAATCAGTTGAACATCCACCAAATAGTGCTAAAGTATTTTACCATTTGGGAAAATATCAAGTCATACACTTACACAATATACTATGTATGTGTATGTTTACATACTAAATTTGTGTCTACTTGCCAAAGTTACATGCTAAAAAACGTTATAATAAAAAGTGAAAAAATGGCCAAAATATAGATGAATGCTTTATGACCCTAGAGATAGTGAAAGACATACTTTTCTGAAAAACAATGAAAATAAAAATCAATGACTTTCAATATACAAATATTAGAATGTCTGACATGCTAAAAAACGTTATAATAAAAAGTGAAAAAATGGCCAAAATATAGATGAACGCTTTATGACTCTAGAGATAGTGAAAGACATACTTTTCTGAAAAACAATGAAAATAAAAATCAATGACTTTCAATATACAAATATTAGAATGTCTGATAAATCAGAAAACTTAAAAATAATAAATGTTACTAAGCAAGA
>NW_012148753.1:1274224-1274965 GCF_000956105.1 Propithecus coquereli
CTATCAAGTATACTTAAAGAGGGAAAATAATTGGAGAAGGAGAACTCAAATGCAAGAACACAATGAACAAATAAACAAATGTGTAAGAAAATGAAAAGTGCATTATTTGTATAAAATGATAATATAGTCTAAAGTTATATAGTTAAGAAAAAAAGAGAAATAGCAGGAGAAATCAGAATTAAAATGTTCCAAGACCTTGTTTGATAGGGAATTGAGGCACTGAATAACTTTCAAGTGTTACATTAAATATATATGTGATAAAATATCAAATATTTCTATTCAAAAAGAAGAGAAAAAAATTCACAGCCAAAATAGTAATATAGAGAAACATAGAAAAAGTGACACATTAAGAACACAAAATGAAAATGGGAGAATGAGTCCAATGCGTCAGTTATCATAATAGATATAAATAGGTCAAACTTGACAGGTAGAAGACAAAGATTATCAGAATAATGGTGTGAAAGCCAGCTGTGTGTATATTACCTGTATACAGATAATATCAAGATGCAGAAACATATTCAATGCCAAAATTATGAAGTAATTATCCAACTCTAGAGTATAGTACATTCTAAGTGTTAGGTAGATAGTTAAGGATCTCTGGCTCTTCTCAGGACAAGAGTTCCCTGTTTTGGTGCTGTTTCGAGCAATTGCTTCACCTGGGAAAACGGATAAGGGTGGGCACAGCTCCCTCTAAGAAAGCCCACCTGGGAGGGGGTGAATCGCAAGGCAGATTCAAGCTAA
>NW_012148753.1:1275738-1276329 GCF_000956105.1 Propithecus coquereli
ATGTGTGTCCTAGGTTCAACATTTCAATGTACCTATCATATTATTGGGGAAAGAAAGTAGAAAAGAAGGGAAGATATGGGACAATGTTTAAAAAGAAAGCACTGATCAATTTTTGTACAAAACTTTTGTTGCCTATTCCATAAGAAAAGTATACATGAGTAAAATATGACTCAAACATGCACAAAGATTATAAAGGCAGAACAACCTTTTTCACTGAGATAATTCACATTGTGGCAACCTTTGATTTGCATCACATCTTGGTTCCATGTAAATATTTATATCATAAATGCAAATCAGGAAGAAGGTCTTTTTTAGATTAGTGTTAAATTTGTGAATACACGGCAGCTCAGTTGCTGGAAAAGGACATTCTCTGGTGCCTCTAATTTTATTTCCAAGAAGGGCAATCTTTATGTCTGCTCTCTGAAGTCTTTCCAGGAAGGACTCCTTGAGCATGGCAGCTGGTTTAAAGCTATCAAGATGTATAAATTCTTTGGCTGATCATATTTGGGAGGAGGATTATCAAACAGATATATAGGAAATTTTATATTTACATGTGACCATAGTAATTCCTGTGGAAACGGTAGAGATTAG
>NW_012148753.1:1288064-1289447 GCF_000956105.1 Propithecus coquereli
TGAATAAGTGACCAAATAAATTATAAAGAATGTTTTTGCAGTTTATATCTTTTCATGTTATATAGGTGTTTTTATCAATTATGTTGTCTTGACTCAATTTTGAGGCCCTGACTAGAAGTCAGTCAGTTCCGCTTTTTGAGCAGCTATATAAGCCCATACCCCTTTTGAGGCTTGCACTCTCCAGACCACTATGCACCAGCCATAATAGTCCCAGGGCCAGACACCAGACTACTAGAGACAACCCTACCCCAAACCTCACAAAATTATTTAACTTAGCCAATCCACAGGGAGCCAGAGAAGCCTAGGTAACCCCACCCTGCTTGCCATACATAAGCTGCCCTTACAGCTGCAGCTTACTGTACTCTGCAACTCCCCTGTGGCCCTGCCTGGCAACCTTCTCTCACTTGAAGCT
Organism: Propithecus coquereli; assembly: GCF_000956105.1. Lineage (NCBI taxonomy): Eukaryota > Metazoa > Chordata > Mammalia > Primates > Indriidae > Propithecus > Propithecus coquereli. The sequence continues at coordinate 1,288,477 of NW_012148753.1, forward strand.
GTAAGTAACAAAAAGTTCTGCCTTTCATCTATTTGAGTGTTGCTGGGTTATGTCTCACTATCAAAAGTATCTTTAAATCTTATAAAACACATAACAACTGTCTTAGTGTGTTCTGTGTTGCTATAACAGAATACCACAGACTGAGTAATTTATAAACAATAGAAGTTTATTTGACTCACAGTTTGGGAGGCTGGGATGTCAAAGATCAAGGGGCCACATCTGGTGAGGGCCCTTTTGGTGCATCATCGCATGGTAGAAGGCATCATGTGGTGAGAGAGTGCAAAAGAGGGGGCTGAACTTGCTTTTATAATAAACCCACTCTCGTGATAACTAACGCACTTCTGTGGTAATGACATTAATCCATTCATGAGGGCAGAATCCTCATGACCTAACCCCTCTTAAAGGTGCCATCTCCCAACACGGTTGCACTGGGGATTAAGTTTCCAACACATGAACTTCAAGGGACACATTAAAAACAAAGCAACAACCCTCACCTGAAAACTATGGGCATCACATAAAAATAATTAATTCAAAATTCATATTCAGGACTCCAAATAAATAGGAAGGGTTCTTTAGAATCTGGGATCTAATAGATCTTCGTAATCAAAAACGTTGAAATGATTGCTCTAGAGTGGACAAAGAATATGTTACCAGCTACCACTTTTAAGATTTTTAATTCCCTAAAAGAAGCATTTGTACCTTGTTTCCCACTATATATGCTCAGCATATATCTATGGGCATAATATGAACTTAAAAACAATTACCAGCCTGAGCAAGAGTGAGACCCCCTCTCTACAAAAAATAGAGATGGTGACACATGCCTTTCATCCCACCTACTGGGGAGGCTGAGGTAGGGAGGATAACTTGAGCCCAGGAGTGTGAGGTTGCAGTGAGCTATGGTGATGCCACTGCACTCTAAACTGGGCAACAGAATAAGAACATGTCTCAAATATCAACAACAACAACAACAA
>NW_012148753.1:1289497-1290642 GCF_000956105.1 Propithecus coquereli
TGTTTCCTTTTATATTAGCCCAGTCTGGTGGAGAGCTCTTGGGAGGTGTAGGATATTATCAAATGATCAACAGGTGTCCTCAAAATTCCAGATGGTCTGTTTCTGTCCACTGGCAGAGATAGACTTGTTTTATTCTGCAATAATAAGCTTCTCTTGTGAAACTGCTCCCTGCCTGAGTTTGCTCCATCATATTGGCCTTGCTGGTGATTTTTTCAAGAAAGGAGTCAGAGGACCAGGATAAGGGTCTGGACTTGACACTTTGGTGTGTCTGGTCATTCTTCTGCCAAAAGCACACCAAGAACCAAGGGCATACTCTCACCCTGACATCTGTGGTGCAGAAACCCAGGATTCTGACATAAGGACAAATGTCTACAAGTCAATGGTTTGAAAATGGTGGTGGAGGTGGAGTGGGAGAGATCAGTTTAAGAGTAAAATCTCTTTATGTATGCCTTGAGAGATGAGCAAACAAATGCAGTAATTGTACCTCGTTTCAATCACGATTTAAATAAGCCAACTGTAAAAGACCTATTTTAGGCAATAAGGAGAAATTTGAACAGCAGAATAACAGTGAAGTCAGTGCCACGCTGTTTTGGTTACTATATCCTTGTAGTATAGTTTGAAGTCTGGTAGACTGATGCCTCCTAATTTGTTCTTTTTGCTTAAGATTACTTTGGCTATATGAGATCTTCTCTGGTTCCATATGAAGCATAGAATTATTTTTTCTAGATCTTAGAAAAATGATGATAGTATTTTGATAGGGATTGCATTGATTCTGTAGATCATTTTAGGTAGTATGGACATTTTAACAGTATTGATTCTGCCAATCCATGAGCATGGTAGGGTTTTCCATCTGTTTACATCCTCTACAATTTCTTTTCTCAGTGTTTTGTATATTGCTTAATGGCAAGGACATGTTCTGAGAAATGTGTAATTAGACAATTTTGTCATGCTAACATTGTGGAGTTTACTTATACAAATCTAGATGGCACAGCCTACTACACACCTAGGCTAGATGGTATAGCCTATTGCTCTTAGACTACAAACCTGTACAACATGTTACTGTACTGAATACTGTAGGCAATTGTAACATGATAGTAAGTATTTGTGTATCTAAACATATCTAAAGATAGGAAAGGTACAGTAAA
>NW_012148753.1:1293323-1295195 GCF_000956105.1 Propithecus coquereli
TCTCTACAAAAAATAGAGATGGTGACACATGCCTTTCATCCCACCTACTGGGGAGGCTGAGGTAGGGAGGATAACTTGAGCCCAGGAGTGTGAGGTTGCAGTGAGCTATGGTGATGCCACTGCACTCTAAACTGGGCAACAGAATAAGAACATGTCTCAAATATCAACAACAACAACAACAAAACCCCAAAACAATTACCAATCAATTGAGTTCAGAATGAATTAGAGATCTTTCTTTTTAGATTGCACATTCTAAGGAAATGCCTCTCAGTGTTTCATTCCTTCTGTGTGAGCAATTTAGTACAATCTAATTATATTAATTTAAGGTAGGCTTAGTTGTCCCTGAGACCCAATAACATAGACAATAATTTCAGTCAAATTAAAACACTAATAGCATTTTATCATTTTAAAAATAAACTGCCTACAACTAGTGTTCATTTTTTGCAGTTTCCAGCATCTGCTGAATTAACTCTATAGGCTGTATTGTCCTTACATTTTGACAGAAACATAAGAGAGAACATATTTTCCTTACTGCCCCTCACACCCTTTGATTGGAAGGTTCCACTACTTTATTTGGACATTTTCCATTATACTCCTTATAGCATCCATATGCTAACTTTTTATGCCTATTAATGTTTTCTTTTCTCTGGGCACCCTTCCAAACATACTACTTTGAAATATGGAACTCCTTATTTAGTTATATAGCCAATATCTAAAAAAAAACCTCAACTAAGAAAAGATTTCCACCAGAATTTTCGAAAGTGCTGTTAAGATCAATCAATGCAGTCACTCAATGAGTGTGGAAAAGAGTCTTATATCAGCTCAGGAAACCCACCCCCATTAAGCCTCCACCAAAGAGAACGTATCAGAAAACAGAGAATACAAACCACTATAAGGGAAAACTGAAGCCAAACTCAGCAGCAACAGATGTAGAATAAATGCACTTATTGACTAACTTCCTTGTGAGGTTATATTTATGTTTCTACTTACTGGGTGCAGATTATATTTTCCTGCCAAGAGTAATTCTGTTGATTTAATACATGTGACAACTCCACGCCACATTGAGGCCCCATGAAACGGATGGAGTAGAAACATAGACTTCTTTTTCTAAGATAAAGAAGGTAACCCATAGAATACTCAGGCGCTTTTGCTCAAGAAAGGCTTATGGGTAAAAGGAACTCATACCTTGTCTTTTCAAAAAAGTATAGACATGAAGTAAAAATACATTTTGGATGGGGATAAGCAATAATGCTTCTTTTCCAGATGTCTACCTAATTTCCTTGCCAGAAATTTCAAAGTTTTGTATAAAATTTTCCTTAAAAATACGCTTATCAATGTTCTTTGAAAGCAAAAGCAAGGCACAGAATGACTTCATCATTTCAGAATGAATAATAATGAACCAGATACTGCATCATTAGTGAGAAAATATGAGTCCAGAAGAACCAGAGATCAGAGCCATGGCCACTGGGAAAGCCAGGCTGGCTAGCATGAGCAGAGACTTTTGATCCAATGTGCATTTGCTCCTCTATGATGATTCGATTCCATCTCCAGCATTTAGGAGGTAAACATTTTAAAGTAACTGGTAATGTCACTTGGAAATCAAATCCCAGAAATGCTGGCTGGAAGCCAAGGAGTTACCCCTCTGTGAGTAAGAAAGTGGTTGCAACGTGTAATTAGGTTAATGCTGGACTAGACCCTGCTTGTGATGAGTTGGCAACTCTGATGACTGCTTTTGCTTTGAGTGGGCTGGTGCCTGGAAGGAAAATATACCTATGGGACTTAATAGGAGACAAGCACCACAAAGCAATTGAAAGGGTGGAATTTCACAAACCTTTTAAATAAAGGAATCACAGAACAGAAAGATTGTCTGTT
>NW_012148753.1:1295245-1296299 GCF_000956105.1 Propithecus coquereli
TTTTAATGTTATAAAATACAAATAGCCTTGATTTTTTTAAGGGAAAACTCCAACATTAACACATTGTGTACTTTAGGGCTCCCTCCTTACCCACAGATTAACTCATCAACATTTATTACAAATTTCCTCCCCAACTCTTTTTCAGGGTATATTTCCAGGCTGGATTCCAAGAACTAGCTCACTCCTCTTATGTGTTGCTAAACCTCGAATTGGTTTTCTGCCTTTTCATTTGGGTTTAATGTTTAACATTTTAAGAACTCATTTATGTCTTTGCATGAGACTCCAACTTCATTTTAGTTCTTGCCTTTGCCTTATTCTTTTGTACAAAGCTGTCTATTTTCCAAGTATAACCATTACAAGTTAAAGATATTAGTTTTGAGTTGTAGACTTATGTCGAAAAGACATATATAACTTGATTTGTGTTGAAAACACAAGCCAGTCATACCCACAGCAAAATTCATGTCTAAGGTTCCTATACTAGGTGAGGGCCTAGACATCCATTTGCTCGGAAGAAAAATTATACATCCATTTTGACAAAATGAAATTTTAAAACTTTTCTTATTGTGATAAGGCATTCTGGCCAGATTATTATAATGCTCATATATGATGTAAAGACAATCAAATATGTGCAATTTGTGACTAAACAAAGTTGACGTTAACAATGCAAAGGAAAAGACAGGTGAATATTGGGTGTGGAAGGTACTCTAATCTCTTAGGTTTGTGACATGAGGCAAGTCTCTGTCTTTCTGGGCTTTGCGTATTTATGAAGTGCACTTATACTAGATTTTTTCTAAGACCATTGCTTATTAAATTATGTCTCACTGATGTGCCTTTGTTCATTATCCATCCTACATTAGAAGCTTTTGGTTTGGATTGTTTGGTTTGACTGTTCAAGTGACACCTACATTTGTGTCCCCAATAGCACTTAATGTTATGTTTTTCCTATAACACTTTTAATAATATTTTCATTTGTTTTATCTTCTACTGAACTGGAAACCTCTTACTCATCTGAATTTTCTCAATGTCCATCATGGACTCAACACACAGTGTGTGT
>NW_012148753.1:1308569-1310123 GCF_000956105.1 Propithecus coquereli
ACATGTTGTCTACTGACCCGTGGAGTGAGGGCTATTATGGTGGGAAAGGCCAAGTGGAATCCACTAGAACTGCTGTACCTAGGAAAATAGTAAACCAAAAGCAATACCACATTCCTGGAGGGATTACAGAGATTGGTGCTGTCATCAGGTATTTGACAGGTGCAGGGATGGTGATTCCCACCACATTCCTATTCAACTCACTTATGTGGCCTATGAGGAAGACAAATGGATTTTAGAGAACAGTAGTGGATTATTGTAAGTTTAACCAGGTAATAACTCCAGTTGCAGCTTCTGTACCAGATGTGGTTTCATTTCTTGAGAAAATTAACACACATTCTAGGACCTGGTATGCAGCTATTGATCTGGCAAATGTTTTGTTCTTAATATCTGCTAGTAAAGACCACCAGAGCAGTTTGCATTCAACTGGCAGGACCAGCAATGTAATTGTACTGTCCTACCCCAGGAGACAATTCTCCAGCCCTAACTCATAATTTAGTTCACAGGGATCTTGATTACCTCTTTTCCCACATAGATCCACTAAATTGATGGCATTCTGCAGACAGGACCTAGGGAGCAAGAAATTGCAACTACTTTAGACTTATTCATAAGTCTAAAGACGTTGGCATATCAGAGGGTGGAAAATAAATCCACCAAAAATTCGGGGGCCTTCCATATCAGTGAAATTTTTAGGCATCCACTTATGTCGGGCAGATAAGATATCTCTTCTAAGGTAAAGGATAAGTTGTTACATCTGGCTTCTCCTTACACCCAGAAAAGAGACACAATGCTTAGTGAGCCTCTTTGGATTTTAGAGGCAGCATGTATCTCATTTGGATGTGCTACTCTGGTCCATTTATGAATAACACATAAGCTGCTAGTTTTGAGTAGGACCCAGAACAAGGGAAGGCTCTGCAATGGGCCCAGGCTGTTGTGCAAACTGTTCTGTCACTTGGGCCATATAATTCAGCAGATCCAGTGGGTTTTGAAGTGTTTATGGAAGGTAGAGATGCTGTTTGGAAACTTCAACAAGGTTCTAGAGAGGAATCAAAGCACAGACCCTTAGATTTTGAAGCAATGCCCTACCATCCTCTGTGAGTAACTATTCTCCTTTTGAGGAACAACTTTTGGCTTGCTGTCATGCTTTGGAAGAAACCAGAACCACAAACAGACTGCGTGTGTGTGTGCATGCACACCTGCACGTGCACGTATGTGGATACTGAGAACGTTCAGTTGTGCAACCTCCATTTACGTCAAGGAGACCTTGTTTGCTTCACTAGAATGTAACTCGAATACAAATATAGTGGACCAACTTCCTGAAGAATAGACAAGAAAGAACATTAAATTTTATCCTAAAATATTGAAAAGCATTTCAATTATACATTTTTTGGTAAAATACATTTGCCTTCAGTGGTCAAGATGAAAACAATATTCTTCAAATCATGAAAACTTCATATGAGTTATTGATTTAGTTTCTAAATATGATCCATTTCTTCATAAAAGCTTGGAAAGTATCGGAATGAAAAAAGCAACTCATCTAAAAACTTAAGATTAATT
>NW_012148753.1:1310500-1310878 GCF_000956105.1 Propithecus coquereli
TTTTGCTTTAGATGTTAGCCTCCATAGATAAAAAATTATGAGAAATTGCCCTCTGAAATTATTCTTGTATTATAATTATATTATTCTCAATGTCAATGAGAAAGAACAAAAATGTTATGACTACATACTTTTTTCTCGCACTTTCTTTGTTTCTTTAAACATTATATTCTTTATCCTGTTGGAATCCAAGTTAATTTATCAAAGATTTTATATTTATCACTTTCGAGTGTTTTCTCCTATTGGATTTTTATGTCTACATTGATATTCTGCTTTTAATTTATCATTAGGGAAAGAATCCCCAAATAGTTTTAGGGTTTTTTTTTTCTTGCAATGATCATGGCCTAAATGAAATGAAATAACCAAATGTTAAGAACTGTT
>NW_012148753.1:1312384-1312832 GCF_000956105.1 Propithecus coquereli
TTATATGACAATGTTACTTTTAAGAGCTGCAAGCATTCCATAAAACCATTAGTAAATACACAGAATATATGCCATGAGCAGCAATTAGCTCCAAGGTTATTAAAGAAAAAGCTACCACTAAGGTTGCAAAATACTGCTTTGATATTTTGTCACAGTTACAGGTTTTTTCTTTGGTTTATCTTAAACACATTTGACAACTTAGGTTTTTCTCTAGAGATAAATTCTGCTCCTTATTATAAAGCTATAAATGTATTTTTGAAGATTTGAAAGTGAAAATAGAATATAAGCAAAATGTAAAAAATCATTTAAAAGTTGATAAAGCTTAAATGTGCTATTTTAGTTGCAATTAGGAAAGATGGTTAAGAAAGTTTAATAAAACAAAGGAGAAATTATAGGTTCTTGCCTTGGGTATATGTGAAGGATACCTCGTTTTGTCATTTTAAAATTT
>NW_012148753.1:1312882-1313478 GCF_000956105.1 Propithecus coquereli
AAAACCACAATAATCCCTTACATACAATTGACTTATGTATAGAAGAAACTTAATAGATGCTTTCCCTAATTTGACAATAATCCTAAAATCTTTCACGATACTAACTCAGTTGTGAGGCTGAAATATTTTCTAAGCTATTAACAACTTAAGACAGAGGTGTTTTTCTATTATCCTTGAAGTAAACAGTATTCCAAATTATTATTAAATTAAAAGGCAGTCAAAAAGTATGTAGCTATAAAAGTGTTATCAAAGTGTGTTGGATATCAATTAGTAAAATATATACCTTTACTAGATTTTATAATGTTTATGTTATTTGTAGCTTTAAAATGCTTTATTTGTTGTGATTTCATTTTTAATTCTAAATAAATATTCACTTTTTATGTAAATCTGTATATATAATGTTATGCATTTTTTTAAAGAGGGTTCACCCACATTGTGTAAACTTCAGGCCCCCGAGAACTTGAGTCTATGCTATGATGGTGTCCAATGCCTATAATATAAAAGAACATTCTATTGTGAGTAAATAACATTTTGCTGTATATGATGTTTCTATTTTGTATTTAGCTTTGGCATGAGATGGATTCTAAGTAGTTTTT
>NW_012148753.1:1314775-1315566 GCF_000956105.1 Propithecus coquereli
AGAAATGAGTAAAAATATCTAAACTTCATTCCAATGTTTTTAAACTCATGTTACCAGTTTGCCAGGCCCTGTACTTCACAATTTCTTCTATCTTCACCTATAACAAAAGGGCACTATGAATTATTTATTTACTTGACCTACCATCAGATTTCTCTACTTCATTTACTTCTTTATAAACTACAAAATTAGGAATTGCCCAGCATCCTTTGTGAGTCATTCAAAAAATCGATGCTTTTAGAGCAGATGGGAAAAGAGCAACACTTGTTAGGAAATGTTCACAGAGATAGCACAAGATGTTGGACAAAATACATTTCAATAGATAAAGAAAATCAGTTATGTTTTTGATGTCATGATGAACTATTTCCTCATTCATTTTCATTGGTTCATCAGTCTTTTACTTGGTTTTTAACAGCTCTTGATCCTGGATCCTGGCACTGGGCTGAGCCCTGAGAATACATTTGTCAGAGGACCAACAAACAGGCCTTGGTAAGTTCACCTTGATCAAGGACATTCCAAGCTGGTAGCTGCACCCTACCTAGATCCAGCCTACAGACATCCAAAATGGCGTGCTTTGTTTTTGTGTCTGTTAGTTGTTGATGTTTTTAATGTTAGTGTCTGTAGGCTATATAGCATCTCTTTCTTTTTACTTAAAGTGTGGTCTCTGGACCAGCAGCACTGGCATCAATTGGGAGAGGCTTAGAAATGCAGAATCTCAGACCCCACCCCACACCTACTGAATCAAAATCGGCATTCTAATAATTTCCCCCAAGTGATTTACATATGGATTAAAT
>NW_012148753.1:1315616-1316536 GCF_000956105.1 Propithecus coquereli
CATTGGTTCATCAGTCTTTTACTTGGTTTTTAACAGCTCTTGATCCTGGATCCTGGCACTGGGCTGAGCCCTGAGAATACATTTGTCAGAGGACCGACAAACAGGCCTTGGTAAGTTCACCTTAATCAAGGACATTCCAAGCTGGTAGCTGCACCCTACCTAGATCCAGCCTACAGACATCCAAAACGGTGTGCTTTGTTTTTGTGTCTGTTAGTTGTTGATGTTTTTAATGTTAGTGTCTGTAGGCTGTATAGCATCTCTTTCTTTTTACTTAAAGTGTGGTCTCTGGACCAGCAGCACTGGCATCAGTTGGGAGAGGCTTAGAAATGCAGAATCTGAGACCCCACCCCACACCTACTGAATCAAAATCGGCATTCTAATAATTTCCCCCAAGTGATTTACATATGGATTAAATTTGAGAAGCATTGGGATAATTCACCATGAGCTTATAACCCTTTAAAGCTTTTTCCCTGGCCCAGTCCACTTGTAACTGTCTCCTAAGCCAGGCAATATTCTAGCTGGTGAAGTAGGTACACCAATAAAAGGTAGTTTTCTTGAGATGCTTTCACTGTACTGCGGGAGGTGGGCAAACACAAAATGCATAGGAAGGGCACTATAATTTTGTGGGAGCATTGTCAAGGGAGACTAATTCTTGGGTGGGAGAAAGAGTTGGAGATTTCAAAGAGGTGCCATTTGAGCTAGAATTGTAAAATTAAGGAGAGGCAATAAAAGTATTTCCTAGGCAAGGGCTGAGAAACATGACAGAACATGATGTGTTCAGGAGAATGCTTGTTATTATAATAAAAATAGATCTTAACCTGCATAGGAGGCGGAATAGGATGGAGTGGCCAGATATAAAAGTTACTGGAACGTAGCTTGGAATCATATCAATATACACTAGGCTAAGGAGAAGGTGGTAA
>NW_012148753.1:1316586-1316964 GCF_000956105.1 Propithecus coquereli
GACTCAAAGCTTTATTGATGCTCCTTGGTAGTAAAGCTAATGGCTGGATATATTTCTGAAATGTGATGACAATGGTGTGTAGCTGTTTGCCAGTCTTGTTCCTCTTCCCACCTGAGAATAATGTATTACTGCATTTTTTCAACTCTCTTGAAGTCAGGTATGACATGGACATAGCTTCTGGCCACAGAATGGCAGTAAAAGTTATACCCGTAATTTCCACAGGCAACCCATACCATCTGTGTGATCTCCATTTCCATTTCCCTTCTAGTAGCTGGATTTGATGCCCAGGTTCACCTGAGGGAGCAGGAGTTGAAGGTGATACACCTTCCATCACCTGAAACCCTGTAGGGCTTGCATGGAAATACACAACTTTCCCCC
>NW_012148753.1:1318442-1318997 GCF_000956105.1 Propithecus coquereli
CATGATGATCAAACACTATTTTGTAGCATTTTAGTTATCTAAAAGTGTATTATGTATTAGATAGGATTTGAAAAAGGATAAAAATATCTTGATTAAGTTAAAGAATAAAGCCTTTTTCCAGAGAAGAGGACAAAACAAATCAAAGTGGTCACAACAAGGCTGCCCTTCAGCTTGAGTTATTTTTGGGATTTCCCTGGAAGCAGATGATGGAGTTTGACCGCAAGGTGTTCGTTAGAGAATGTCATTGGGGTCATCTCATAACCCCAATGGAAGGAAGGGTAAGGAAGCAGGATTGGGCAAAAGACCAAATTAAAGTTATGAAGGTTGATGGAATTCTATGCTGTGAGAAGTTCTGAAACTGAGATGACCCACTAGAGTAGTTTTAAATTAGGTCAAAATGTCTGGCCTTTGTATTTCTGTCTCTACCAGCCATTAGCTATGGATCTCGGGGGAAGCGGAGCAGTTGGCATGCTGTCGCTGAGGAATCCCTGAATAGGCTGGCAGCTGAAATATGAGGCAGAAAGTTGATAGAAGGGAGGGTTGGGAAGTGCCTAG
>NW_012148753.1:1319563-1326519 GCF_000956105.1 Propithecus coquereli
GGAGTTCAAGAAAAGCCTTTTGTGTGGGCTCAATCCTATTAACCAGCAGATGGCACTCTTGCTCCTTGGCAGTGAATACAGAGGCTTTGCAATTTAAGAGTACCTGTCTATCTCCCCTTGAAAGAAGTATAATAAAGGAGCCTTCAGCCTATGTATCTGAACAGACCGAGATTCTTTATGTGCAGGTGCAACTAATCCTTTCAAGATGTAATGAAGCTCAATAAATCCTCCTTTTGCAATATCTTCACTGGTCTTGGAGGCTGATTTTGCTTTTTGTGAGAAGGAAAGTGCAGAACGGCTCAGCACAATGCTATATGTTTAAGCAATAAGAAGACTGCCCCATTGTCTCATGTCAAGCTGGCTGGGACGCAATTTCCTTTTTCCTGTTCTCAAAATTAGCTGATGAGAGCAAGTTCCCCAGGTGAGCGTAAGTTCTCAAGATTTTTTTTTCCCCCCTGAAGTAAGTGACCAAAGAACCATGCCTTCACTAGCTGTTATTCTCCAGTTTATGTGCAGGGAAATTCACTTGAGTGCAGTAAGTTATCCTTCATATCACCATCACTGCTTCTTACTAGTATAACAAAGTACGTACCTGCTATTCATTTTCCTTTTAGCAACTGCATAAATATGGAGGCTACCCATTAGAAATTTTCAGAATTATTATAAACATTGGGATTGATAGCATTCAAGGTTGTGGGGTTTTTGTAATTCATTATTTTTAATGTATATCACACAAGATAGCTCACCCTTTGGACAGAATGTTCAGTACCAATCATTTCAAGTTAGCCTTTTTTGCCTTTTTTTTTTAGGAAATCTCAAATTCTCAGATGCAATTAGCTAAGCATACTACTGCTAATTAGCTATGTCTTTCTGTGATAAATAGAAATAATAAAGGAACAGGACAGTTCAAGACCATGACAATAATATCAATTGATAAACTATGAGTCTCAGCCCTTCATCACACTCTCAGTTTAGAAAACCAGTAGCTGCTAATGAGAATGGAAGAAAAGCAAAATCAGAAGAGGCCTGTTATCTATGACAATGATATGGTGTTGGTACCTTTCTCCTTTAATATTTTTCCATTTTCCTACTGCCATTTTATTGATACTAAAACATGCTGCCAATGACAGGACTAAGAATTAGGTCTAAAAATAGTGTGTTGTGCTTACTCCAAGTTTTCCCTTTCTATGATCATATGTTAGTCATTGAAGAGCCAACCACACAAAATACATTCTCCTGCAGCAATCAGAGAGAGAACTTTCTAAATTCTAAATCATCCTGATTCCATTTTCTGCTTATTTTTAAAAATTTTCCCACATTTTCAAATTACACTAAAAATTAAAATCTACATAGGTTCCTATGTTACATGTATCTTGAATTCCTGTCTAACCTGTCTCCTAACCTTCTGCTCTCAGCCCACTGAGCTCCAGCCTCATTTTGGTCCCTGAAATGCACCACACCTATCAGAGCCTTAGCACCTCTGCTATTGCCATTTCTTTTACCTTGAGCATTTTCTTGCTTATCTTTTTTCTGCTATCTATTTGGTTTCATGCAAATTGCAGAATTAATATCTTTCATTACTTTTCTATCATAGCATTCTCTTATTAACTCCTTACCTACAACGGATCACTATTGTATTAGGGCTGCCATAACAAATTACCACAAACTAGGTGGTTTGCAACAACAGAAATTTATTCTAGCATCGTTCTAGAGGCCCCAAATCTGAAACCAAGGTGCCGAAAGGCTCATGCTCTATACAAAGACTCTAAGGGAAAATCCTTCTTTGCTTCTTTCAGCTTCTGGTGGCTCCTGGCATTTTTTTGCCTTGTGGAAGCAAAACTCCAATCTCTGCCTTCCTCTGTGTTCACATGGCCGCCTTCTCTGTGTGTCTGTCTCTCTGTGTCCTCTCCTTTTCTTATAAGGACACCAGTCATTAAATTTAGGGCCCCCCTCAATCCAGTATGGCCTCTACAAAAACTCTATTTTCAACAAGTGTCACATTCTGAGATTTTGAGTTAGACATGGATTTTGGAGGGACATTATTCAACACATTGTACTCACTATTTGATATTTTTAAAATTTATATATTGATGTATTATAAATTGATGTCTCCCAATTTGTTCTTTTTGCCTAAGATTGCTTTTGCTATACGGGGTCTTCTCTGGTTCCATACTAAGTGTAGAATTATTTTTTCTAGATCTGTGAAAAATGATGTTGGTATTTTAATAGGGATTGCATTGAATCTGTAGATCACTTTGGGTAGTATAGACATTTTAACAATGTTGATTCTGCCAACCCATGAGCATGATAGGGTTTTCCACCTATTTACATCCTCTGCAATTTCCTTCCTCAGTGTTTTGTAGTTATCCCTGTAGAGATCTTTAACCTCCTTAGTTAAATATATTCCTAGGTATTTTATTTTCTTTGTTGCTATTGTGAAAGGTATTGAGTCTTTGATTGGTTCTCAGTTTGTTGTTGGCCTATAGGAATGCTACTGATTTCTGTATATATTGATTCCTTTATTGCCTTCCTTATTCCACCCATCACTAGAATGTCAGCTACCTGAGAAACATTGTCCACATGTTTATGTGCCATAATGATATATAATGGAAATTCAATAAATTCTTTTTATTTTTAATAAATGAATGAAGAAGAGATATTTTCAACAATCATGGCTTTAGGCTCTCAAACATTTGAGCCATATGACATTCCTTTTGTCCTGATTCTATGCTAAATAAAAACTTCCTTCTGTATGCTTTTCTATCTCGTTCATAGTTATATCTCTCATTGCCAATTAATAAATTGTCATTCTACTTTACACATTGTATATAGGCTGGATTCATCATCCCTGAATATATCAACTCTGGAAAGCTGTCAGATCAAGAATCTGGGCATGTAAGGACTAGACAATGGGACTTGTTGAATACAAAAATGTAATTCTACTTTGTGTGACTTTTGTTGGATTAATTTTTAGGATATCCCTTGGAGATACCCTAAACTTACCAGAGCTTCTCCTTATTCAAACCTCTTTCCCCCAATAATAGGCCGTGGCAACAGAGAATACTTAGGAGAGGATAAAGATAATATCATAAATCCTAGAAGGCTCTTTGAATATCATAGTAAGGCATCACAGATCCAATCTCTCCCTTCACTGTCTGACGGTGTATATGGGTTTTAAATTCCTGTTATTGATAGCCCATCACAGAGGATTTCATCCTTGGCTGCACATTAATGTCACTTGGGGAGCTTTTAAAAATTATGATCCTCAGGCAGCACCCTGAACCAATTTTATCATAATATCTGAGTGTGAAACTGAAGTCTCAACACCTTTTCTCTTTAAAAATATTTGACAAATAAAAATTGTATACATGCACGGTGTACAATGTGATGATTTGATATATGCACACATTACCCCAGTCAAATTGATGAACACATCCATCAGTGCACATAATTGTTTTTACTAAAAGATTCCAATACACCAACTGTTGATAATCGCCGTTCTGTCTAATCTGTTTTCTCGGGTTTAAATTCTCCTGATTGTTGTTTCTTATAAGTACCGTGCACTAACCCACGGCATGACTGGAACTATGGATTTTGTTTTCTTTAAGTATATATTTTTACTAAAAAATTTTCACTTTGTGATTCCTTCTACTGCTCATCAAGGTCACTTTAGCTCCTCTAAAGCTAGAGTCAAGATTTATCTTCGAGATAGCCCTTTAAAAAAACCTGACGTTTAATCCACAGTTGTTTCTCTTTCCTGGGGCTGCTGCTTCTAAGCTGTCCTGTGATTTTATCGAAATGTTCTTATTTGTAGTTCACTTTCTCTTTCATGTGTTTGGCTACTTTAGTCAATGAAGTCTGTCTGGGGTGGAGTACTCAAACTGCAGTTGGTCCTTTTACTACTGACGGTTTTCAGTGATTCTGGTAGAAGGGCAAGATTATCCTTAGATAGAGGTGTTTCTTCTCTCCTGGGTCTTTTTTTCCCCATTTTTCTGACATTGCCAGCTACCTGGAGCATTGTCTTTTGTCTCCAGCCATGTTCTACCTGAAGACAAATACAAATGCTATAGATTGTGTCAGCAGAGAGGGATGTGTGGAGTGGGATATCAGAGGAACAGGAAATGTGCTTGGGCTGACAGATACACTGCTCCTTTGTGGTATCGCCGTTAATCCTGTATGGTTGCTCCCTGCCACGCCAGGCATCTACCATGGTATTTCAAGTTTTAAAAATCAGACCTTCCAAAAGTTTCCTGAGCCGGCATTCTTCTACTTGATCAAAGTTTCTCTCTTTTAAGTCTCTCAGGAAAAACTCAATGATCTTATGACACTTTCCTTTTCATTTTCAAGCATGGCCTTACATTTATACAATAGTTAAAAATATATACTTTCTTGTAGCTTAATGTGAGAGTAGACTATAGTGTATGCTTGGTATGACGTTTTGTCCAACTCTAAGGTGTAACATCAAGTTTCATACACTTGATACTACACTATCTATACACACACACACACACATACTCTCATTTGTCATTCATATTAAAAATGGCACTACTGATTTTGATATATTTGTTAAAAGTTTGACATGTTTCTAGTAGTACTTCAATTACAATTCAACCAATTAAACATCTACTGAGTGCTTATTACTCTTTGTCTAGAACTATGCTATCAGTGGCAGAAATAAAGATAAATAAGATACGCTTTTCTTTCTCTCAAAAAGCTCCTCATCTGGCTAAGATGCCAGTCAGATTAAAATATAGAGTGTATCTTATATAAATATATCAAAAATGCTAAAATGGAGGCATATGGGAAGATTTTCTGAAGATGAAAAAAAGATAAAATGAATAAAAAGGTCTATGCCTTGGAAGGATCAAGATTCTATATTTGTCATCGCTTTTTGGTTTGTGCTCATTGTCAATTTCCTCTGTGTTCTTCAGTGGAGTTCAGAGAATCTCTTATAGGGAAGATAGGGGTGCTATGGTCAAGGCCTCATAGTTTGAGTCACTTGACTTCCTTTGGTCATGGTTATCTGAGCACAGAAGGCCTTCTGTTGTTTTTCCATTCTTTATACACTTTGACGTTGCTGCTTTATCTTCTGAGCTGTGTGAAATCTTTGCTTAAAATGTGTCACTCGATCATAGCTCAGTGTCAGACTGACCTGCCTGCTCTCATTGTTTCACTGGAGACTAATCTATATAGCAGGTACATTTCCTCAAGAATGTTATTGTATTCTTTTCTGCCTAGGGTCACTATATTGGATTTTAGAAATTATCCTCTTACTGCTATTCTTCATATACATTTAATCCAAAATAGCTTAAGTACACTATAACAATTCGATAGAATTAAAGTGGCTTTTCCTTGGCCAAATCTTGTTGGAAAATCTTGTTTGTGTTTTCTCATGCTCCTATCACTTTTGAAAAGAAAAGTAAATTTTAAAAGAATTCCTCAATTTAATTATGTGACAAAATTAATCTATGATTTCCTTTTTTACATGTTAGTTAATTTGGGATAATGCATTAGCTGGTGACTGTGAGAAATATACAATTTATTCTATGTAACTTCACTGCAGATTGATGTGTTTTTGACATTTCACATATCCTAAAAATTGTAGTTGATAAACAACAATCAGTTCCTCTGAGATTATTTTCTGCATTTTTTGCATAAATGTTTCAACATTGCTCTGTTTTTCTGCCACTTCATTTTTGCATTTAATGAGCTATAAATGTGATCAAGGTAATAAAAATTATTGAATTAATTAGAAAGTACTGATAAAATGAGTGCTTACAAAATGAGGGATGACTGACAAATTGTGAATGAAGATATTTACATAGCTAGTTTAATTACAGGGTCAGCTTTTGCTCAAATATTAAATATTTCAGGTAGTGATATCTTTATTATATAGCTAACTGTGGATACATAACTGGCTATCATTCAGAATTGAGTTAGTTAGCAAGAAACCCACTCTGTTTTAAGTAACAATTTTTAAGTACTTTGGAGAAACATTCACTATTTTTAAAATATGATTTTGTCATATCCTAATGGAAAAGTCTTTTTCTTAATTTTGATTTTACTCTTCTTAAAGTTACTCCTTAGTTTTAAAATATTAGGTGCTGTAGTAATGTGTAATTAAGATTAATAATCTCTCATTTTAAAAGTGGAGGAATTAAAGTTCTTTTATAAATGTACCTTTCATTTGAAACCACAGTCATTTGGAGAATTCATACAATATCAGTTTTCTCAGTTAACAAAGAATTTGGGAGAATCAATCCAAATAAGAAAATACAATATTCAACTCCATTGAGATTTCAGAGTTAAGAGAGAGTGGTAGAAAGAGCTTTTGTTAAGAAAATGTTTCTGAATAAATAGATTGTCTACATTTCTCCACATTAATCTGTCCCATTTGTTCATTCAATTTTGGATTACTGTCTTTTCCCTATCTAACTAGATTTTACTCTTTGTAGCCTGTGAGAAAGTTAAGAAAGAAATACATACTTTCCCATGCTATTGTTTCTAATGGGTAAGGCTATGGAAGCTAAAGAAATATTTTTTGGGTGAAGGTTTAATTATTCAATATTTGTAAGTGTGCTTATTTGTTTATTTTGGTTCTTCAGCAATAAAAGACTATAATTTTGTGATTTATGGGACCTACTTACCTTTTAATAAAAATAGGTGAATTTAGCAAATGAACTAAATTCATGTATGAAATCTACACATGTCAAACACTTTGACTTTATTCACGTAATTACAACCCCAAATAGCATTGGTTTCATTCTCCCAACTGACACTGATGAAAACTATCATAGATTTACAATGTGTCATTTTTTTTTCTTGGAGGTTTTCATTTGAAAAAGGACAGATGTTGAGAATCAAACTGAATGGGGCCAGTTCTCCATTAAGTGTTTTCTATGATTGATTCTATTGATTGATTGTTTGATTCTATGTTCATGGCATTATATTTGCAA
>NW_012148753.1:1327847-1337471 GCF_000956105.1 Propithecus coquereli
TGGAAGGCAAAAATCAAACAGTGAGAGAGGGTTTCTCAATTGCATAACAGGAATTACTGTAGTATGATCTGTAAAACGTTTTTATTTCTTGCAAGGAAATCACACAGGAGTAGGTCTCTGGGGAAGATGGCAGGTGCAGGTTGGCTAAAATCATGGAGCTTTTAAGTTTCTATATTCATCTGGACTCGTGTAATGTTACATTCTTCAAGATAATGACACATTGAGATGTCTTTGACTCAAAAAACAAAATGTCAAAACCAGAAGTAGCCAAGAAATTCAGACAGACATTTTATGATGTGAAAATAGCCTTTGCAAAATCCCTAGATACTCATATCCTGAGAGGTCTTTACTTGAAAAGTTGACAGCCTGTTGATGTTTTTCCCCAGTGCAAACCCATTCTCAAGATTGAACTCTTCCTGAAGTGTATTTTTAAAAAGTGAATACGCTTAGCTAAATTTAAGTTGTATGTAACATGGAGCTATGTGAAAGAAGTGAATAAACTCCTAGGATCTTTCTACATAAAAACAAAACAATTATTAAGAAGGGATTGATAGGTACAAAGTCATAGAAGCTACTAGTAGGCTCATTGAAAAGCAGAAAGTCACTAGTTTAAAATATTTGTTCTTGAAATATCAAAAATATTTACATGAAAACATTTTATATGAGTGAATTTGTATAAATATTTCAATTACCATAGAGAAATATTTATGTTAGCTTAATCCATCATAGAGACAGTGATATGTAGTATGAAAAACACTATATAAGGAGACATTAACCTTAGCATCAAAGCCTTCCACTGGGTGTCCATTTCTCTGTATAACAGGACCAATAAGGTCCTATCTTTCTGACGGAAGAAAGCTGCTTCTGAATTATTAATACTTCTGAGGCTCTTTTATTTAACTATACGATCTATGAATTGTCATAGCATATAAACCTCTTTCTTAAGATGTTCATCAGTTTCTTTTATATATTTCAGTATCAACTATCTTATCTCAACTGATAAGTTGTAACTTCCTAGAGGTTAGGTTTATATTTTCTGTCCCAGCAAATAGTAAGGACTTGATAAATAATTTTTGTCAAGTGAATAAGTGAGATATATAAATCTCTTCTCATCTTCCTGAGCCCATTGCCAATTCCTCCATGATATATATTTCCTTAATTTTTACATATTCTAAGCATGTGATAGATGATTGTCATATGCATCTGTTTCTGATTAATAGAGCTCAAGATTAACATAGAGTATACTATGGATGTAATATAGGAGATAGGATGGCATTTTTATAAAAAGAGAACTTAGATTCTAACCATAGTACAAGACAAGTGCCTGAGTATCTACAATTATGAACAGAGATGAACAGGTCTCTCATGGAAGGAGAGAATGAAGGTAACCTTTGCAGGTAGGCAGAAGAGGTAGTAATCTGGATAATAAGATTTGAGGAAGATCCATCCTGCCCTTGAAATATTAATACTTCCCTCTTGGTATTTTATATTGTCACATAGGTTATTTGAAATCCCCTCACTTAACAGCAATCATTTCATGAATGTTAAGATGCACAACCTGGGAAATTGCTAGAGTTGCATTTTAAATCTGTTTGGAACACTCTTGCGATAGTTGTAGCCTATCCCAAGGGACTTGCTTGGTTTCCTTTCTTTCCTCTGGAATCCATGGAAGAGTTTGAAGAAAAATTTGGAGGCCTTTGAAAAATGCACTCTAGGAAGAGAATGAGAATAATTGCATTTGAGCACTCACACCTGACACAGAAAAATGTGACAAAAGTCATCACCTTGTCTGAAGTCTCCTCCGATTGGATTTAAAATGAAGATACTGAAAAGAGATTATATCCACTTGTACTCTCTCACTATATTGAAATTAAAAAAAGAAACTAAAAACAAAGAGAGGTTATAAAGGAAATTTTTTTTTAAAGTGTGTGGACTCATTGTTACTATTGTTCAATTATATGCAATCAACCAGGAACTAGAATATGTCAGGAGGAGGAAGGCTAGGGTAGTAGAGGAATTGGGATGGCACCTCTGTGTGGCACCAGGGACTGCTGTGGCTTTCTGGCACAGGTGTCTGGCAGTGGATATGTGAGTATCAGTGGAGATAGGCTCAAAGTGGTTCAGTTAATAGTACCAATAGTCTGTTTTAGATGAATCCAGGTATACAGCAGCTGAAGTATGGAGTTGGGCTGGATCTAGAAGAGCAGCAGGAATTGAATGTGGGCCGCAGCAGAAGCACTGGACAGAACTTGAGGGTCAAGATTTGTAGGAAGAAACTACAACCACAAGGAGCCATATGGCATTTTATTTATCTAAATGAGTTTACCTTGGATTTTATGGAGAAGATGGAATTGTTTGGTTTCTCCCCACTGTGGTGTACATCCCTAGTGAAAGAGGAGTTATAATCCATTCTATAAGCCAGTGGTGTATAAAAGGCAAAGATAAGGAAGGTGGATAGGTACTTGAGTCATAAAGACTGTTGTTTCCCAACAAGCAATTTTAATTTTGAATGTGAGAATTCTACAAGTTTCCTGTTTTAAAATATGACTAAGTACAGAGAAGGCTATTAGTCTGGATATGTTTGAATGAATTAAAACACACACACACACACACACACACACACACACACACACACACACACAGCTTTTTAATACTTAGGTAAAATAACCCAAGATTTAAGAATCTACATTTCCAGTTAAATAAGCTACTCCCTGAACCAACCCCTTAGTCATGTCCTTTTTCAAATTAACGTGAACTCTAAAATTATCTTTTCTCTAGCTTTACAGTAACTCTTCTTTTGAAAATTCATATTTCCAAAAGGAAGAAAAGGGAGTCGGTTACCCTTCCATCTTTCCTCCCACTGCTTTTCCTACTTTCGCTTTCCAGTAATTCCCCTGAACTCTGAATCATATGTAGTTCTTTTGCTTAAACCTGGGGAGACATGACTCCTCTCCAGAATGGTCACAATGCTCATGCCCCTCTATCCTCTTACCTTGCTGTGTGCTGTGTGGTCCTCTCTTCAGCCCCAAAGTGAAAAGGATGAGGAATCTCCTAGAAACTGTACTTCATCTGCCATGCTGAAAAATTTTCCAGCATTTCTGATTAATGAAAGCCTTGCCCACTTCACATGACATTTATAAATCATGAGCTACTGGCCACTACTCTATGGTGGGCAGCACAGGATTCAAACAGTGAAGGAATGTGGATTCTCCACTGCACCTGGCCAAGAAAACAGCTCCCAAAGGCTCCTTTGTCCTTAAGGAAACTCCTGCAAATGTGCCTCAGGACAGCACATTTATCAATGCAGACCTCAGAGTGGATTGTTTGCTATCAATGGAGATTTGCATTTTAAAATTCTGTAGCATTAGGCTGTATCTAACAATATAGCTATTGATGCTGTGTGAGAATTTTATCCAAGGCTCACCTCTGTATGCTAAAAATATTAATACTCAAAGCTACAAATAAAATGCTTACGTATTATGATGCAGAGATAGTAAACCAGTACCTCTTTGTTAGTGACTTTATTTTGTCCTGTAATAACTGTTCCATTGAGTATCATATCTGCTTGGGAAACATTCTTGTATCTGCATTTGCCCTAGACTCCCATTCTCATTACTCCCAATTTATCCTTTTTCTCTAATAAAAATTTAGGAGTCTGTGTTACACATTAGCAAATCAGCAGTATTTTAAGATGATTTACAGAGAGCTTAAGATAAAACTGTACTTTTCAAACTCCATGGTTGGAAACTCCCTTGAACTTTAATTTAAAGTCTCTGCTTCCTGAAATCGCATTGACATAAAACATCCAGTAATTCAGTTCTAAATGTTTTTTTGGAAATGACTTTTAATGGGCACATAATGCTGCTGCTAATTAATAAAGTATTTTCGTAAAAACAACAGTATAGGGACTTTTTTTCTTTTCCTAAGGACAGGTATTTTGTTTGATAAGAATGTCTGAATCAGTTACAATTGGTAGTCCAAGAAGTTCACGGGCTGTTTAAACACATGGTGTATGTTGCTTTTACATGCAGCAGTGAGTACAACATAAATAAATAATTTCATTCCTTCACAGACATCCTTGAATTTTCTAGGAAAGATTATTGGGGCGAATTTATGAAAAACTTCTGATTGTACAAATAATGGTAAAAATTGGTGGTTTTACTGGCAATGAATTGGCAAACTTTCTGAAATCTTTGTAAATATCATCTGGTACTTAAACAATACACACATGGATTTTATTTATGATGTTTTTCAATAACCCTGAACTTGGGATCAGTTGGTTGTAGTATAAAAAGCAGTAGTAGACCACCCAGTATGAATTGAAAAATGAATCTTAGAAATATATGGCATATATGCATGCACACATTGTTAATATTGGTTATTTTTAAAATGCTGACTCTATATATTATTGGGTTTCGATAGCACTAAAATATCCGTAGGAAATAGTCTCTGATTACTGTTTTTGCTAAAGTCACATATTTAAGTTTAAAAAGTCTTTCTGTTGGTAACCTGAGTATTTCTATTTATAGAGGGTTTTTAATTACTGTATTTCCTTCACAGAATAAAAATACAATAAAATAACTGGAAAATTGTTTGGAAATCTAAAAAGCAACTTGCAAACTTCTATCAAACTTCATGAAGGGCCGGGCGCGGTGGCTCACGCCTGTAATCCTAGCACTCTGAGAGGCCAAGGCGGGTGGATCATTAGTTCAGGAGTTCGAGACCAGCCTTAGCAAGAGCGAGACCCCCGTCTCTACTAAAAATAGAAATAAATAATCCGGACAACTAAAAAAATATATATATAGAAAAAATTAGCCAGGCATGGTGGTGCATGCCTGTAGTCCCAGCTACTCGGGAGGCTGAGGCAGTAGGATCGCTTGAGCCCAAGAGTTTGAGGTTGCTGTGAGCGAGGCTGACGCCACGGCACTCTAGCCCAGGCAAAAGAGTGAGACTCTGTCTCAAAAAAAAAAAAAAAAAAATGTCATGAAGCCTAATACTATAATAATCTAGGAAATTTTGTAGTTTCATTACCTGAGGAAGCTTAGAGGAAATGAGAAGATAATGTTATTTATAAAATATACTCCTCCATTGCATGTCCACTCCACTGTAATACACTCCCTCTCCTCAGAATGTTATTTGTAAGCTAGATAAAATATTTCTATAGTTGAGGTTTTCTATATACTTTTTAATCATTTTTTTAAAAGGCTTTTAAAAATCTGAATAGCAGAAATATCTTCTAAGTGAAATTCTACCTCTAATCTAGCCTGTATCATTACTAGGTAAATATTACTTAAAACACAACAACTTTATATCAATTTTCATCACAATCACTCCATAAATATATAATAGTTTCTCTTCATCAATAGACTAGGTAATTTTAACCTGATATTCCAGGGCCCTTACATTTTAGTGTCTGATCCTCACCCCTAAGGCCAGTAGACTTTAGAGGCAGGGAAACCTTCTCGGGACTCAGACAGGAGAAAACCCGAGTGGAGCCATTGGGCCAGTGAAATCTTGAGAAATCAGCCATCAGATACAGTAAGAATGATCCAAATTTGTCCCCCTGAAAGAGAATGAGATCCAAATCTGTGTGAATGAGTCACTTACACCATGGCTGCTCAAATATTATCGTGGATACAAATCACTTGAGAATTGAACCAAAATGTTGGTTTTGATTCAGAAGATCTGGAGTGAGTCTTCTGTTATCTGTATTTCTCATAAACTCCCGAGTGATGCCAATGTCCACAGTCCACAATTTGACCACATGTTTTGAGTAGCCTGAACATAGTGGATGGCTGAGCAAGTTAGACAAGATAAAGAGAGATCAATAGCACATAAGACTGGCATAACCAGAAGGATAAAAAAGGAATGAGATAGGAACACAAGCATTTGCACTGTTAATGAAAGAGATGATATCTTTGTTCCTTTCATGCTTTCACTTCCTTTGAAAATCATGCATTTTTTCCTTTGCCTTTCCCAGTCCCCATTCTTTCTTTTTACCTTCACAGCATTTGAGAGTTTTCTGCTTATTATGTCTTAAAATTTCTTATTTTTGAGCACTTTCTCTCCAATTCAATCCCTTAATGTTATGTTAAATATTTTATGTCATCGTGTGGCTAATAAATGAAAGTTGAGTGTACGAGGTAAGCCGTTGTATTCAGTGCAAGACATTTAACATAAGTTAAAGCAAGACATTAGTCTTCCTACTTAACCATAGGAGGACTTCTAAAAAGCATTCGGAAACACAAAGCCTAGAACTAGATATACAGAGGGTACATCTGTATATAGGTATAGGTATGAAAAAAAAGCCTAACTCAAATTGTCTCTGAAAATTATCTTTCTTGCTGTCTACCATGAATATATGTAAATTGCCTGTTGAGTTTTTAACTTAATGCCCCTTTTAGTTGTGGACAGTATAAAATATTTGTGTACAGGCCTCATTCTTTTACCCCCTTCCAGATTGTCTAATATAAACAACAGTCTTTTCTGGGGGCCAGCCCAAATGGTCTCTTAAAGTTCCTATGAACAGAATGATTGTACTTCAAAGCCTTCATTGTTGTTTCATCTCTTTATGCTGCTTTTTATCAATTTCCAAGATAGTTAAAGCTGAAAGATGACCATACTTCAAACAAAAGCAATTATTTAAAAAGAATTACCAAATAATTGAAGCCGATCAGTGTTCACACTTTGGGAACTTTTATCCTTTCCTACAAGACCTTGAAGTCCGTCAGATTTTGCTGAGACCATCATATTAGTGAACATCTGGATCATGTCACAGTTTGGTCTTTATTTTTGCCTAACAGTTTCTTTGTGGATTTGCCTCCCACAACACATATGGTTTATTTCTTGTGTTTATCCTTAGTTTGGCAGGGTTTTGAGGTGCCATGTCTCTTTTCATCTTTACTTTTTAAAGGGAGTGATTTTGCATAAATTGTTATCTTTCTAGGTGTGAATATGGTAGTAGTCTTTTTCACGTGATTTTTAGAGACTATGAAAAACTGCCTGTGCTTACATTTACTTCCTGCAAATTATGTCTTATCGCAATAAATATTAATTTCTTTAATGCTACATTTTTTTCAAGTTTGATTTTATTTTTGAAAGTTCTTCATTAGCACTTACAATTGCTTAGACTATGTCTCAAACTTTTTCATATTTGAAATATATAAAATATAATATAGTTTATTTCACTGAACCTATATAAAAAGAATCATTTTGTTTTCTGGAAGATATTTTATGTAGTAAAGTATATAGAAAAGTTTCCTTTTCAAGCTTGAAAATGCTAACTTTGAGAACTATGTATTTTTAAAAATTATACACATGATTACTTAGTAAAATATGCTTGACTTATTTACTTTAGAATACATCTTTAGGAGTGATGATGGCAGATAGTTGCCCAAAATTAGGAATTCAAAGATGACATAGTCGGAAAATACGATGTAAGTGTTGGCATCTTAATCTAATGGGGTTTTTACAGGATAAAAAGTCAAACACGTAAGTTCTTTATCTTATTGAAAGTCTTTTAGAATATCTCTTTGGCAGATCGTTATGAGAAAAGGCAACAAGTAGAAAAGTGTTCAAATGAATGGCATGGTTAAGGGAGAGTATTGTCATTGTTGCTTTGAAATGGGAAGAGAGAGAAATTATAGGTGAAAAGACTAAGACAAGAAGTGGAGGGCTAAATGTCTACAGGTAGTGCGAGTAGATATAATCAAGAACATTTTCTCTGGAAATAAAAACGAACATCTTTTTTCTCATCACTATCAAAACAGAAATGGAGAAAAATTAATATATATCAGTGTTAGCAGTAGGTGTTATGTCAATGTTACTTATTACCCCAATTCTATGAATAAGTTCTCTGTCATTTCTCTTTTAAGGATGAAAGAACTAAGATACTGGCTATTTTAAAGATGGGAAAACTGAGGTCCAGGGAGGTAAAATAAAAATGCCCATAGACGTCACTAAGTAAAGTGTAGTATAGCTGGTAGTCAAGTCAGATTTTCTGGACTTCAAAACCTATTTCTTAACAGCTCTGCTAATTTGCTGCTTGATTGTCTTTCCTATCTTAGTGAAGGAGATGTTCTCTTCTTTCTGATTCAACTCAGTTCCCATCCTCTTCTTCATCTTCTAAGGTTCTTTGACATCCTTTGCCTCTCTTTCCATTTAAGGAACAGCATGGTTCCTTAAATTACGTCTACAATAACTAGTCATCTTTCTGGAAACACAGGTAATCATAAATCATACTTAGGTTAAGCCTTTATTTCTACCACTTTTGGGTGTATGAATTGAGCAATTACTTAATCACTCTGTACCTCTGTTTCTTAATTGATAAACTAAGGGTAAAAATAAAGTTTTTGGAGCTGTTATAATGATTAAAGTAATACAAATAAAGCACTTAGTAAAGAAAACAGTATATTGTAAACACTTAACATTACTACTACCATTACTATAATACTACAATTATGACTATTATTATACTACTTATAACACAACATGTTTAATTTTGTATTTCTCTCTGATCAATAGATTGTCAGTTTCTCAAAGTCAGAGACTGATTCTTACTCATCTTTAAAACCCAAGTACAGTGTGTTGTGCTGGGTACTTGGGATGTGTTCAACACATGTAACACAAATGGTCTGAGGCCTGGATGTTCACCTCCTTGAAACTAAGCCAGCTCTACCTACCTCCATCTGCTTTAATTGACGTCACTTATCCTAGAAATTTTATTTCTATATGCCAATAAAACTTTCCTGATCTCTGAAATGTCTTCTATGGGTTCTAGCCGTATTGACTCTTGTCTACCTTGCTTCATCTCTATAATACTGACATAATAAGGATTAATAAAAAAAGCTTCGAGAATAAAGAAATAGGAAATTGGAAGATAAAGAATTTATGAGCAGGAAATCCTAGTTATTGATTCCCCTGGAGGAGAAAAATGAGGATGTGATTAAGGAGGGGCATTATGGGTGTTTCAAAGCAGAAAATGATCACATTTTTAAGCTGAGTAAAGAGGAAGTGGTGTGCATCTTACTCCTCTTAAAATGTACATTGGTTATAGTCATAATTTTATATATGATATATTGTAATATAGTAAATGATATTACTATGACATTATGTATATGTTATGCATTTCAGAGTTTAAGATCTTCACAGGAGAGCATTTAAAATGAAAATGAGCTCAAGTTGTCACTATTCTGTTGATGACTAAAGGTGGACTGGGGAAATAGGTCAATTAACTGTGGAATCAAGATGTTAGATGAGTCGTTGGGGCGGATGTTGAATTTTGTGAGATAGATTGCTAACTGGAAGGAAAGATGTGCTGGAAACTGCAGAAGATGGAAGGGAATGTAGAAATTAGTATGTAATTTTAGAAAGAATAAGAAAGAAATAATGAGAAGAGGACAAAATCTTTTCAAAAGCATAAGTTTCTTTTCTTTTCTTTCTTTTACTTATGACTTTGGCACAAAATTTTAGAAGTGGCAGTAGGGGTGCAAAAAGAAGGCCTTTCTTCACTGGAGACTATTCCTCCAGAGAAGCTAGGCTTCTAACAATATAAAAACATTTTTAGAATATTACTTTGTTGACCTAGTTTTCAAAAAACACTTTATTTTATTTTTTTTTTTTTTT
>NW_012148753.1:1338595-1353399 GCF_000956105.1 Propithecus coquereli
TAATTTTTATTTTGGGCACCTAACCAAATATGTGAAGAAAATTTATTTTGTACCAATTCAGAATTCTTTTTTTTTTTGCTTCATTTAGACTGTTTAAGAAAGATGCATGAAAAAACTAGTATTTTTTCTTCAATGTTTTGTTAGAGAAATGAATTACAGACATCAATTCAAGTGTTTTATAATTGAATACTTAGCCAATTTTTCATTGGTTTGTTCATCTTCCATGTTAGTTAATATATTTTGTATTACCAAGTGCCCAAGTCAATAAATTGTTTCCTTGAATGGACATTGTTTTTAGATGATCTAAATTAATTTCCATTCCAGTGATAATTTATTAAAAGTTTTATAGTTTATTTTCACTATGTGATACAATGCAATGATAAAACAGATATGTTCTAATTGGATCAAAGGACAAGATTATAAGCTGTTTTACTCTGCTGCCCAGGCTGGAGTGCAGTGGCTCTATAGTAGCTCACCGCAGCCTCAAACTCTTAGGCTCTAGTTATCCTTGTGCTTCAGCCTTCAAAGTAGCTGGGACTACAGTAGTGCATCACCACATTCACCTAATTTTTTTTTGTTTGTTTTACTTTTTGTTGAGACAAGGTCGCACTATGTTGCCCAGGCTGGTTTCAAACTCCTGGCCCATCTCGGCTACCCAAAGTTCTGGGATTATAAGTGTGAGTCACTGCACCTTGCCTCTGGGTTTTAAAACTTGCTAAATGTTAAATCTAAGGTACACCATTTATTAATTTTATCTCCTATAAAGTTGGAATAACAAAATCGCCCTGCTTCATATGAGGAGGTTCACCTGATACCATGAAAATATTCTGAACATAATAAAGAGATATACAAAAGTATTAATACTATTAGTATCACCAGGCAATAACTTTAGTACAGGATGTATTAATGCTTCTATACTTCTGCTTATGTTGGTTTTATTTAATATTATTACATTAAAGTATAATTAATACAGTACAGTACATTATAAAGAATTTTTCTCTAAGGTATAATATGTATTGATATAAATCAACTTAATAAAAATATATAAATATTTCCTTTAAAAAAGTTCAAGAATATTACTTCTCAATAATGAATATAGAGCTACCTAATATGGCTTAATTTTTTATAAACACTGTTTAATGACAAAGAGGCACTAAAAAGAAGACCAGTATGAAAACAGTTGAAAATTATATTCCAATCTTCACTGAGGGGAAATGTATCCTACTTTTGGAATGGGAAAAGATTTTGTAATCTAGGGTATTTTTACTTTTTACTTTTTTTTTTTTTTTTTTTAAATCTGGAGGGTTTGGGAAGTTAAAGAAGGAACTTTAATAATGGCGTATTTCTAGAGTTAATGATAGACAATTATTTTAGTCAAAATATGATAATCCTGGGATAAGTATTTACCTATGCTTTTGAGTAAATATATTCCTTAATTGGAAGAATTCAATATACTCATTGACAGTACACTTCTCCATAAGGATAACAGATTTTTTTTTGTGATGCTATATAATATTCATTAAGTAATAATTTAACCCACTTCCCAAACCAAATAAAATATAAATAATTTCAACAGACATGCTATTAGGGCCAAAAGTAATGAAAAGAAGAAAATGAGCAATGATTCTGAAATTCATAGATGGCAACAATGCAAATACATACATATACCATTATTAGTCAATATCTAAATTCAAGTGGAATTTATTCAATGGTATACAGCGACCCAGACTTAAACTAATTTGTTTACATTTATAGGCAATTTTAAATACTACATAAATAAAACAAATATTTGAGGATTAATAAAACTGTCATTATTTTTTGAAATTTAAGAATATAACCCCCTTGAAAATTGAGTTGTGTTAAAAAAAATTCTATAATGGGAAAGCTGTTTGATTTTAAATAAAAAACTTTGTCTAAAAGGTTTCAGCCTCTCTGGAATTAGGTATCAACAAAACAAACAAAACGTAAGAACTGGACTACACAAATTATATGGATTTTAAAAAATGTATTTGCTTGAGGTCTAATGCTTCAGTGAGATTTACAAAGAGAGTATGAAAGTTGAAACTTCAAAATTACTCAAATTGTGATGACTTGAACACATTTATGAAAACTTTTGCTTCGGTACCATATAAATAAATGTGTATACAAGTATAATGTTTAGATTAAAAGAAATAAAATACATTCCTTTGTTATATGAGAAAAAATTGACAGCTTAACATAATGGTGGTGTGCAGTTGACAGATTCAAGATGAAGGTAGGCCTCATTTTTTTTAACTTTTTCTTTCTTTTTTTTTTTTTTGTTTAAGAAAATAGGAGTCTTTGCCTGTCGACTGCGTGTGTTAACCTCACCTGAAGCATTGCTTAGCCATGAATTACTCCATCGAAGGTATCCCTTGAACAAATACAGACTTCAAATTTTATCCCTTTGCTGAAGTCTTGCTTGTGAGCCACCTTGCTAATTAGCAAGGCAACGTTGGAACTGGTTACAGAATAGTCTATACTAGATGAGCGAGGTAAAGCTGTAGGTGGGTGGAATGTAACAGAAACTTTCATTCCAACTGAGTTAGAGCACAGAGGAGTCAACCTGAAGAGGCTAGCTTCTCCCAAACCTTTGTCTGCAGAATTTCAAATTCTAGCTGAAGCATGGTGGTTTGGACTAGAGAAGAGACTATGGAGTAAAGATTGGTTTGAAGGTGGTTGTGGGAACACTGCCCAGTGCTATGAATTTAGCTGGGTAAAGATAAATGAGGTCAACATGAAGAGGGAAGTTAACGAGATTGGTGGGGGGTGTAGGAGGCAGAGGGGATGACATGTGACACCATGTGACAGGAAAGAGAATGTGGGGTACAAATAGAGAGCAATAAATCAAAATCCAGGAAAAAACCAGACAAATGCACCATTTTAACTCATAGTAGTGGGACATTTAACTTTTCTTTATGAACCCTGTGCTTTATCTGTTTGGAATACTTGTTCTCAGAAAAAAAGCATTTTTTCATACCTCTCTTCCTTTCTTATTTCTTCTACCCTACTCTTCATTTAGGCGACTAATAATTCAATTCGCAGCTCTCAGGTCACTTCTTTGATGCACTCTATGAGCTCTTGCCACAAATTAGTTCTTCCTTCCTCTTTGTTCCGATAGAACTTTTGTGAGCTTGCATTTGGCACTTATCACATTGTGACCTTTTTCATTTCAGCAATGATTTATTGAGCTCCTTCTTTGTGCCAGGCATCATGCTAGGCACAGGAGACAGAGATATTAATAAATTCGATATAAACCCTGTCCTCAAGGAGCTCACAGTCTGGAAATGGAGATGGGGCTATAAACAAATAAATCACACCACTGTGGTAAGTGTGGCAATTAAAAGTATATACAAGGCACAGATTTAGCACAGAGAAGGTGGTTAGCTTGACCTAAGGATGGGAGGATCAAGAAAGACTTGCTGGATAAGATGATAGAAAGTCATGTCACTCTCTGTTTCTTTCATTTCATTGTGAACTCTTCGAGGACCGGGGTTATGTCTTACTCATCTTAGTATCCTCATCTGCTAACATAGTGCCTAGCACAGAGTAGATAGTCAAAATCTATCAGTGGAATTCACCTGAATAGGTAGGAATCTGGTTCTAAAGGGTAATGTGTCTAGAAGCCTAATTTCTTTATATTCAAAATTATTATTTTTATTATTATTTGGTTTGTTTCAATATTTGCCTCTGCCTGTGTGTGCCTGCATGTTTGAAAAGAATCTGTTTTCATTGGTGGGGTTGATTGTGAAAATGTCCTTACTGTATGAGGCACCATTTCTGCTGCTTTATTGTCTTTTTGATTTAGAGATCCCCTTAACTTACTAACGTAAAAAAATACGCTTCTTTAATTAACTAGTATAAGAAAACCATTCGAAATCAAACAAACTAATCAGATTTTGCAGGCTTTTTGAAAAATAATATTTTCTTCTTTATGGAAACATGTATTTTGCAAACATTAACATTGACTTTAAGTAATTATCACAAAGTTAAAAAAAAACCATAGGTGTCTTTGGCCTTAGGCCAGTTTATATCTAACACGTTATTACACAATAAGGTGACGTTGAATCCTATTTGTTAAGTGTATCTTTGAAACCATGAAACCTGATAGAGTTTCATTAAATTGAATACAAATTGTGTTTAAAAAAGTAATTCATAAAACAAAGATTTCAAAATGTTATACTATTGGCTCCATATTAATAAAACGCTTGCCTGTGACCTTCAGGATAGGCAATCTCAATAACAATCATCTGGCATCTTTGTAGATCTTGAATAAAACCAAACTGATTATGATAATGACACATTATAGAATTTTATCCCCACATTTCCTTTTCAGGTATGACATTATAGAGAACAATATTTAATTTAAAGTGTGTAAAAATTCACATCATTACCATAAATATAGAATTCAGTTTACAGATGACTACAATGAAGAAATCTGTTAGCTAATTATAAAGCAACCTGACTCTGGTGCTCAACATTTTCTAAGCTTATGTTCCTTAATACCATATGTTAGAGGGAACAGTAAAGACATCTGAATTCAAATATTTTGAAGAAATGTGTATTTAGCAACTGAATACATGCTAAAAGAAATAATTTACAGCAGCAGTTTCATTACATGTTTCTCTCCAATTTTCTAGTTCCCATCTGAAATGCAATGATAAATACAGATATGGAACATATTTCCTACCTGGCAAAAACATGCTTATTTATTGGGCACATAACTTCTGCCCTTAAATAGTACATAAACCACCTTGTCACCTGTGTGGGAAAATCTTGCATTTTAGGATGACGTTGAACACATTGAAATGGAGTACCTGCAGAAAGTTTTATTTTACACTGTTCTTCTTTTTTCAAAGTATTTACATCTCTTTTGCCTAATGTGTAGGTAGCAAAAATATTAAACACATACCACTGAAAATCACTAAATAATACATTAAAAAAGCATTAAGTGTGCATTTACATGCGTTTACATTTTACATTTGATTTCAACTGGGCTATAATTTCTCTGCTGTGATGCATCTTTTTCATACCTTAAGACTGCTGCTATAATTTACTTAAGGTCACCAGTCTCTTAAACAAAGTTTCATCTCGGATGACACATGCATATGCCAAAGTCTATTAAAACTGAATTATTAAGTGGGATATTCATTTTCGTGCAAATTGCCCCCTCTCAATACACATTGGCAGAAGATTATGACTGCAATAAGAGTTATTTATCTCTAAGTTATCATTTTCTTCAAAAACTTAGACCTGATGACATATTAAGACATGCCAGTAGATTTGTCCTTTTTTGCAACTTTTAATTAAAGTCTAGACTTTTTTTTCTATTGGCATTACATAATGCTAAATAAAATGCATTCAGATTTTGGAAGGCATTCATGAAGTTATCATACAATTGCTATCCTTTCAAATCCTTTTTTTTTTTTTTTTTTGAGTGCTAGTAAGAAATAAGATACTTCTGCTATTGCAAACAAATTTCTTTCAGCTGCAAATTTAGAATGAAATGCAACACTGAATTTCAATACAGTTAAGATACTCCATGAAAATAAAAGTATGGCCTATTTCTGAAGCACTCTTTGTTCTTTGATTTGTATTTCAAACACAATTTTCTGTTCAGGCGTGTGTCCTTCAAATAATTTAACAACGCAGCTTATATTTGAGTTGTATAGTACTTCCAAAAGCAACACCATATTAGTCAATGGAGCTTAAAATTGAATGTAGATTATTTTTAGGCTTTTATTTGAAACAAGTGGCAACAAATTGTTTATTGAAAGTCATCATTAAAACTGAAACATGAGCTTCCATCTGTGAAATATTTCAGCTGATAGGGAATAAAAATTCACTGTAGTCTGAAGTGAGAAATTAATACTGAGTTAATTAGAATCCCAAGACAGCTAGAGTTAGAATTTCAATGTTGCTTCATTAATTAGTTATAAGACTTTTTTTTTTTTTTGCATTTTTGTGCATGATGAAGGACCTAGGAAAGGATTCCTGAAAAGGTGAGTGCAGTGCAAAAGAAACCATATTATAATGTTGAAAGTCTTACCTATCTTGAAGTCAATGATTCTCAACAAATTGTTTTAAGACAATAAAGGAGTCAAATCCTTAATTATAAATCATTTACCTTATTTTGTAAGTTGGTGCAGGAAACAAAAGTTTTAACATCTTTCAAATGTGGGTTGCATCCTGGAAAACAGTTTGTATAAAAGTCATTCCCAGCGACCTGAAAAGAGTCATGTGTACCTTGTACAGATAATTGTCTTAAACAAGATAAAAGGCAGCTGATACAGATGTGAACGGTTGGGAAATTTGCCTTTAAGATGTTGCTCTGAATATTATTGATCTCTCTCTCTTTTCAAAAAATATTAAATGACACAGATATAATTCCTAGTGGAATCATGAGAAAGATTTTATGTCTCAAATATTATGCAGGGATTCAAATACAGAATTAGATATTTCTATTAAGACTATATTAAGACTATGTTTCTTATTTTCATGAGAAACGCAGTTCCTTTTCTCTTCATTGATCCTTTAGATATAATAAAAATCAATTTGTTTCTCCCTTTTTTGTTGGTTAAACGCTCTGTTTCTCTGAGAACATTATGCAGGTTAAAATTAATTTAGATAATACTTAAAGAACGGGAGGTGTGAACAGCTTCCATTTGTTTGATTTACTCAGAGAAATAGAGCATATTTTATATTCTGGTTTTAGAAATTCACTGTTAATGATGTACATATGTTTCTGGAATAATATCAGCTACCCCTCTTACAGAACTGAAAATAAAATGTCAAAAACAAAAAAAAAGCAGCACACAATTGGAATTTTTAAAACAAAAACTATATAGCACAATAATTGTAAGACAAAAACCTACTCTAGCTTAGAAAACAACTAATTTTCACTGCATATTTGTCATGGTACATTTAAATTATAGTTTTAATAAAATACATCTTTAGATCAAAGCTGAAAGAAGACATCAGTAGTAGATCAATGTATTCTATTTTTCTTCTGCATGATGGATGGTTTATGTTTTTAATATTTCCACAGACCATTTCATTCAGTATCATTTTACTCATTTTACTCCTCCAGTACATACACAAGGGCTGGCAGACAAAAAATATCTTTGAATCCAACCACGTTTTGGAATATTCATCAGCTTAGTAAATCCATGCAGTTTATTTTAAACTTTTAGTTCAATAAAATGGCTTTGCTGATGCAGTTTTTCTCCTTTAGATGGCAGTATCGCAAATGCCATTTTTATTTCTCAGGCAAAGAACAAAGAGAAACCTGTACAATGAAATCTCAGAGGAAACATTTAAGTCTGCTAAAGTGAACATCTGCATCACCTGTGATCTCTGTTAGGCGGTGGTGTTAGGAAGAAAGCCTGTTAGGAAAGTTACTCATGGATTTAATTTATAATTGGTGGAACTCAGTTGAATTTCCCACCATTGTAAACATCCACATAATGCCATGAAAAAAGTTCATGTATATTGCATTTTTTCCAGTTATTGTCTAGGCAAGTTTCCACTTGCTTGAGGTTTCTAGAGGTAATGCAGCTCAGACACTCCTCGGTGCCCTCTCAAATTCGTGGGTCCTCCTGTTTCTACCTTTCTTATTTTCTTGTAAGTGCTTCCACTTGTTACTGTTCCCTTGGGTATGCCCTGGCCTTTGTCGACGTTGTTTTCGGTCCCTTTTCCAAACTTGTTCACAGAACTCATCCATCGTGTTCAGGTTAGGGTGGTTGATGAGCTGCATGAAGTCTCTGTACCAGACCTTCTGGCTAGGTGTCATACTGTTGGACATTTCTTTGGTCTTAGAGACATCTCCATCATCATCTTTATGAAGAAGTTCTTCCAAATGCTCTGTGTCTATGACTTCCAGGGTCACTTTAAGAAGAGTTTGCATGAACCCGTGTTCCACGGCGTGACAGAGGTAATTGCCCGAATCCTTCCGCTGCAGGCTACGCAGCAGAAGTCCTTGTTCTGTCCTGATGATATGATCATCCACTCTGATCTAGCAGGGGGGAATAAAGCAATATAAAATAGACATATTTAAAAGCGGTATAAAATCTGAAACTCTGTGTCAATAAAAATTTAGATTATGTGTTGATCCACATTTTAAAAGTTATTAACGTTCTTACTTTAAGATAAATGATAGTATTTTCCTATCAGGAAAAAGGAGGTATAAGATTTGCCCATTAACTTTAAGATGCATTGGGTAACACTACTGTTTAATAGAATTTCTTATTATAATGATTTTAACTATTCAAGGTAACTGGAGGGTCCAGCACAATGGCTCATGCCTATAATCCTAGC
Source organism: Propithecus coquereli (assembly GCF_000956105.1). NCBI lineage: Eukaryota > Metazoa > Chordata > Mammalia > Primates > Indriidae > Propithecus > Propithecus coquereli. The sequence goes on from NW_012148753.1 coordinate 1,346,930, forward strand.
ACTTTGGGAGGCCAAGGTGGGATCGCTTGCAGTCAGGAGTTGAGACCACCCTGAGCACGAGTGGGACCCCTGTCTCTACAAAAAATAGAAAAAAAAATTAGCTGGACATGGTGGCATGCGCCTGTAGTCCCCGCTACTCCAGAGGCTGAGGCAGGAAAACCGCTTGAGCCCAAAAGTTTGAGGTTGCAGTGAGCTGTGCTGATGCCACTGCACTCTAGCCTGGGCAACAGCGTGAGACCCTGTCTCAAACAAACAAAAAAAGATAGCTGGAGGAAAGAACGAAGATATACTTTATTTCATAAATTTGAAACTGGGTATAAAAATATGGGAGAAGGCTAATGTTAAATATTGAACTTGGAATACAGAACCATGATACCAGAGAACAATGCAACATTAGAATGAATTTATAAGAATATTTCAAAAAATGAAATAAAACAAACAGTAGTTGAACAAGCAGACAAAAATATGGGCTTTCATGCTTAATAATAATTTATTCAATTTTCTAGAGACATATATATGAGGAGATGCTCTTGAATATTTTTAATCTCACTTTTATTTTGAATACAGTTCATGATAGAGATCTTGAAAAGCCTACCTTGGTAATGTATAAAATCAATCTTGGCATTTGTACGAGGTAATTATATAGTTTAAGGGCTGCTTAAAATATACAAAAAGATAATGGAGAGGAATTTCACCTTTATATTCATATTGTTTATAAAATTGTCCACACATAATATATTTTACTAATCAACAAAATAGTCTGGTTACCCATATTTAATGCTTTTAAAAAGCTTTAAGGGATCAGAGTACTCACTAAGATTTTCTGTATACATTTCTTGACGTTTACAGAGGAACAAATGGATCCACTGAGAAGGAAGATATGCCTGATGCTACATCAATAGTTTATATCAGAGTTGGTACTGTGACCTCAGGTCCTTCACCCTAAATTTACTACTCCCTCTCCCGACCTCCCCCCTCCCATTGGAGGAGAAAGTTAATGGAGAAAGAAAAACAGGCTTGGATAGCAAAATTAATTGAACAAAAATTAAAATGAGTAGACGGATTTGCTATTTTTTTAGTTGTGCACAAAAATAGACAATGTATTTGATTTGTAGATAGCCGTGGTAAGAAATAAAGGGACTCTAAAACATATCCCCAAACTGCTTCTAGGACAGAGACTCTCACCAGGTCACCTTTGTGACCCACAAAGCGGGTCATGCAGTCAGCTGCAATGAATACTTGCTTAATGAATGAGCTATCGATTGGTTTAGAAAAGAATAAGGATAGGGTTCTCAGTACTTTTTCTTCCTTTAAGTCAATAATGCTGGGGTCACTTAATAGTATATGTTAGATAGAAATAATCCAGTCAATTTCATTCCTGTACCTCTTCTTTTCGCTCTTCATTTCGCCTCTGGAATTGCCAATAGACCAACGCTCGCTGTGACTTTGGACTGCATTCCAGGAACGTGCTACTATTTTCTACTCCATAGATAATTCTCTCTTCGAGGCCGTGGCCATGATGATTATCTGGCCAGTGATGAGGAAATGAATTGAGAAAATGTTAGAGACGTAATCTCAAATTTCTGTGGTATTTATTTGGAAATTCAGGAGATGAATTGTTGCCAAGTTGGAAGTTGTTTTCAAATTGATTGAGGATGGCAGAAATGTCAAGGATGTAAAGTTACAGAACTCAAATGCCTACCTAAATAGAGTATGTTTTTGGTATGGATTATATAAAGCATATACAGAGATTTGTCTACCAGAAAATGGCATTACATTTACAAAATCAGTCATGTGTGCAGTATAACTATACATCTTTATATGCCATCATAGTACTCTACAAGAAGTTATTTTCACTGTAAAACTTTGTGCTCTGACTAATGGGACCCGTTTGTATTGAACTATTTTCTAGTACAAGAGTTATTGGCCTGGGCTTTTGGAAACAAGTATCTGTTTCTGAGAAATTATTTGCTCTTTGTATTTGTTTTTGATCTGTAAAATTAAATTCACTAACCAATAATATTTTTGTAGCATTTTACAGAAGGTAGAGTTTAGGAAGTTTATTTTTCCCACCAGTAACTCCTAAATGATCCACAAGTTTGTTCTAAAGATCAGTTGGTGTGAAATGTTTGGGATGGCTCAGGAGAAAGATGTATAACTATAATGCAATATGGTTTCAATTGTCCTTATTTTAAAATGACACATCTTTTATTATTTTCAAGAATTAGGCTACGGAATATGGCAAGAGTATACAATAAAATTCAGCAATAGAAAGACCTGTTTCCTGATTAAGTTTCTATTATTTTACCCTTTATGTAACCTTCTTCGATGTGGTAAATGAAACACAGTTCAGATCAAAAGGACAACACAGGGAATCTAGGTAAAACTCATTTAGAGAACAAAACTCCTTATTATCTTGTATAATCCTGTTTCCATTATGACATCCTGTATGATCTGGAACTCATTAAATTAATTTAGAAAATAATAAATATATTTTCACATGCATAGAAAGCGACAGTGCAGACAGATGAAAAATTTTGCTTTTCTACTTCAAACTCAGCTAGATTTTTAATTTAAAAAATGTTTCCCTCCCCCTTTTTTTTCGGCATCACTATGACAGTTTTACTCTTGTCATAATCAACTGAGAACTTTTGTCTGTCAAAGCCAATATAATTTGCTCTCACTAGGTTTAAAGATTTTGAAAACTTTGTTTCCATACATCCCTGTACAAGGCCTAAGTCCTTCATCTCCTGCTCATCCTGCTACAGGCAACCTTCTGCCTCCAATTGCTCTCTCTAGGGATGTCAACCACAATGCCTGATGCTCAAATGCCCTAGGTATGAAACAAAACTCTTCTAATATTGGGACGTATCTGTCCCTTCTTACTGAAAAGATCAATCCCCCGGAAGTACGAAAAAATAAGTTACTAAAATGTAAAGAAATAACAATATTTAACTGATTCCAAGTGACTTTTTAAAAAATATTGGAGTTGTATGTCTTTGTGTGTCAGTATCTTCCTTGAATAGGCAGGCTTTTTTCTCTAAAATTATTAGTGCATGTTGAATTGAATAGATATGGAACATGTTGCTGTGCTAGTTTGCAAGATATCTGCTTCTGGGGATAGAGGTGAAGACTTGTTATGCTCAACAGGAGCTAGAAAATCTTCTGTGATTCAGAAGCTACCATGAATAATTAGAATGTATTGTCACACAAATTAATACTATATTATTAAGTATTTTTTTTTCTGTCAATTGTTCTGCAGTTTAAACTTTTTAAATCAAGAAATCCTTTACCTTTAGGAAGAGACATTCCATTCAATCTTTATATGTGAATGAATCACAATGTATTAATTAATATATGATGGCATAACATAGAAAAAGCCACTGGATTTAGAAACAAACAACTCTGTGATCTGCCAGTATATTCTCTACCAATAATCATGTCTCCCAGGCCTACTTTTTACATGTTGCCATTTATGATAACAACTGACATGTCTCTTGCTTAATCTATTTAAGTTACTATAGAAACCTAAGGAATAAATCAGCATTGCTCTCAAGCACAGAACTCTGTTTCAGTCCTTCAGTACATTAGTTGACACAGCAAAGAGGAGCAATGTAACTCATATAACAGGAAAGAAAAGTGTTTCAATACAAATTTAACATCAATAGATACTTTAAAAAAAAAAATCACCCTGAGTTGTCTTCTTTCCAAATAATATAACCATTCTAGCTGATCCATAGATTGTTTTCTTATAATCTTTCTTACAGTCCTGGGTAACCTGCTCAGTTTTTATGTTCTCTTCAATATATCCTCTAATGGTGACAGACTTTTCCCAATGTAGCAGAAAAAATAATGAATAAATCCTCTTAATAGTAAATGTTTTCTTATATTTAAAAATTTTATTTTATACTTCTCTATAGTAGAATTTAATATAAGATGTTATTTGATTTAACAAAGAATTTATACCCAGTTGTTTTTAGTTTAATATAGCAATATTTCATAGTCTCCTTCAAGAAACATCATGGCATTTGGGTACTTTCTAACTTGCATAAAATTAGAACTACAAGTGGTAAATTTGGTTCATTGGCTTGGTGCCTTTAGTTAGTTTGCTTTTATAAATACACTAACCAATACCTTAAAGTCCCATTCTCCGCTTAAGTGGACCCTTTCTTTCTCCCTTTCGTCCAACAAAAAGGAGAGAAACATCTTCCAGCTAGTAACCAATGAAGCTAAAATCTTGTCATATTAACTATCAATCATAGCCAGTATACAGAGGTAATATTGTATTTCTTTGGTTTAAGGTTCTCCTATTTTATGTTTTGTTAGGTTCTGTTGCCATCAGCAATAATCACAAAAAGTAAAATTTCTATTGAATACAGTTATCTGTTAACTCCTCTGCCAAAGACTGTTTCTACCATCAACAACTTTTAATTTAAGACCAGAATTTTCATTTAAAATGGCCTCAGTCAAACATTCATATATTTGGATGCTCAGATGTAATAACTTATTTTTCTGTTAATTTCCCATCACCTGACAACTTATAAACAAATAGCTAATAAGTATTTTTTAAAATAATGATTAGAAGGCACTCAATAAATATTTATTCCCTTTCCTGACTCTTCTATCACAACTGCTTGCATAAATTTTGTACGACATAGGAAACATTAGAGATCCAATAGTGATGTGTTTCTATTCCCCCTTCCTCCTCCTCCAGAAAATTTGTAAGTATGAACAATATTTTGATTTTGAACTTTTAAATCTTATTAGATTTCTCACTTTTTCTTAGGATGTCAAACATAATATTGATTTTTAAATTATTTTTATTTGTAATTGATAACACTTGTACATATTTATGGGGTACAGTGTGATGTTTAATGCATGTAAACATTGTATGATGATCAAATCAGGGTACTTACCATATTTGTAAGTACTTGATCATCTATTATTTCTTTGTGGTGAGAACATTCAAAACTTCTCTTCTAGCTATTTAGAAATATATGCTATATTGTTCCTTGCTCTAGTCACCCTAATACATATTATCGGTTTGATTATTTATTAAAGCAAATAGCTCTACATGTAAATGGCAGCATAGTATAGCTGTAATTAAATGCTTTTCAGAGAGTATAATATTGAACTCACTATTATCCAATATAAATCAAAAGCTCAACTGGGAAAATATTGTTGATTATGGATTTCCTGAAGGATATGAAATCTTACATATTTAGGGTAAGAGTAATCTAAAATTTCCCTCTGGATTAAACCAGTTGATCTGAGAGCTGTTTACATGGAACAGATCATGTTAATCGTGTCAGATAATTGATTTTATTAAATTGTGTTTGGTCAGTTCCCCCTGGCCTAAATTGAGAAAACCTATAAGATATAGTTTATGGTGTTACTCACTGTATTTATGTCACAATACCGTTAAGTATAATGTTCATTGCACTGCAGTATTTTCTCTATTTTCACTTTTGGTAAACTTTTTTTTTTTTTAGTCTTAGTTTTTAGGAAGTATTGAGATTCTGTTGAAAAACTGATCCTTTTCTTCTGTTTAAGAACTATGTGATCATGTTTCCTCTCTACATGGAATGACAAAAATCTGTTAGATAAATTTATGTTTTACTTGTATAACTTCTTGGTAAATATGTTCTTGCTGCATGCCTGGTTTTGTTCTCTGTCAGTATACTTACTTTGTCTATGTGGCAGTGTTGTTATTTTTATCTTATTTTTTTTTCACTCAAACAATTGCAAATTGTCTTAAATATATTGTACAGGTTATTTGGCAATTATAGACAATGTAAAATTTTTATAACCCCTTTTAAATATTTTTTGTTGTTCTTAGAACATATCTATATGAAAATAGTACATGTGGGCACAGTAATAGTCATAAACATGAGGTGACATTATTGTTGTTAAAGCTTTGACTGTTAAGTCAAAAGTTAAAGTCATTTATTCAGAATCCATACTAAGACAAATTATGAACTCTCCTTCCTAACTCAATCCCACTTCCCTACTACCATCACAGAAATTATTTCCTTTTTTATACTTCCTAAAAGTCTCTTTTATTAACTCCTTATATATGATAGATGCATTTAGTTTTATTTGTTACAATTACTGTTAACTGGTTATCTTCTCCCATACTTTGTGTGTCATAATCCTGGCAGAAAGGTAATCATAAACCCTTAGCTGATATTTGCTGAATGGAAAATCTGGGTAACTACATTGAATTTAAAACCTGAAAACACGTGTAACTTTGACATCCTCAAGACATAGAAATATCATAATTACATAAAAGAAGTGATTAAAAGTTTCATCAAAAAGAAGATATATATATGAACATTTATAACCTTGATTATGATATAATACTTTATTGAACTGCTGGTGGAATAAGCATTTCAGATTTTTAAAATTTGTTAAATTTAATAATGTTATAATAGTTGATTTGAGATATGGAGGAAGCAGATGATTACTAA
>NW_012148753.1:1354389-1361590 GCF_000956105.1 Propithecus coquereli
ATTCCAGTTGTTTTCCTTACACTGTAATTTTAATACTTTTCTCAATAATATTCAGTGTGAAAGATCAAGTAAAGGAGGAAAGGAAATGTTGCCTATGAATTCTTGGTGACATAGAAAATTGTAACAATTCGTAACTTAAGTATAAAAAGCATTCTTAGGTTTTCCTTAGTGGATTCTAGATGATTTTCTGCAGAAATACAACAGATGATTTATCAACATAAAAGACTATAATTTGACTTCAAGTGGAAGAAAAACATCTCTTTCAGTAGCAGTAGCTGATAGGGCATGTCATGGGATGAATCAATATCTCTTGGGAAGACATAAAATATTTTAGAATTTTCAAAAATGAAAATAAAATATCGTTTATTCTTAACATTCAGTATATTTTGGACCTGAGTATTAAGATGTCTAACAAGTGATTTAATAGTCTCATATATTGTAGTGCACTTAAAACAAACTCTATAGTATATGCTGAAGTATGTAACAGAGATCATGTTTGTTTATCAAGATAATACCTAATACACTGTTTTTCCAATGTTTAGTATGATGCTTATACCAATTAAATTCTCTGTAAAGGTTTATTTATTTTATGTTTTCAGGTATGCACCAAGATATAAATGTATGCATGTGTAATAAAGCACATGCATGTGTGCTTAATACATCTATAGATATGACCAATACATATAAAGTTTAGTGAATGTTACTTGTCAATCACAAAAAAATTTGATGAAACCTTACACAAATTTTAAATGTAATTAATCAACTTATTAAAATCAGTTTAAATTTTAAGCTACATTGTTTTATGTCCTAAATTAGATCTATCTTTGTTGCTGGGAAGTAACTATCAACCAGGATATAGCATTTAGAATTTTACAATTCAAGTATTTTCCAATCTTTCTTGAATCCACAGATTCCTGTGGATTTATCTTTAAAATTTGCTAGAGAGGTAGGTGAATAAACAGACAGATAAGGCCAGGATATTTTAATTTTATTGTTCACTGGTAATTATTTTATTGGGAAAAGTCATCAGTATCTTATTTTTAGAATTAATTAATTTAAAACATAATAATGATGTCTTATGACATTAAATATGAAGCCATTTGAATAGTTACGTTTAACATTGTTTTTAAGCTTGTGATGTCATAGGCTGAAATGCTTCTTAGTATATAGGGCAGGCTGAAACTCATTTACTTAAAAAGCAGTACCAGTATGAAGATATATACTATAATATTTATTTAGTCTATATTGAACATCTGGTATGTTTTATTTTCACGATTTTGCAGCAAATGCATTACCAAGGAAAGCACAAATAATCTATATGCCAGAGCAAAATTACCATAGAAACGTTTACTTTAAACATAGACTTTAATGTTTCATTTACTTTTCCCCAAGAGATATGATGGGAGATGGAAAATACCCATTTGCTGAAGCAGAAACCTTCCATAAACAATAATGAAAATACCATCTTGTATTTTAATAATATGTGAATTTAAAAATATAAAGCATACTTTAAAACTCTGTTTACAACAGTTAAATTGTAGGGGTATGAACAGGTGATCTCTGATGACATACATAAAGACTTTAGTAAGGAACAAAGATAGCATAAAATATTTCAAACCTGTTCATATTCATGTTATTTGTGCTTGTGCCTTGCATACATATAATATGCATAATTGAATTGTTTGCCCAAGGTAACACCAAAAGACAAATATTGCAATGACTGATTTACTCCAATGCAAATAGTTTCAAAAAGGGCATATAAAAATCATAGAAGATAACATTGCAATGATTTGATTCTAGGATGCATGCTTCTTTATATTTTAATGTCTCTGATATCAGAATGTGTCTTATAATTGCTCTTGATCTGAATAGAAGTTGCTTTTTTCCAGAAAGAATTCTTACTTCTTCCCTATTGACCTGATACCTCTTTAAAGTCTCTGTCTGAGGTTTTGGGCCCAGCTTGTTTGTGTGAATTCAGAAAGTAAACCTTCATGAATGCCACCCAGGAGTGGTACTTATGAAGTTCAAGTTCAACTTCAAAAAGTATTTTTTTGTTTTACCACTTTCCACTATCCATGACTATGACTGAAACAGGCAATGTTCCTTGCTGTCTTCATCTGCATAGGAGTTTATTTCTCCTTTAAACTAATACTGACTCATTTTTGTGTCCTAGTTTGATGCTGGGATTATCTATTAGATTGTCCATCTTGGGTAGTTTATCTTAGTACGTAAAACAGTGGTGCATTTTACATTCAGTGTCTTCTTAGACTTGATGAAATTTGATAATTTATTAAAGTTAGGGACTTTTTTGAGGCTGACATCATGCTTAGCTATCAAATCTTGGAACCAAATGCTAAATGCTCAGATTCATAGTTGGAAGAGGCTAAGGCACAGACCATAATAGCGCCGCTACAAAATACTAAATTTATAGCTCTGGAGACCATAAAGATGGCACTGCCAAAGATATTTTATGAAATTTTGGAATGATTTTGATGCCAACCGAGGCATAAATTGAGATGGGGTGGTTGCGGAGATAATTGAGAAGATTGAATTCTGTGGACATTTTACTGTGTGATGCTAGAAAGGAAATGCATGGATGCAGAACAGCCAAAAAAACTATTAGGAAGTGAAATTCAATGATGCCATTAAATTAGAAGATAGGACATAAAATATTTCAAAGGTCCAGAAATATGAGAAGATGTTATGGTTTTAAAAAAATATTGGTACTTATAATGTAGCTTTTTCCTTTCTGGACACATAAATCATATTATGGCTCATTCCTGTTTAGTAAAAAAGGGGAAATGGGAGATAGTTTAGAGTTAAATTGACTTGGCCAGTTTCTTGAATACAAAGTCAGACAAGCTCCAATTTTGTGCACAGCAATTATTTTAGCAAAGGGAACAGATTGGAAACAACCTGAGATTTTTCTTTAGCATCCTGTATTGAGGTGTGAGTGGGAAGAAAAGATCTGCCAGTACATATATATTTAGGGCTTGATACTAAAAGCTCTCTAGGTAAACAGCCACCAGTGATGGAGGAGAGTGTGCTAGGATCAAGGGGAGGTGGAGAAGTATTTTTCTGTTTCACCTGGACCGGTTCGCCCCTTGTGTTGCTTCAAATGAAAGAGAGCAGAGTGCTGAATGAGTGTTAAAGGTTTCATCTAAAGTGAAATTTCTCTCACCTTAATTCTGAGATATTTTACATATAGTTTCTCTATGAAAACCTCAGGATATGTAAAATATAGAGTGTTACAGAGTATGTTTACCATTACAGCTGGAACTGATCATCCCGAAGTGTGTAATTTGGCTTCATGTTGCTTAGCAGCTTTCTGTGAAAACATCTCATATCTTTATATGTTTCCATATGAGCACATATATTTTATTCAATGTGAGAAGTGATATTAGCAAGAGAACATACATGATTTAATGGGGCTGGGCTCTGGATTCTTGCCCATTTTACTTCCAAATACTGACATCAACTATTCCAAAATAATTACTGATTCCTAATGGTAAGACTCAGCCTGTCCAAATGGGAATGCCAGACTTAGTTTCCAAACATTTGACATTCACTATAATCTATCGTGTATGTGTTTTATGTCCGATCAATTAGCAACACAAGCAAACAAGGAATAAAGAGGCTTTCAAAAAAAGATATGTTTTATTGCTGCAGAGCTGCTTGTGCTATTTTACCCTTTCCTCCCATATATCACAAACATCTACTTAGAGTTATTTACCCACACACAAAAAGACCCTGTATCATTGAACTACAGCAATTCCCTTTTCTCCCTACAGTATGCATTCTGATTGAAACACCAGGAGAAGTATTCATTTATGGTCACTTGACTTCCTATAGTTATGCAATTCTATATGCTCAGTTTTTACAGGCTTTATCTGTTCTAATTTTATCAAAGAAATCTTTAAAATCTGAAACACTTTCCAAAGCCCATTAATTCAATGGCCAACAATATTTATTTATCCATGGTCTTACTTTTTTATAATATTCTTTTGGTCAGTTTTTCCCTTTATGTATGCACACTCATAACTCTAGCAAAAACATAGTTTTGAAATATTAACTAAATCTATAAAGGGACTGGATTGCTAAACAAATGGATGTGTCAGTAAGATTATATAAATATATATATTTAATCCCTAGCAATCTTCAAAATATACATGGTGCTATATGTACATGATAGTACATAAGCAATATTTATTAGTCAATCGATTGGTAAAAAAATTATATTTCTTAACAGATTTTATCTTTGAATATGAATGATGTTAAAAATGTATGCCAATTTTTTGTAAAAATTAATAGATGCTATATGGTTCAAATCTCTACTGAAAAACAGAAATAATAGGACAAGTACCTACATTATAACTTGAAATTTTTAGATCATTCACTCAACAAATATTTATTCAATATATACAATATTCCTAATGTACCTGTTGTAAATCTAGAGATCTAACAATGAGCAAGATAGCAAGGTTCATTTTGATATTGAGATTAAAATATGATTGGAAATGAGTTCTGGTCACATTCTCTTGATTACTTCCAGTTGTTGTCATTTACTCTCCACACACAAGCAAATAGATTCTTTAATATAATGGTTTACTACTTCTTAATAGTTCATTGCAGGAATGGTGCTGATCACAATTCAATTGTTACATGAAATAGATTAATAGAAGACTGGCAAATATTTTCTTGTCCAATTGAAGTATGGCATTTGAAAAATTTAAGGAAAGCGTATCAATAAATGCACAATACCCATGAAGGTACAGTCATAGCATTTACTCTAATTTAGTGTTCTCTTTCTCAGTTATAATGAGGATATTGACACATAGGAAAATCCTTGGTGAGAAAATTGTGCAAGCAAAGTTGAGTCCAAAATATTGGCTTCATTCATGGTTACCTGTCTCTTGGTATTGGCATTCCCAGCCAACACTTGAGAAAGATAACTAGGATTTGGAACGTATGTTGGGGTACTATTTGTGGCCACGTTTTCTTAACATGCATGGAACATGAATATTTTACACACGGAATTAGTAAATCAAAACCATGTTAATTGATACAAAATATTAAGACTGCTTTTAGAATTATTGTGAAAAGCACGAACAAAGTTACTAGGATGATTATATTCAATTATAATGTTCACTTTGTACATTTTAGCTGTTTTAACTATGATTTGCTCATTAGCAGTGTTGTCATTGATAATTTTTCCCAGCAGAGGGAAGCATAACCTCATTATTATTTCCATAAATGGTTGAAGGTGAAAGAGTACTACAATTTTACTGCATCTTAAATGAAGATTGCTTGATATTTTATCATTAATAAGCAACTTTCATATTAAATAGGCCTTGACATCTTTTAGGACACATAAAATGAATTTGTCCCAAAATACCCAGTTTAAGGGAATATCCTACTAGTATTTCAGTGTAATGACATTTGCATTACAGTCTATTTGACTAGGATACACACTAACAATATTGAGTTGATATAATCAGAATGTGTATTAATAATTTGCATGAATTATTTTAAGACTATATTTTTTTCTTTAATATATTTTAATGAGGATTTTTGTTGCCTACTTTTTGCAGGTTGCTACTACATACAAAGTATGTACTTAAATGTCTTCTTTTTGTTAATGTAAGAAAGTTGAGTTTTAAATCTCATAAGCATCTAAAAATCTTGAATTTATCACACCTGTGATAATAAAATATAATCTAGTTCTTTAGGATTTTCTTTCTGCAAGATTTTATTTCTCTTTAGGTGCATTTCTTTACGTATTATGGGAAAGATGTCCACACCGTACGCATATATGTAGATATGCTTTATTGCTTATGATTTTAGCCTGGTCTTAGCACGTTGAAAAATGAAAAATGTGACTTACCATGGTGCTGTAAGTCTGAACAGTGAGTCAGTGGGTCTCCATTTCTTATATCTTGTCGTCTTGTGCGTCTGAAAAAATCACATTTAAAAGGTATGATCATATCCCAATTTTCCCTCTTTGCAATTGTCATATGAATATGTATATCAAAAGACTCTAAGAACTTATAGGAGGAGATACATCTACATTCGACCAAAAGACTTTTAAAAGAAGTTTATTATCCTTGTAAGAGTAATCACCAAGATGATCAAAATAGGAAACAAATATCCAAATGTACTAACAATATGTTAAAATTCTAAAATATAGGATAACAGAGAATTCGTGGGTTTTCACTAGCAGATGTCAATCAGATAACAATCTAATATCTAGAAACTCTAGGCTTAAATTCTGAGGAAAGAGCAAAAAATTTAGAATAATAAGCCACTTCTTCAATAAAAGGAATTAAACTTTTTTTTTGATTAGTAATTAAGGAGTAAACTTGAAAATTAAAATTCACATGAATGTTCTCTTTCTCTTAATGCTTGTACTTAATTCCTTAAATAGACTTTTGTTACATTTTATAACATTAAAGCTAGGAATTCTATTTTTAAGTTAGTTTTTAAATTTATTTTTTTGGTTGCTACATCAAGCATTTTTTAAAAAAAATTATTTTTTCATCATATGGCTATGATTGCAAACCAATTTACCTGCGTAGTGAATAAAAGGAGAAAAACAACAAGTGTTGGACTCCTCTTTTTGTCAGAGGATGTGAGAGACAAGAAGTGGACTTCTATCTAAGAGAAAAGTCAAATTTGCTTATAAAAGTGAAAATTAAATTTCGTCTGCATTCTAATCTCAGATCATATGTTAGCTGCAGTATATTCTAGACATCCTTTCTCTATGCTGTGTTAATGATTGCCTGGGAAGGAGGAGGTGGGCTCTAGCCATTGTGGTGCAAAAAAGATATGTAGTTCCAGGAAGAAGCTAAAAATGGAGAGTGGCTATGTGTAACAGACTGGAAAAGATTGAGGGACACTTGCCCAACTGTTTTCCACAGCTATTTTAATGGGTATTGTCTTGCTGCAAAATTAGTTACTATCCCTAAAAAGAGCTCTCACAAAGGCCATTGAGAATTGCAAATATGGAATTTGTTACTGTATTCATAAATTTAGAAGTCTCAAGTATTTATAGATTTCTATTTGTAGAATTAGTGAGACTATCAAACAGATGTTGCACATTTCAAAATTGAGCCAACAAGAGAACTTGTGAAACACGAACCACAAAGCGTTTGAGAAAGGCATTTTTTCACTGCCATTTAAGCTTTTGAAAAATGCCATCACG
>NW_012148753.1:1365520-1367042 GCF_000956105.1 Propithecus coquereli
GGGTGGTGTGCATTGCACTCCTTGTGTATACAAATACCCGTCCCCTCCAACAGCTTTTTTTTTAGAAAAAAAGAATAAACTTAGATTCTATTGAAGACAAGCAATTTCAATGTGATAAAAAATAAAACAAATACATAATATTTGAACCATAATGGGATAGTTAGAACAGGGCAGTAATATCCAGCAACATGGTTGACAATAGAGTATACAGCAACCCTATATTGTGATTGTGACTATTTATAAAACCTACTGATCAAGTGAGTCAAACTATCAGAACAGCTCTATGTTCGGTCAACAACTTCTAAGAAACATGAACAAAATACATACTTACAGATTTTTAAGAATATGATATTTGAGTAGGAAAAATGTTATCTAAATAACAATATCTAAACCTGTCATATTCCTTCAGGAGAAAACAGAGAAATAATAAATGGAAAGAATACAAAACCAAATATACGGCATCTAAAATTATTTTAATGAGCTTATAGTGTGATAAAATGCCAAAAATTAAATACAACTCAATGTCATTTTCATTCTACCAGGATGCTACATGATTATTAATGATATGCAAAAATAATTATGCTCTCCAAATGAAATATAGGGTAGGCTTGCAGGCACCATTGAGCATAATCCAGTCACTAGTAAGTAACCTGATGTGCTTTTTCTGCCCAATTTAACATCACCGCAGGCTTTCTCACTATCCTCCTTAACAAGTTGAGAGCATAAGCAGGAGATGAGTCCATTTATCCAGAAAATCAGTTGCAACACTACTTTGTCCCTCTTGAAACTACTACCTCACTTTTAAAATGCCCATAAGCATGAATGAAATGGAGTCATAATCTGAATGAAATCAAACTTCCCATCATAGAAAATGAAGGCTAGAGACACTTTCTTCTATCATGGTATTTCTAACTGATAGATTGTTTTTGTTTGTCGGTAAAATGTGGGATTAATAGGCAATCTTTCAGGTAGCTTTAAAAAATCTCAAACAGAAAGTAATGTTTCTCAAAACTAGATGTGGAGGTAATGTAATTATGATTGGCTATGAGGCCTAGCAAAAAAGAAATAATTTTGAAAATCATTACGGGAAAGAATCTCTCAGTCTAATTCCCATCCTGGAAATCCCCAGATTTCCTTGCCAACCACTGACAATTTTTAGATTACAAGAACAGGTGAACACATATTTATGAAGTGTAAGGTAACAGTATCAGGTCAATAATATCTGCACTCTGAGTTGCTCTAAATATCTTGGAGATTATCAACCTATTTTGATACATCTGTGTGGAAAGGGTACATGCTAAATTATATTGACACAGTTATTAGGGTCTTGTTCAAGGGATAAAGCATAGTCAGAGATAAAATATGTAAACAGTTCAGCAATCAGATGAATGAGGTGCACCCCCCTTTATCCTGGCTTTTTCTGCTTTATTTTTTTTTTCAAGTTACCATTTATATACTGGATAGAAAGTCTAGGTAACATTTATGGGAAAAAGATAATTTATTTGAAGTTAAAATTGTATTT
>NW_012148753.1:1367092-1370663 GCF_000956105.1 Propithecus coquereli
TATTAAACAATCCACAGTTTCTTTAATCAATAGACATTATCTACACACTAAGTTTTTATTTTAAATTTAAAATCCCAACAAAATTAATGGCTATATGAAAGTCATCTAAACACGTTATGTCAATTCTGAACGTTGAATGCTTAAGAAAATTATGCGTATTTTTTATATGGTATGAGTTAGTAACATTTCCATTTAATATTAACAAGATATTGTGTTTTAATCCACATGTACTGATTATATGATAGATTTAAGCTGTAGATAATTTTACACTCAATCAATGATATCTAAAGTGTGTAATGAAAAAATTTAAGTAGATACTAGGGCCATTACTTTCCCCTAATATTTTTTTCCAAACTTTCAAAATTATCCAAATGTTATAGAATATACCTCACTAGCTATAAAAAATCCACATTCACAGCTTCTTTGAAAACATTAGCTATAATAAAAAGATTATATTGCTCTTAAAATGCAATGCCTTGATAAGGCTAGTTTCTATTTTATGTTTTAATAGGTTTATGTACATGCCATGAATTTTTAGGCCGATATTAATGAGATACTGTATATTACTTTCATCAATCATTGCTCGTTTCCTAAAGTCTGGTAAATATCAATACAGAAAAGTAGCCTTCAGTGAGTGGTAGAGGATATGTTGAGGTGGCTATTTTGTCAAATGAAGGAAGTGTTTTTATTTTTTGAAGCAAAAGCAAACCAAGTTCACTTTGTATTGTAACTGCATCTTCTCAAAATAACACTATATTAAATGATCAAATGTACATTTCTAATGCATTTAATCTCATATATAGTAACTTATAGTTATATTTCATGTGAATGTATTGTTTTATACAATTCCTAGGTATATCTGAGCAACCTTTATTCAAACATGTCCAGAAAAGTACTTCTAAGTATTATCAAGAGTATACTTAAGATATATGTATAAGCATATGTATAGAAAGATGGATATTTTATTACATGGTTTTATATTTCAAGTTCAAACACTACAACTATGATAACAGAGTGGCATTTAAATTTTTTGGAACAAATAAAGATATATTTTGGGACGTTAACCAACATTACATATATCACATACAAAAATGTGATATTTTTAAAACTAGAAATAAATTCTTCTTGTCTTTTCACAATCGAGTCCCTGTGCACTCTGTAATACTCTAAAGAAAAATAAATTCCTTTCTCTGAAAATTTTCTGTTCATCTAGGGTATAAATTGCCTTATTAAAATTTAAAAACAAGATAGAATGTTGCTGGTAAAAACAGAAGAGCATTTTTGGACAGCAGAGCATTTTGGTCAAAGTCACAAAGCTCAGTCAAGATTCTGTTCATGACTTTCTCTGTGACTTTAGCCCTCAGTTTCCCCCTCATGTAAAAGGAAGTTGCAAAAGCGTATAATTTCCAAGTGTAAACATTAAAGGATATTATTGTGTTGTCTTAAATTTCCTTCAGTAATTTAGTAAAACCATCTGCTCTACTACATTGAGTACCCCTTCCTTCTTATACATTTTTCTAATTGTTTTGACTATTTTAGGGGAAAAAATACAATCCCCACTGCCTGCCCACAAACCTCTTTTAATTCATCAGTAAAAGACGATGTACTTATTTGAAGAAAGCAGTTCCAAAAATGGAATCAGGTAAGGTAACTAGCAGACATTTTCTTTATTTTTAATATTTTTCCTACCTCTTTGCAGTGGGAAAATAGCGAGAGCACGAAGAGCCATCCCAGGCACAGTAAGGGTCTCTGGCGAGGCAGCACTCGGCACAGGCTTTCCCGTAAATATCACATCGATGTAAAGGGAGCTGGGCAACCCCAGAAGTTGAACCAATATAGAGTTGTTGCTGTGGAAAAAGTTTACTGTTATGACAAGAACTATCTTGTTTTTTTTTTTTTAAATCTCCCTTTTCTCTTAAAAGAATGTTTATTTATATATAACTTAACAGAGATAAAGTATATTTATGGGTTTAAAAATATGTCTTCTTATGATAGTTTCTTTAAAAGCCTGGTAGATAATATGACTGTTTAAAATGGAGGACGAGCAAGTTCTAAATATTTGACTGAAATAGGTGTCTTCTATTAAGTATAAAACAAAGGGATGATAAAGATAGTAATACAACAAGAAAAAACCTTCAGTTTTGTTCTTACCGAGTTTACTTTTTCACCTCTACCATTTATAATATTGATTAACAAAAATGTCTTCATTGTCACGTGTTCCAGATTGGCTTGAGGCAGAAATCATTTGCTTCTGTCTGCTGGGTCCCCCGTTACGTTGCCTGTGATGGGGTATGCCCAAGAAGGGGAAGGGCAAGGTTTTGGTGTTTGCATTTGAAAAAAGTTTCGGCTAAGTGCCAAGGACTGCCTTGCCCTTGCACTACCTTCGGGAATATGTTTTTAAACAAAACTATTAAATTATTTCTCTTTTGAAAGATTATCAAAGAGAGGAATCAAGTACACTCTGGTGCAGTCTACAAACCAAATGCTGAGGTGTTGTGGGAAAAGCACTATATTGGGCATCGAGGGACCTGGATTCTAGGTCATGCCATATATTAAATCTCTGTGTAATTTGGAACTGTTCATATAATTTTTCTAAGAATAAACTTCCTTAGCCATAAAATAAGCAAGTTTAACAGATTTCTAAAGTATGCATTCAGATAAAACATCCTACAATACCATTATTCTCAATGAAACTGGTGTTACTTAAATTAGGCAGAATATGGAAGATTAAAAACATTTTTTTTCTAGCAGCTACTGATTCATGATTTCAGTACAACTTTCACAATGCCTTTAACAAAGTTGAGCCAGTGTAGCATATTAGCTGCAAATTTATGTAAACACAAAGTGAAATAAAAATAAAATTATTTTGTGATTTTCTACATTTACTGTAATCGATACCAGAGCTCCCTTTTCTTGATCTAGATGATTTTAAATAATTATAGTCAGGCTTAAATAAAAGTTATGTAAATATCAAAAGATTTAATAGTGTACACTGAACAGAGTTCAAAAATGTATTTTAATTTCTCTAGTATATAAATGAAAAATAAGATTCAGACAAGTCAGTCTCTGAACAGTGGTGTGCTTTTTAAGTATTACACATTTAATAGTCACGGATAGAATCAAAATTGCATTTTCAAAGACTATCATATATGGACTACTTGTATAAATAATCAGATAAATTGATTGCAGAGTGAAATATCTATCAGAATCTAAGAAATTAATAAAGTTATAAGGAGAGTTTATGTAGAATATATTTCTGTGAATAAATCTAACCAACTTACAACTTAGTATAAGAAAAGAAAATGAGATGAAAATAAATAACACAATAAAAGCTAAACCATCGTGGAAGCATTTGTCTTGATAAATATTGCTATTCCATTTCACTAAATGGAAAAAAATTAAGTTATGTATTACTAAATGCTCAATTTTTTACTATATTCAATTTTTATTATTATGTTGAATTAAGCTATAAACCAGGACAAATTAAGAAATGATGGTTAAAATCCCTGGGAGGAAAAGATGAAATACTGTTAAGCTATTCCCTCTCCCCATCCTTTCTTTCTTTCTTCCA
>NW_012148753.1:1372847-1374956 GCF_000956105.1 Propithecus coquereli
CAAAACATAGAATATGGATACATAATACATAATGTCTATAGAATACAGAGAAGCTTGATCAAAAACTTGGGAGCAATGAAAATTATCTTTAATTTTTAATCTACTAACTTATTGTAGGAATATTTCTTTTCTCTTGGTTTCTTTTCTTGTACAGTTATTAACAAATCTGGACAATTTGATAGATAATAAACAGATCTATCTATTGGAAACACAAAGTTAGCAAAACATAGAATATGGATACATAATACATAATGATAATACCTGTTTGGTGGAAAGCTCCATTGCTGAAATAGTAGTTGGTTCCTAAACAAGAAAAGAAATATGTAAAGTGTTTGGTCGATTAGAAAAGTCATATTCATTAATTAACACAAGGCACTGACACAAGTTTTCAGAGAGATAACTTCAGTGCCTACAAGAAGTAATATAATTGGGAAATAATACACATGAAAGAAACTGCATATATAAGTGTCAGATATGTGGAGCAGACAGTAAGATCATGTCAATACCATCCAGCTTACGTATCTGTAGTTGAGCAAGTTGGGTTTATCACTCGTTGCAATATAAGAGAGAAGATGGGACTGCACAGTCAGAGGGTCAGAAATGACGTGTTTTGGGCTTCCGTTAGGTAATTGGGGGAGGGTTCAAAGAAGTAGGGCTTTGTTCCACATTGGATGCTGCTAAAAAGCAGGGTAATTCTATGATTAGGTATCTTCATAAATCGTTTAGAAGGAGGGAATAACAGAGTAAAGCTAAAGCTGTGACTGGTATAGAAGTAGTAATCCCTCATGTTCGGAGAGGGAGATATTTGGTCATTTTTGTGGTTTGGACAATGTTCATGTTTTTGTCTATTTAGACATGATTATAGAATGGTCTTGTTTTTATCTTGATTCACCACAGTCCCAGAGTGGCCCTGTCTGATGCTGGTATTTTATGAAAATTATGTTCACTGGAGAACACTGTGGTTTAGCTGAGAGTGTCAAGCCAGCTCCTAACAACACCAATGAAAGCTGATAATATTAGGCCAGTTTTCAGCTGTCGAGGACTGCAAGAGTTCAGCCGGGATTGGATTACTTTATTATTATTAAAAAGACTGTTTAATGTACAAGGACCTACACTCAGGTCTTTGCCAGAGAATATAATCTCTTCAATATCTATCAACAGGTTAACATAAAGAAGTAATAACTAGGGCAGCAACGCTCACCAGTGCACTTCATTAAGTGTTCTATCTGGAGTTTATCATGAATATATCATAGACTTGCATAAATAAATCTTGTTGTTTGAATGTAGACCACCAAAAGGCTATACACCTGAACACATTAGCATGTATCCTCTAGATTCACTTTCATTGAACTCTGCTCCAGCTCATATCTTTCATCCAAGACAAACATATTGCTAAGACAGAGATTTCTGTGGGTCTCAGAGGGGTCCGATGAGAAAGAGGCGTGGGTGGGAAGAAGGATCTAAAAGGCCTCATTGTGTAAGTGACAGAAGCTGAGTCCTGACAAAAGTGTGAAGAGTGGACTCTGGAGCCGAACTACATGGACTCAAATTGTGACTAATGTTACAAACCCAGCCAGGAGTATGGTATTAGATAAGGTATTTAATATATAGACTCTTTGTATTTTGATATTTTCATTTGAAAAATGAGGGTGGTGGTACCTTCCTCATAGGGTTGGTGAGAAGATTAAATAAGTTAATACACTCATTTAATGTAAGACACTTTACAAACGTTCTTGGTGCATAGTGTTTATTCAAATCTCTCCTCCTTTTCTCCCTCTCCCTCTGTCTCTCTCTCAACTCTCTTTCTTTCTCTCCCATACACAAACACTCACACTAAATAACACCTCATTTCCTTGCTTTAAATTTTCTCTTTAGTGCTTGTCACTGGAGATATATAGATACACACACACACACACACACACACACACACACACACTTACACATTGCCTTGTGTGATAGAATTATGAGTAATTTTTATTTTCTGTTTTGTGTTTCTGTATTTCCGAAATTTCTACACCTAGCACACCTCCTGTAAGAAGTAAGTTACATTCCTTGAAATGCAGGAATGTGTGTATCAAGCGTGCACCATCCCTTACATTGTTTAGTAGG
>NW_012148753.1:1375006-1376666 GCF_000956105.1 Propithecus coquereli
TGTTATGGAAGTCACCACTAAGAAAAAAATCTGTGGACAGTAAACAATGACTCTCAAAATTGTCCACTGAGGTCTGTACCAGAAATATTATTTATTCATTCCATTACTCATTAGATACTCTCAGGGGTGTTCAATCTCCCATACTCCCAGCTGTGACTCTTGCTTGTCTTTTGGTATTCTGTCAGAGAAGTCCTGGGGCATAGGTAAGACTCCAGGTGGGAATTAGAGGTGAAGCTGACAGGATGTGACGAGGCAACAGAGGCATCTCACGTGTCTGTTTTCATCAATTTGGGACAGGGATTTAGGCTGTTTAGTTCACTGCCATAACTCTAGCACCCAGAATTATGCCTATATGTGCAAGTTCTCATTGTTAAATGCATGCATGAATAAATGAATGAATGAATTCTTTACCAATTTCCCCCTTTCTCTCCTATCTGTTCAACTTACCCCAATATACTCTCTTCCTTCCACTGAATTTGTGTGTAAGATAAAGATAACTGTCTTATTAAAAAGTCTTTCCTTGATCCTTGTAGCTTAGCTGGAATTTTTTGAGAAATAATCTAAATATTCCGTACTCACTATCTTTTCTTGTTCATTTCTTAACCAACGCCATCTATCCTTCAACCCACTGACTCCAGCCCTTACTCTAGAGAGGTGGCCCGCTATCCCCAGAAGCAGAAATCACCAATGAACTCTGTACTGATGAATGGACACTTTCTGTCTGAAATATTATTATTGGGCTTTTTTGTTTTATATGGCCCCATTGACCACTTATTTCTTCTTGACTGCTTTTTCTATTATAGTCCCTCATTCCTTGAAATTCTTTCCTGACTATTTCATAATAGCCTTTGTCACAGTCTTCTTCTCATCTTCCAGCCATTCCTAACATGCTTGCTTTCCCTTGCCCATTCCTTTCCACTCTCCTTTGGATGCTTCCTTCTTTTCCTGGTGAGCTCATTCACTCTTGTGGTTTTAATTATCCCTTATGTGCTGCAGAATTGCAAGTCTCCACTTTAAACCCTGATGGCTGAGCTGAGAACAGGATTTTATGAACAAATTTAAGGCAATCTGTCTGAGACATAAATGAGACAAATGATTTAAAATGCACGTTAATGGTATAATTTGGAGATTTTCCATAGTTTTCCATTTTTATAGCTTAAATGTATGATATTAATTATTAAATACAATAATTTTCTACAGAAATTATCAATCATAAAGGCAACTCTGATGAAAGAAATGTCTACCAATTTTATGTGGAGATATGATCTTTAGAATTTAGTAGTATCAAATCACAAAAATCAAGGGTCCAATTCATCACAGATATTCAGCTTTAAAAGACAGAGCTGAAGATTGTATTTAGGTTTGTAAAATATTGGAATCAATTAACCAAAACAGAAAATTTGGAAGAATTGGGAAAATTTTCCACAGAAACTTCTTCCATTTCGACAGTTGCACATGAGTAATAGTTATGTGGTTATATAAGCAGCTAACTTCATGCAGGTTTTCATGAAATACATTGTATGGACAAAGTTCAAGGAAAGAGTTTCTTAGGCAGAGAATTAAACAGCTAGTGTAATTGAATTGAACGTTAGCTATCTCTAAGTTCGTTTGAAAAATGAAGCTCATTAATATTCATATATTTCATGTTCATTGACAATAC
>NW_012148753.1:1379071-1380986 GCF_000956105.1 Propithecus coquereli
CTTTTTATTTTTATTGTTTTGCCTTTTAACTTTTTTGTTAAAAGCAAAGACACAAACACACATATTAGCCTAGGCCTACGTGAGGTCAGGATCATCAATATCACTGTCTTCCACCTCCACCTCTTGCCCTGCTGGAAGGTCTTCAGGGGCAATAACACGCATCTCTAACAACTATATCAAAGGAGATAGAAGATTGTTATCTCCGATGATAGCAATGCGTTCTTCTAGAATAACTCCTGAAGGACTTGCCAGAGGATGTTTTACAGTTGAGTTTCTTTTATGAATAGAAGTACGCTCTAAGATAACAATAAAGAGTGAAGTGTAGAAAATACTGGGCAATAGGAATTTTTTAGCTCCATTATAATCTCATAGAACCACTGTCATATATGTGGTTCTTTGTTGACCGAAACCTCATTATTCAATGCATGACTGTCCTTGCAAGATTATTGGCTTCCAATATCTCATAATTTTGTTAGGAGTCCCTTAATAGGTTGGCTTAAATTAATAACTTTTAAAATTAAATTTTTATTAATGTGCTAAAGAATATAGCTAAGATGTGAAATATAAACTTAAAATCCCTGTGATATGAATAATACAAATTAGCTAGAACACAGTATTACTGCAAAATAATGCATATTCTGATTCATAAAATCCCCCAAATAATTAAATAATAAAAAAGAACCTTGTTTTTTAAGTGTCATGACATAACTTGAAACATTTCTACAAAATAAAATTTAATTGTATTAATAAGTAGAAAATTAAGTCCTGGACTAAGAAAGATAACACATCGAAGTCTGTAAGATGCATGAGGTCAGGGACCGTATTTATAGTGTTCATCTCTGTATCATCAGAACTAAGAATTGGGCCAGGACCATGGTAGGCACTGATATATATTCATTTACAGTTTAATTAGTAAATAAGCTACATTTTATAACAAGTAACAACTGAAGGGAAATATGCAAAGGAACAAAAACAAAAGTAAGAGAGTCTGTAAATAAATTCGTATGGTATTTTAGTGTTTCCTATAACTCCATTTGCAACAGTGGTTGCAATATTAATCTCCAAACATATATAACTGGTACATTTTTTTCTACTAGAGAATAATATGGGACAGAATCAGCAGGATAACTTGTGGCTATTCCTAGTATGGTACCTCACTTGAAGCATGGTCTCCTTAAGGAAGCCCTTAAACTCTTTAATTTCTCATATTTAATTTTTCCATTAATACTAATTCATTTATTCATTTAATAAATGTTGATTGAAAATACATTTTAGGTTCTGGACACATAACAATGAACATAAGACAGCAATTTATATATCAACCCCTCAGTGCTCATACTTTGTTTGCTCAGTCTAAATGGACTCTGTATTGGCTAACATAGTCCATCTGGATAATTGTTTTGTTTTTTTTTAATTTGTAAGCTAAAGTACAAATGTGGTCTAAAAGGATGTGATGAATAATAGAGATTAGTCATCACTCTATACCAGATTAATACTTTAGACCATGTATTTTTAAATCAAATAAAATAAGGCCAATATATCTGATTTTAAAAATCATAATAGATTTATGATGATTTTATTATTTTGAAGACTTAAGCCAAAAATCAGTAGAAAAGACAAGGGAAAATGTAGCTCATTTTCGGCTTAGCTAAACTAAAACAATAAGATTATATTCACAACAACATTTCAAGTTCAGTGCCTGCCACTCTCTGTTGCTTTACGTATAGTGTCTCTAATTCTTCCAGTCTCCTGGTGAAGTAGGTATTACTCTATGTTACTGATGAGGAAGCTCAGAGGGACCGTTTAAGCGTTCCAAACAGAATTGCTGTGTAGATATGACTGAGGAGCCGCAACTCTTTCCACTAGAACATTGTTTAGTTTGTTATTAGAAAATGCCACAATGTGCCAGTTATAT
>NW_012148753.1:1381036-1383539 GCF_000956105.1 Propithecus coquereli
TTCATGCAGGTTTTCATGAAATACATTGTATGGACAAAGTTCAAGGAAAGAGTTTCTTAGGCAGAGAATTAAACAGCTAGTGTAATTGAATTGAAAGTTAGCTATCTCTAAGTTCGTTTGAAAAATGAAGCTCATTAATATTCATATATTTCATGTTCATTGACAATACAAAAACAAATATCTTTAAGACTAATGAAAATTAATTATTTCATATATAAGTTGTAAAACATAAAAGAATCACTAATACACACCAGACTCCAATGTGTTATATTAGGATTTCAACATTCTTAAATTAAGATCCTAGGAACCCTTAATTAAAGGAACTTATTTATTATTTAGACCAGAAAATTAATAACAGTTTGAAATAAGATATGTTATATGCTGCCGGAGGTTGAATTTTAATAGACAATATATTAAGATGACATCCATTTAAATAAGCTATATTTTTTTCTGAGAAATAGCTGGTGGTGAATATGTCTGCCATTTAAAACAGATGTAGCTTCATAGGCATTTTTTATGAAACTGGTTTCAATTGCAAATTTAATTGGTGTTCAAGTAAAAATGAAATTAAAAACTTAGCATCTTTTCAAGATTTTCTATGACTCCAATTTACTATTTTTTTCCAGATATTTTAATCTAGTCCTTATTAAACTTTCTCACTTTCAAAGCTTTCAACCTGCTGATCCCGGGGGATTCTGACACAGCTCAGTGGATGCTAAGCACAAGGACGCTCCTTTAGAATGAGTTAATAGACTAGATTTTGGAAAGCATCAATTATGTTTTACATTTGAATGAAAATTAAACTCATTTGTTTGCTCAGCTGTTCATGGAATATTGCATAAATTGGGTTTAAAATGCATGTGTTAGCGATGTAACTGCCTTGCAATCCTTTGCAGTTGATGGGACTATAGGTAAAACCCACTGTCTTAAGTGCACTGCAACTCAATGTTAATACTTCACTGACTCAAAAGTAAAACCCTCTTTGATGGGACTGGAAAGAAAATCCCAAACTGAATAGTTAAAGTAAAAGCAGCATGAGCCATGCTTTTATATCTTATGAATATCTTTATGAAAATAAGGTATATATGGAATTTTCAAGCATTTTAAAAGGGATTTTCATTTGTATAATAACTTAACAATAGCCACTGTTTACTAGCAATCTTAATTTTTAAAAAACATTTTAAAGGGAGTGTTCATAATCACAATGTTCATTAGGAAATGAAGAAATTGAGGCTCAATTGACTTTAAGCAACTTGTTCAGAATCACATAATAAATATGATTCAAATTCAGATTTATGATTGTGAATCATATTTAGAATTAGGCTTATGTCTTAGTGCTTTAATGTCATTTGAATATTTAATAAAAAATCAAAATCACTTCTATAGAAATACACCAATGCCAGTTTTATTTCACCTCTTATTACTTACTAAAAACTTTAAAATGGAAATTTTTATTACCAAAGAATATTTTTCTTTCTATATTCTGATTGGGATTTGATTTCACTGAAAATAAAAGTATCTTGGATGTAACTGAAACCACCAGAATGTTCTGTGATTAGCCAGGGTGTTTTCCTAGACCCAACCCAAGATGGCAATGGGCATAGTACTGGTTTTAATTCAGTGATTTATATGAGGTTTGGTTATTCAGTCTAGCAAAAACTCATAACAAGCATGGTCACATGGAGATGATAATATGGTAAAATTAACTAGCTGCTTAACGTTAAATGTCTTTTTTAAAAAAATCCAAGAATATCGGATACAACCATGACCCTAAATCTGTACCTTTTCTATTTACCTTGTCAAAATTTCCCTGAACTTTTTGAATAGTACTTCATTTTAAAGGTAATGTCTTACAAGGCTCCAATAGAAACATAGAAACTGTAACATTTCTTTGCTTGTTTCACTGTATATGATGGCTATGGCTTTAATATGTTGTGTTTTTTTTTCTTTCACTGCAAAATTAAACAAAGTTTGACAGTGAAATATTCCAATTGCTAGACCACAATATATGTATGAACTTTGCCTGATAGAATAGAATGTTGAAAGTAAATATTTCTCTAAACTTTGCCCAAATATGTTTTGTCTACTTGAGTGCCAAAGAAATAATAATGACAATAATGTATAGCAGAGAATATGGAAGAAAACTGGAACAGTTTTCTATGGGAGGATATGGGTTCCAGGTTGCAAACAATCTTTTTACAAAATTGTAGACTCATAAATAATCATTTCTGTGCCAGCACAACATTGCTTATTTAAATTTAGTTGTGAGACTGATAAAGAACCTTTCTCATGATATCTTAAATGCCACACAAATGTCATCAGTTATCGCAGGTATAAGCTGATTATGTATTTCTCCAGAAATTGCAAAATACTAACAAAATCTAATAGATACTAAATATTTGTACAGTCGTGTGACTTAATGACCAGGATAGGATCCAAGAAATGCGTCATTAGGTGATTCCGTTCTTGTGCAAACATCATAGAGTGTGCTTACACAAAGCCA
>NW_012148753.1:1394504-1396587 GCF_000956105.1 Propithecus coquereli
TTTTTTGAGACAGAGTGTCACAATATTACCCTGGCTAGAGTGCAGTGGTGTCATCACAGCTCACTGCAACCTCAAACTCCTAGGCTCAAGCGATTCTTCTGCCTCAGCCTCCCAAGTAGCTGGGACTACAAGCATGCACCTCTGCACCCACCTAATTTTTTCTATTTTTAGTAGAGACAGGATTTTGATTTTGCTCAGGCTGGTCTTGAACTCTTGGCCTTAAGCAATCCTCCTGCCTTGGCCTCTCAGAATGCTAAGATTACAGGTGTGAGCCTCTGCTCCAGCCTCAACATATGTGTTAATCAACTATTTAAGTTATCAGTGAGGTTTCCAGTCAACAGTAGGCTATTAGCAGTTAAGTTTGGGGGAAGTCAAAAGTTATGCATGGATTTTTGACTATGCAGGAGTCAGCATTCCCTAACCCCCAAGCTGTCCAAGGGTGAGCTGTACGTAATTGGTTAAACACAGTGTTCTGGAAGAAAATTTACAGATGAAAGTTAAAAAATTTACCTGTTCCGATAAACATGACATCATACTGGCCGTCTTCTGCGTCCACTCGGTCTACTACAATTTGTGTAAACTGATAGTTTACATCAGTTTTAATCATTATAGGGCGGTTATTAATAGGAAACACTGGGTTGTACATGGCTGGATGGCTTCTTGCAAATGTTATAACATCATCAGGAAGGTCTTTTGTAGAATCAAACCCACCAAATGTTTTACTGGGACACTATTAGGATAAAGAGAAGAATATCTTTTGGTTAAAATCTAATCAATAAGATTATAAATTATATAAAGACATCTGGCTTCAATGGTCAGGGAACCTAAACCTGTGATTATTTTTTAAAGTTAGGTAATAAGTAAACTAAGAAGTTATAATTAGTTATTATTGGTTTTTATCTACTTAAATTAGTAATTTCCATATACAGTATTTATTTCCTAAATGTATCTGAATTCTCAGTGAGATTTACGTATGTCATCATTTCTTACCAAAAATTGTAAATGCACCTAATGAATTCAGTGTACAGGAGAAGTCTGATGCCTCTATTAGTCACATCACTATAAGTATTATCTACATAATAGATGAGGTATTTGATGTAATGAAGGGAATATGCTACAACTAAATGCAATTAAACATTAGATTAAGGAAGCTCAGATAATTTTTTGCATATATTTAATTTTTTTATTAAGGCTTCATACTAAAATGCTCTTTTTAAAACTATTTTTCAATTTTTCATTTTTGATTTTTATGGGTAGATGATAGTTGTATATATTTATGGGGTACACGTGATATTTTGATACAGGCATACAATGTGAATTAATCAAATCAGGGTAATTGGGGTATTCATCACCTCAGGCACTTATCATTTCTTTGTGTTAGGAACATTCTAATTCCACGCTTTTAGGTATTTTAAAGTATGCCCTAACTTCTTACTGATTACAGTGACTTTGGTGTGCCATATAGCGGTGGCGGGGGATAAAGTGGAGATAGTCAATGGGCGCAAAAATATAGTTAGATAGTTAAATGCTCGTTTCAAACTTAAAAAACAATATAAACTGTTCTTTATTGCTTTGTTCCTAATATAACCCTGAAAAAGTACCACCAATGACTTTAATAAATAAAATAATTGCAGAGATGAGGAAAGACATTATTCAAAGTGTTTAGCAACCTGTATTGCATAAAAACCCACCAATTAGAACGGTCATCATGACCAAGGAAAAGAGATAATGGCCCTAGAAGCCAGAAAAGGTGTCTTGTTGGGCACTGGCATGACGTCAACTCTGGACGTAAACACACCATATAAGGCAATAAAACCAAAAAGAGGAAATTAAGATTTCACTGTGTCTGTTTTTAATTATGCAGTACAAGTGTTCATTGAGTACAATATATGTGAAATCTCTTGCTTTTTTATCTTACCCTTAAGTAATTTCTGCCTTTAATGTAAGAGTTTGGGAATTAAAATGTAATTAAGAGAGGTTCCTGATCTCACAAGAACCTTAGAATGAGAAATCAATTGTCCTTGCCATTAGTTTGAAAAAATCATTAATAATTCATGAGAGATAAAATAAACCTGTTCTGAAG
>NW_012148753.1:1396637-1398682 GCF_000956105.1 Propithecus coquereli
AAGGAAGATTGTCAAGTGACAGGAGTAGTTAGCGCTTCGGAACCCTGGTTGTTCACCTTGTCACCTGAAATCCTTCAGTACTTAGAGGCCCTAATGATAGCTCCATGACCATTAAATGATGAATGATAGTAATCTGGTTTTTCAAAATAAACACTGGGAATTACTTATTACAGTGGTTTTTCAATAATGCATGGATTTTTTTAAATCAATTTTAGAGCAATAAAAAAATTTAAAATTTAGAAGCCAAAATCACAAAATAGTTAAGTTGAATATATTTCATAGAGATTTCTAACTTTCATTGTTAAAAGAGACAAATTATTTTAATGACAGGAGCCATCACTTCTACTCTAAGATGGGTTAAGAAGATATTTGTTTTCCAGTATTCCTTGATAGAATGAGGAACAGGGCCTTATTAAATTCAAGTTTGATTTTTCAACATTCCAGTTCTGATAAAACTTGATCAATTCTTTTTAGGTTCAATTGGTTCATTTTAATCAAGTTGAACAGAGTAATTATGAAGAAAACTGTACCAATAAAGAATAAGTTACATTACTTGATATATTGTGATTTTAAAAAAGAATAAGTTATACCAGAAAAATAATTCATTGATAATCATTTTCAGGGGACCAACATGATGTGCTATATGAGATCAAGAGAGGTTGTAAATTTATCTCTTGTAAACTTAAAAAAAAAAAAGTCCACTTTTAAGAGGATCCTTCTATGTTTACAGGACCTTAGACTACTCATAACACTAAAGATTAAAGGCAAATTAGGTTAACCTACTCAGGGTCTCTGATCTGGTCTCCAGTACCCAAACACAACTTTATCTGTGTTCCAGATCAAGTTTTACCGAGTAGTATTTCAAACAATTTCACACAAATTAAATCAGATTACTCAACTAGGATCAATATACTATGAAACGCAACATAGTTAAAAGATAAAATTACTGTAATCAATTTACTTTGCTGACGAGTGACCTTGGTCTGTACTGACCGATAGCCATCCACATCATTAGACATTCAACATGCTCATGAGATTGGTGCCTTTATAGATAGTTTGTGTCTAAGAGGAATTAAAAGCTCATGATTGGATTTATTTGGTCAAATACCTGGAAGCAAGCTTTGTTGCTTTGACAGCGAGTGAGGGACTCCTCATCAAGTTTAAGGCAGAGGTAAAGAAAAAGGCAAGTGTGACATTATTGAACAAACTTAATTACTCTTCAGAGAGATTCGACTATAATTTGACATTAAATGATAAGGTAATATTAATTTATGGGAAATTCTATTATCTTCTATTTTCCAAAGATATTTATAACCAGAAGTTGATACACCAACTCATTGACTTTTATGGAACTCTGAGTCTCATTGGGTTTATTTGAAAGAGAAACTTTCCCACCCATAAAAGTAGACTTAATGTATTATTCAGAACCTGACACTGTTACACCTGAAAACATTAGTATTTCACAATTTTGTTACAAAACTTTAAGTGTTTAAAGCACTTAATGCACAGTTGCCTTCCCCCTATAGTTAATGCATTTTTTTTTCTGTTTCTCACCAAGGGAAAATAAATGTTATTATACAAGGTTTCAATGGAGCACTCACTCTGTTTCCCATTGATTTATGTCAGTTAACAACATTAATGGAGACTAGGAATTTATTACTTGGAATCTGACCCTAAGTAGCAAGTTTCAGATTTGTAACTGGTACTTTCAAAAATAGTATTAGTATGAAAAAGAGCAGGGGAAAAAATAAAATAATATGTCATAATAATGATGGAATTCATTCTGAAAATATACCTGCAAAAATTTGTTTCTAATCATGGCATTAGTAAAAATATATTGCTAAATTTCTGTAGAAATGTATTGGGGATTCATTGGATCAATTTTGTTGTTTTTCTAATGAAGTTTTTTTTCCTTTTTCTTCTTTTCATTGTATGAGAGAAACACTGAATGAATTTTGTTGCTAACATTTATTTGTTAGAAAATCTTCAGCCTATAGTAATTTTAAAGTTCAGATAATTTTACTTTACTATATTCTGGAACTATT
>NW_012148753.1:1402237-1405488 GCF_000956105.1 Propithecus coquereli
AATATTTAGTTTTAATATCATATGCAAATAAAAATATAAACTTTAGTTAAGTCTCAAGCATCATTACTGAAACCAGGAAACTTTTTAAAAAGCAAGAATATTTAAGAACTCATTTTATAAACTGAAACTGGTACAAAGAATGAATAGTCAATGTCAAATGATATGTCACATTTTATTATTTTTAATTCCCAAGCCATCAAAGTATTAGATCATGTAACAGAGTTTGATTTTTATGAAGACATTTAAAATCACTGCTTTCTAAAAGAGAAAATAGTTTTAAGTTAGTAACTATTTTTCTCAGTTAAAGTAAAGAATTGTATCAATTATCCCTACCATTTTGCTAAACAAAAATCAGTAATTGAAGAAAACTGGAAGTTTGCCACTGAGCTGCCATGATTTTTGTTTTATTTTGCTTATATTAATGTGACTTGAGGAATGTATTTACACAAAGACATTAACCAGTTGTACACGCTTATCTTTTAACCAATCTCTCCCCATAGAAAATGACATATAAATCAAACCAAATGAAAAACATGTGTTTCTAACAGTTTATTATTGGAAACTGCTCATACAGATAGTGCCTGGTAGACTGCAAGCTTCCTGAGGGACAAGGCCATGCCTGGCTTCTTTTCTGACACATAAATTACATATCACAAAGCACTTGATAGACGGTAAACCCTAGTGAATATTTATAGAATTTAATAACATTTTCATAATAGAATAAATAGCAAATTACCCACATATTTGCTATATCACAGTTTGTAATGTTTATGTTACATGTCTCTTTCCCATTCACTGTTATTCACTTTGCTCATCTTTGCTTAAATCAGTTATCATTGAAAGGCATGATGAATATTATTTACAACTCTTAAGACTCAATGACATACAAATACCTATCCCATTGAAGTAGAGAGTTGAAATTATTATAACCCTAAACCAGTTGCTCTCAAAGTGTATTTCCCTAGACCAACAGTATGAGCATCACCTGGGAACTTGTTAGAAATGCAGATGCAGCCGGCGCGGTGGCTCACGCCTGTAATCCTAGCTCTCTGGGAGGCCAAGACGGGCGGATTGTTTGAGCTCAGGAGTTCAAAATCAGCCTGAGCAAGAGCGAGACCCCGTCTCTACTAAAATAGAAAAAATTAGCCGGGCATGGTGGCGCATGCCTGTAGTCCCAGCTACTCGGGAGGCTGAGGCAGGAGGATCGCTCGAGCCCAGGAATTTGAGGTTGCTGTGAGCGAGGATGATGCCACGGCACTCTAGCCTGGGCAAGACAGTGAGACTCTGTCTCAAAAAAAAAAAAAAAGAAATGCAGATGCTTAGGCCTAATCCCATTTGTATTGAATCAGAAACTCTGGGGACTTGGCCTCACAATCTGAATTGTATCATGGTGTCTAGTGATTCTGATGCACGCTCAAGTCTGAGAACCACTGCACTGAACAATGAAGAAGGAGCAGTGGATTGTCATTCATTTAATTGGAGCTTCTCACATCCTTTACTTCAGTTGCTCTATTTTTATACCAAAGATGAGAAATATTAGGTATGGAAAATTTCATATAGTTTTAGTAATATGGGTTTCTTAATTTTCCTGTGTTATTTGTAAAATTATTAAGTAAAAATGTTCAAACAATTTGTAATGGCTTTCATATTTACGGAATAAACCAGTGTTGGACATTGAAGTTAATTTTCCCTTTATCCTATCACAGTCACTTGTACTTTTCCTTTTGATTTCAAATTATTTTTTAAACATTTTATCCATATCCTGATGCATATCTTTCCTTATATGCATGTAAATATATATGTGTTTCTTTCAACAACCCCAAGTAATGTGATCATTATATTGAATGTAATAGTCTGGAGGCGAGATAATTGCTGCTTAATTGAGCGCAAGAGATGTGGAGAGGAGGAAGAATAGGAAAAAGAGGAGGGTAAGAAAAGGGGGAAGGAGGAGGGACACAGGGAGAGAAAGGGGAGGAGAGAGAGATAGAGGAAGGAGAAAAGAAAGAGAAAAGAAGCAGGAGAGGGATAAGTAGAGAAGGCAAAATAAGATTTACGTTTGACATTGTGTATAAAAAGAACATAGGATTAAACCTAGTGTTGATGCAGTGCTTAAATTTTTTTTGTTTGTTTTGCTTTTATTATTTTTTAGATGGTTATTTTAAAAATCTGGATTACAAGGTGGCCAATAAAAAACTAAATGGAGTCTTTAAAAAGGAGTCAATATTTAGAAAGGAGAATCTATTTACTGACTTTAAAAGCTTTAAAAATATATAACTAAAACATCCTGACTTGTATTAATAAGTTTTAAAAGTACCTAGAACAATTTAATAATTTCATTTGTGAACAATCAACTTTCCCTAAATCTGTAAATTTCTACTTCACTTCCAGAGATATGAGCAGGAATATGTAGCAAATATTCTATATGTGGAAAAGACAGTAATGAGAAGGACCACAGGCTGCTTTGACACTTCTAGATTTAGTCTCTGGATTCACATGTTAACCATCTGGTCAGAAAGTTCATAACTTATTTTGGTCATCCAAGAATACACAAAGCTCAAAGGTTAAAAAAACTCCTTGGTCTTTCAAAAATATATTTTCACAAATTATGGGTACTTGGATAGCACCTGAAAACATGAAGTATCTATGATAATAAGGAAGTAAAAAGTTATTTACCTGGAAGTTGTAAACACTCCATATACAATTGGATTTTTAGGATCTTTAGAGTTCATTAGGAATACATCCTCTGTTTAAAACAAAATTGGGGAAAGTTGCATTTTTGACGTATATGGTAAAGTCTGAACAAATGTTCTCTATACAAAAACACTAGCTACTTACGTAATTCATCAAAATGAGTGTCAATGCCATTGGGACCTGGCACTGAGCAAATCAGACGAGCTTTGAGGAACGTTGTCCATTTATTCACCAGACTTCTGTGCCCTCCGAAGTCATTCTGAAAAGAGAGAACACCAGTGTTAGGTACAGTGAATGCAAATGATAATTTCAAATATTTCTCTTTTCTTCATATCTTGAGACAAATATAAGATGCAATTTTTTGTTTTTCAAAAGTTCTACAATCATTTTAAATAATTAGACATAAGTACCTCACTTATTATTAAATTATTGGTAAAATCATTCACTCAAATTTTATTCAAGGGACTACTCATAATAAATATGCCTCAAAAAATCACTTCATCAACAGATGAATGGATAAAGAAAATGTGGAATATATAAAAATGGACTATAATTCAGTC
>NW_012148753.1:1406188-1417691 GCF_000956105.1 Propithecus coquereli
ATTTTTAAAAAATCACTGTTCATTCCACTCTACAATTAACAGTTATTACTCATTGTTTTTGTATAAGTCTCTCTCTCCTACCCACTGTGTGTTTCTTGAGATCTTACCTACATACGCTGGTTTACAGCCAGTGCTTGGTACACAGTGGGCACTCTGTGAGTATTTATTGAATGGATAATAAATGCATGCACATGCCTTGTAAGCTATACTAAAAATATATCTGAAACAAAAGCATTCTAGCATTAAACATTTCATAAGCTTACAGAGTGGAAGTAATTTATACTTTACAAATAGCACGTTGAGAAAATATTTGCATAACCCTTAATAAAGGAAATTCATTCCAAAGAAAACATTTTGAATTTCTTCTCACCGCAAATAAAACCAAGTTTTAACCCAAATATAGCAAGAAATTCTATTATTATGGTATGTATTTACTAGCAACCATATCTTTTAAAATATTATTTATGTGCTATATTGAAGGAACATGTTCCTTTAAAAATAGAGCTGATTTATATTTTGTTTATATGATTTTATACAATGTAACACAAAAAAATCAAGATTTTTAAAATTTTATGATACTTTCTTACAAAGAAAGAATTTCATTTAAAGACAATTATTGGACCTGTCTTCATGATTTTCTTTATTTGAAAGGTGCTTTAACGTATACTAACAGTTGACTTTGTTCACATTGCATATATACTGTACTATCTTCCCACTGATGATAATAATTGATTCATAAATGATTATTGAGTAATTTTTATTTAGTATATCTAACATTGTAATGCAATATTACATGATGGCACACCACACAATAAATGAAACACCCCAAATAAAGCTCAGAGCTCCAAATTATGTATGTGAGTACATGTGTACATAGGTGCTATAATTAATTTGTAAAAATGGACTTTAATGTTTTTCTTTCTTAAATTAATACTTACATATTCTAGCAACAACAAATATTCATTCAAAACATACAAGGTGTAGGAAATTGTAATATATTCTCCCAGGTAAAATGAAGGCATTTTAGTACTCTAGAATTTCAAACCAAGATCATTTAACGTAATTGTGAAATAATGCCAGTTACCTCACAACCTCTACCTGCATGTTTGACTATGAAAAGTTATTCATAACCAACTATAATTTTCAATATTTTTTACCATTTAAATATTAGTGAAAGTTTCAGCTTTTTTATTGTATATGCACATAGATGGAAAATAAAATGAAGTGAAATTGTGATCGGACAATGGCATCCTTCTCATTTGTTTTCTTTACCTCACCTTGCATATCTGACCTATTCTAGCGTGAGTAGCTTTTCCAGAGTGTTCTCCGTCTATTGCATTTTCACGGAAGAAAAAATATACTTTGTCATCTTCAGGATTGTCACTCTCTGGGATGAGGTGGGCACTAATGAACCTTGGATCTGAGAGAAAATTATAGCATATGTATTAATTTGCAATGTAATAAATATAGCATCCATTACAGTCTGTTTTTACTTTCTCTTAACTCTTATTTGATATATTTCAAGAAACTAATTTTTCTTTAGTCACTTTTTTCAGTACATGTTAACTGCTCTTTATGCATTATAAAATACCTTCCAAATTACCTAGGATCCCCAGAAAAATGTACCCGTTTTGTTTGGAAAGGTAGGAGTAGGTACAGAAATTCTCTGTCTGATCACATATTGCAAACGTGTTACTGGATATTAAAATATTTTGCAAACTGTAAGTACTATCGAACGTTACTTATTGCTGTCATCACTGTTATTCTTCCTTTTAAGCATAAAATAATTTAAATCGAACTACGAATTGGTCTATTTCAGTTTTCAGCAAAGACTGGGTGGGAAGAGAAAAGTGAGATCTATGTAAGACAAAATAACATATCCTCTCCTGTTTTTCCCCTTCGCAGTAAATGGCATTGTCATTTTACCAGGGACTCAGGCAAAAAACCCTGGAGTCACCTTTGAGTTCTCGCTTTCTCTCATACCGCACATTCTATCTATCAGCATATCCCTATTTATCATCATGTCTTAACACATCCTTCACTGCCTCCTCTTCCCAGGAAACCATTGCCAGTCTGGATTATTACAATCAATTCCCAATTAGTCTTCTCGTTTCTACCTTGCCAACCTTAGTCTCCACACAACGGCCAGAATGAACCTCTGATATATCACTCCCTCTTCAAACCATCCAATATCTTTCCAATTCACAATAAAATACAAAATCCTTTCAATAACCAGAGCCATTTATGATCTTGTCCCTGCTGTTTCTCATGCTTTTTCTTCCTACTTATTCTTCCTTCCCTGACTGATTCCCAGCCAGCAATGACAACGCCCTTCCTGGTCCTCAGACATGTCAAGCCTTCTCAGTCCTGCCTCAGAGTTTTCCACCCTTTGTAATTCTCTGCCCTCAAGTATCTTCAAAGCTGGATTCCTATTTTTATTCAGATTTTTGTTCAAATACTGCATTATCAGAGAGATCGATATTGACTACCCTATCTAAAGCACTGAAAACCTTGCTCTTGGTCATTCCCTCTTTTTTTTTCCTTGCATTAATTTTCTTCCGCACACTATTTAATACCTGATATGATACATCTCCCTGTCTCTCTATTATTTATATCTATCTATCCACTCATCTATCTAATCTTTATTTGCTTATTGTTCATCTCCCTCATCACCACAATGGATCATTAGTTTGATGAGAACAGGGACCTGGCATGTTTTGTTTGATGCTGTGACCCTAGAGCTTAAAACATGATGAGCAGTCAGTGAATATCTGTGCAAGGAGAAAAAAAAAGAACAAAGAGGAAAGACGACTCTGCCTAGGTTATGTAGAATGTATATCAGCGATATTTAGGGCCCCACTTCAAAAATAATTTTGTAAGTACTGGGTTGAGATAGCTGTAGCTTATATGAACTATATAAAAATATGTAATAGCTTCATGGCTTTAATGTGTAATGTGCTATGAAGCTGAAATTTATCTCACTGAAAGAACCTAGGACATTGCAGACATTTAAATTCTTACAATGATCTACCTTTATCCCATGGTGTATTACATTATCAAGGTAACAACGAAATAATACACATGTAGGTCAGCGCCATTCTTAAGAGACCAAGAAAGAGATCAGAAGCCTGAAACTGGCTTTATCCATGTACAATCCAAGTTATTTAGTCCTGATCTTTACACCTGTGAATAATTATCATTATCCTGTGTTCTATGCTTGTAACCTTTTAACGTTTGCTCTGGGACTATGCACTGAGTATATTTCACAGGGCCACACTTTACTATCCTTTTCAGGAAAATTATACAGACTCTGTAAGTAACATAAAACATATGAAATATTACCTATTCAGATTTCAAGTTCAGTGTGCCAGTTAACAAGAGTAGGAGAATGATAACTTTAAAATAGAATTGCTTAAAACCAGATTTTTAAAAAAGATACATAAAACAATACATTACTTTAACCTTAATAATTATTGCAAGGCTTGCTTTTGTTCATAAATTTCTACTTGTTCATATGCATACTTATATTTAGATATACATACTTATGAGGAATAGTGAGCAGAATAATTAATGTGACATGTTAGGAATTATTATCAAAACTGAAGAATTACTACCACATAAAGTTAGCCTCCTAGAAATGCATGCATGTGTGTGTGTGTGTGTGCGCACGCACGTGCACATATATAACATAAACTGGGTTTTATTCATCTTGTGTTTCATACATAGTTCGTATAAGAACAAATTTTTTAAGCTTAAGGCATGTGAAACAACCTTGTAAAATGTTAACCAGTGTATTATTTTATTATCAGTATTGTGATACTGAAAGGAAGCCTCTATCACATGCTGAGTTTGGGTACCTCATTATAATCTAACTATACAATTAAAATAAAATATCATACATTCTTCTACCTCTGGAACAATGGAAGAAGAATTTGTTCTACTATTACCTCCCAAATTAGTGTACTTGTTCATACAGACACTTGGATAACTTAAAGAATTTCAAGTAATTAAATCCAACTACCTTTATTGGATCACAAATATGTACAAGATATCATGTAAAAACAGAATGAGTAATATGTTCCTTGTTCTCAGAAATCAACGATTTAGCAAAAGCCACGTTGGTAGCACAAAAGTGACTACAAAGAAAACAATATTTTATATTTATAGATTCTTATGTCCTCTTAACTTGGTGTTTGGGCCTGAGAGAAGGTATTATCAATCAACTGTAAGATAATTATTATCTTACAAATGTGGACTCTAGCGGCAAATAACTCGGGCAAATTATCAAGTACATTCATTGTCGAGGGGCCTTCAGTTCCAGTCTCTTCTTCAAAATCTGTTTCTATAAACATGGAGATGTCTCAGGTGCAGCCAAAAAACAAAAGTATACATAGAAATTGAAAACTGAATTTATTAATGTAGAACAAAAGCACTGTCAATTTAATGTAACCTGCCTTCAAGAAATTTAGGTTCTATCTTAGACTTGGAAAAACATTCCTTCTCATTTCCAAATAAAATAGCACTAAATTTTAGTTGATTTCTTCTAAAAATTTAAGAGGAGCCATTCTTCTAACATTTCACATTTAGAAAATCTTTTCTTTGGTCAAAACCTCTGCATACTATACATTTTCTGCTTCAATTCCACAAATTTTGCCTTCCCCTTCCTCCTTCCATTCTGTCCTTTTGCCTCTCTCTCTTATTCTTTGGGTGCCTTAGTCTCATTGATGACTCTCCTCTTTATCTAACCTTACATTCTAATTAATCATTCCAGTTGTCTTCCATATAATCTTCAAATTTCTTGGCCACCTGAATTTCCACTGTACCTGTCTTATAAAACTCCAGCACTTATTTCCTTTGTCCGTTTGCCTAAGCAAGGATGAAAGAGGCCATATAATTCCAGCAAATGGATGTGCTTTAAATTCAAGCTATTTTTCCTTAAACAAGAATCCCAGTGTTGCAAAGGAAAATGTTTTATTTGCTTCCAGTGGCTCAATACAGATTTATTATAAGCAATGGTTTAAAATTGCCCTGATTTCCTCAAATCAACAACTGTGCCATCTCTTACTTTACTCTCCAAAGATTGCCTTGTTATCGGCAGCACTGATAAGACACACAATATTTAGTAATAATTCCTTGCTTCTCCTTCCTTCACCTCCAAATTTCTCTTTTCTTTCTCTTCGTAGAAGAATAATCTTTCTTTATTGCTAAGTCTAAGGCCTCTTTCTATGTATTCTCAATCCAATATACTTCAGACTAAAGCTTAAGTAACTTTCTCTATTCTTCTAGCAATCAGTCATTCACCATTTATATTTTCATTTATCATATATGTTCTAAGCACTAACCCTATGGATTGTGGAAGATTAGGGGATATTAAGGTCACATGCTTTCTATCTACACAGTGGTTACTGTCTGCAAGGACATTCTGACAATTGAATAGAACAATTATTAAACTTCACAAAAAGAACCAAAAATAAGAGTTTACAAACAATGCAGTGGGTCAAATGGTAGTTCTACTTCTAGCACCTCTTGTATTATCCTGGATAGAGCTGGAGCCCATTCTACTAAGTGAAGTGCTGCAAGAATGGAAAAACAAGCACCACAGGGACTCACCGTCAAATTGGTATTAACTGATCAACACTTATGTGCACATATAGTAGTAGCATTCATCGGGTGTCGGGCGGGTTGTGGGGGGAGGGAATGGGTATATTCACACCTAATGGGTGCGGTGAGCACCATCTGGGGGATGGACACGCTTGTAGCTCTGACTTGGTTGGAGCAAAGATAATATATGGAACCTAAATATTTGTATCCCCGTAATATGCTGAAATAAAAAAATATATAAAACAAAACAAAACAAAAACCATGCAGTGGGGAATAGTGCACTGAAGAAATGCACTTGAAGGAATTAGTATAAGTTTTATTCAGAAGACATAAAATACACTTTAAGACCTGAAGAATAACCAGGATTGTCTCAGATAGAAGGAACATATCTGCAAGATGACAGAAACAGCAGAGAAAATTGTACACACAGAGAATAGTCTATGAAGAGGGAGGTTGTCATAAATGATGGCAGAAAACTAAGCAGAGACCAGATATGAAAGGAATCATGTTCGGGAGTATATTTGTCCTACTGGCTCTAGAGGAAACCACTGAAGTGTTTTAAACCTGGTTGGTAATGATATTATCAGGTATCTATTTTAGGAGGATCACTCTGGCTGTTGCAGAGAAAACAAAATAAACATCACAGTGAGGCAATAATGAGGGCAGGCAGCCCGTCTAGTGGCTATCACAGAAACACAAGTGAGAAACGACACCGACCTGGACCAATACGGGGCAGCGAGTATAGAGAGGGGGAACACATGAAGGGAAAATTTAAAAAGAGAATTGTTGATAAGATGTTGAATGTATGGAATAGTGAGAAAAATCATAAAAAATGAAGAAACTTCTGATTTGAACAACTGGTTGGAGAGGAATCATTTACTGAGATAGGGAACAGGTGAGCAAGAGTAGATTGGAGAGTGGGGAAGGAAGTTGAGCCCTGATTAGTACATCTTTAGAGTGAGAGGGTTGTGAAGTTTCGCAGGTCATGGATAAAAGAGCTCAGGAAAGAAATGTGGGCTAGAGCTGAAGTTGTTTGAAATTGAGCCAGTGGAGCGATTAGGAAGGGATAAAGTAAAAAGAAAAAAGAGAAAAGACCCTAAGACCCCGAGAAAAGTGAGGAAAAGTAGAACGAATTCTAGCAAGTGGGAAGTAGCAGAAAGGCAGGGAAGAAGATATTTCTTCCTTTGACTTTCAATCTTTTCTTTTTTAGTGACTCTGTCTCTGTGTGAAATATTTATTTTTAAAATTTCTTTATCCTGGGGGTGGAGGGGAAGCAACAACCCTTGCACTGACACTGTATTCTGTAGTATATTGTGATTTCTTGCATTCATTAAAGCATAGGAATTCTTGAACTGGTACACCACTTCTATTCAATTCTTTACTATATAGCTTTTTGCATCTTTCATTACTATTTTATTGACAATCATCAGGAACTATCAAATCATAAAATAGATTTTGATACTCATCCTCCTTTCATTGTCTTCAGCCATTGGCACAATAAAATACTCATCTTCCTAAAATTTTCATTGCTTTTTCTGGCTTCTTGTGGTTTTTATGACCCTGAACCTGAATTGTCAACTATCTAACCTTTACTATTTCATTTACGGCTTCTATTTCCTTTTTCCTAAATCCCTAAATATGGATGCTTCCTAAATTTTTCTTTGGGTAGCTTTTATTTTCTTTGACTCTTAAATATGAAGCCATCTCCTAGTATTTATTCTATTATTTCAATATTCTTAATTTTCTTATATTTGTTTATTTCTCTTTGGGAATTTATTCACTGCCATAGCTTCAAGTATCATCAAACTATATCACCCTTCCTTTTTTTTTCTTAGATCCAATTCTGCATTCTGGCTAAAAATTTCTACCTAGATATCTCACTGCAACTTTAATTCATCAGACCTAGTGAGGAACTCATAAAGTTTCCTTTCAAAACTCTGCTCCTACCTTTCTCATTTTGGTTAATGTCATCATAAAGTCCTAGATACAAAATGTTATTTTACCTTAACTATTTTGTATCTCTTGCAGGACTTTTTTGCTTCCTAAATTTATTATCAAGTCTATTGCTATTGTTTTCACTTCCTTTCCTTGTTTTATAGTGTTAATGTTGCCAGCACAATTCATGTCCTTATTACTTTACGGTAATATTTTTGGAATAATATAACTGGTCTTCTAACTGTATTATCTATTTTCTCTGAACTATCCATACAGTGCTACAGAAAAAAGTATAAATGCATTTATAAAATATATTTTCCCGAACAGATTTCAGGAGTCACAGATATAAGAAATTAGTGTAAATTAAAATGTAACAAAAAGAACAAGACTGATGCTACTCTGGGTCAGTACTAAGGCTAAAAGTGCATACCACATTGACTAATACGTATACTTCAAGTAGGTCACAATTTTGGCTCCAAGTTTTCTAGCACAAGAGGGAAATGTGAAACCCTGTCAGTTATATTATTCATAGTGTGTCTGATATAGAAAATAAACTGAGGGCAATGAGTTTGTCATCCACAAATTAACACTGACATATCTTTCTTTTAATCTATAGGATTAAAATAACAGAAAACATTTCTCTCCATTTTATGTAGCTAAAAATAATGTATATATTGGAGGTCAGAGATTTCTATTGTCCTGAGAAATTACAAGCAATTAAGCAGTTGAGATTGGTTAACAGAGACAAGCCAATCCTCTTGCAAGACAACACTCAACCACATGTCACACAAACAATGCTGCTCAAACTACAGAGGTTGGACATGGAAACTCTCTGTCATCCACTGTATTCACCAGACCTTGCACTAACTGACTACCACTTCTTCCAGGCTTTGTACCACTTCTTGCTAGAAAAAATATTAAATTCTCAGCAAGCTGTGGAAAACGCCTTTGGTGATTTCATTGCCACTCACTTTCCAGGCTTCTTCGCTGCTGGCATAATCTACCTACCGTTACGACGCCAAAACTGTGTTGGTAGTTTTAGCACATACTTTGATTAATTGTACTGCTTTTTGTTTTAGATATAATATACTAAACTTTTGATTTGGAATCGGACATTTCATATTTAATGACCTAATATTGTTCAGTTACTCTCATCAAATGGCAAGCAGCAATGACAAACCCAAATCCACTAGTTAGGTTTTCTTTTAAAATCTGTGTCCTGTATTTTGCCCACTTTTTAATGGTGTCATCTGATTATTTCTTGCTGATTTGCTTGAGTTATTTGTAGATTCTGGTTATTAGTCCTTTATCAGATATATAGCATGCAAATATTTTCTCCCATTCTATAGGTTGCCTATTTGCTCTATTGATCGTTTCCTTGGCTGTGCAGAAGCTTTTAAAATCAATCAAGTCCCACTCATTTATTTTTGTCATTGCTGTGATTGCTTTTGGGGTCTTCCTCATAAATTCTTTGCCTAGGCCAATATGTATAAGGGTTTTTCTGACATTTTTTTCTAGAATTCTCATAGTTTCATGCCTTAAGTTTAAGTTTGTTATCCATCATGAATTAATTTTCGTGAGTGGTGAGAGGTGCAGATTCTGTTTCAGTCTTCTGTGGGTGGCTATCCAATTTTCCCAGCACCATTTATTGACTAGGGATTATTTCCCTCAGTACATGTTTTTGTCTGCTTCATCAAAGATCAGAAGGCAATATGAGGATGGTTTTATATCTGGGTTCTCTGTTCTGATCCATTGGTCTATGACTGTGTTTTTGTGGCAGTACCATGATGTTTTGGTTACTATCACCTTGTAGTATAGTTTGTAGTCTGGTTAAGTGACGCCCCCCAATATGTTCTTTTTGCTTAAGGTTGCTTTGGCTATTCAGGATCTTTTCTGGTTCCATACAAAGCATAGAATTATTTTTTCTAGATCTGCAAAAAATGATATTGGTATTTTAATGGGGATTTCACTGAATCTGTAGTTCACTTTGGGTAGTTCAGACATTTTAACAATGTTAATTTTGCTGATCCATGAGCACGATCTGTTTTTCCATTTGTTTACATCCTATGCTATTTCCTTCCTCAGTGTTTCTTAGTACTGCAGAGGTCTTTAACCTCCTTGGTTAAATGTATTCCTAGGTATTTTATTTTCTTTGTGGCTATAGTGAAAGGTATTGAGTCTTTGATTTGATTCTCAGCTTAACTATTGTTGGTGCATATGAATGCTACTGATTTGTGTACATTGATTTTGTAATCTGAGACTTTGCTGAATTTATTTATCAATTTCAGGAGTCTCTTGGCAGAATCTTTGGGGTTTCCTAGATATAAAATCCTATTGTCAGCAAACAGTGACAGTTTGACCTTTTCTTTCCTTATTTGGACACCCTTGATTTCCTTCTCTTGCAGGATTGCTCTGGCTAGGACTTCTAGCACTATGCTGAACAGAAGTGGTGACAACTTTGCCTGGTTCCAGTTCTATATGAAAGCGTAGAGTACCTATTGTCAGTGTCTAGATACTAATTCTTGAATTCAACGTGGCCACGCCCACTGAAACTAATAGACAGATCTTTTAATAATGTAAACAGTTACAGCACCCCAGATGCCTTTCCACATTGAATAGTTCTCTGCTCTAAGTTCACAACATTCCAAAGGCAATGATTTAACTAAATCTTTTTGAAATCAATTTGAAAAGATTTCTTGTGATGTGAAGCAGGAAGTCATTGTGGATGTGTATTAAAAGTTGAACATCAAAAGAAAGTGACAAAATCCATTTAAGCAAGATCAAAGTGCATTAATTTTGCTAGCATAAAACTGCAATGTAAACACCATGAAAGGTAAATGGAGTTGGAAAGGATTTTCTCATCTGGATAGCTTAAATGATACGCCTTTGGGGAAGAAATTTTGTCTTCACAGATACTGTGGCACTTTTGCAATGCCCTGAGCACATGGAGGGAACTGAACGAATAATCACATTTAATAATCTTGGG
The DNA here is from genome assembly GCF_000956105.1 of Propithecus coquereli. Lineage (NCBI taxonomy): Eukaryota > Metazoa > Chordata > Mammalia > Primates > Indriidae > Propithecus > Propithecus coquereli. The sequence continues at coordinate 1,416,711 of NW_012148753.1, forward strand.
CCAATACTATCATGTGAAGCACAGAATCTTTAGTCATGATAATAGCAATAAACACTGAGTAAATTACACCACTCTTCTCTCTTTCCCTTTATCTCCTTTACCACCCCCTTGACATTCTTCCACACCTCGTCCCACAGATGGCATTTCTTACAAAATTCACGTTTGGGCACCACCTGCCACTTGTAACAGTACCACTGTGTTGAAATATTTTTAGCAGCTGCAAATTAAACTGTCCTTCAGGTGCAATCTTACACTTAATGAAAATGACACCTTGGCACAGGACATGCGGCTGCACTTATGATTCATTTGGCAGCTTGAGCATATTTAAATAATGAACACATTCTGCTGCTCTCAGCATTAGCATCAGTCTGAATCTCTAGTACAGCAACATTTTGATCAGCGTTTGGCTAGAACTATCCCTTACACCAACAAGTCCCCCCAAAGGACAGGAACAGAAATATTTTTCTGAAAGTGAATTAAATTTATAGTATGATTAATTAAGGCTTGTGGAGTACCTATAAATTTAAAAGTTAGGATATGTATTGGTTTTCTAGGACATAAATTATATAATTGTGTAAAAGGGTAAGAATAATGATTATAAACTTTCTTGCACAAGTGCTGCAAGGCCGCGTTAGTTTCACACCATGAAATGCTCAGCCAATCCCTTTTAAAACATGTTAAAGTTTCCAGAGCAGAGTAGGACTATAACTCCACTGCAGAAAAACAACATGAATTACTTATATTTCTCCAAATCAATGATGATACCATCTATGCAAGCAAAACGAAGGCTTTAAAATGTAGATAGTTCACAAAATATACATATACACTGTCATTTTCGTCATACTTGAAATATGATTCCACTGACATTCTGACTGTTTGTGAAGGAGAATCCTTTGAAAAACAAACATAAAAAGAAGCAAGTCCTTCCTTCACTGTACATATATAAAAGCTGTTCTGTGATAGGAGTTAGAGAAAATGGGC
>NW_012148753.1:1418445-1424290 GCF_000956105.1 Propithecus coquereli
AACTATGCAAATTGTAAAACTCTATTAATATTTCCAATATCCCAGCCTCAGGCTTCGAAATACTTGCAAGATAACTGGCTGGGAAATTGGTAATGGGGAACACTGATCCCCGGATGACGGCCAGCACACCAGGTTGGCAGCCATAGTAACTGGTATCTTCCTCTTTCAGCTGTGCCACAACATAAGGGAAAACAAAAGACCCAAAGAATCAATAGACCATGAATGGGAACTTCCAGCACATTAAGAATGCAGGGAATGCAGCATAAGGTCATCTCACATTCTTAGCTAACAGCCTAAGCACAGTAGATATATCATTTTTGGCTGTGGAATAGAAAAACCTCTGGCTGCCAAAGAACAGGCCTGGAAAAACTTCTGATGCTTAGCTGGCTGGGAAACTGTGAATAGCCTTTGGAATAGTTTAACCCCAAGAAAGGTTCAAGATCATCTCAGGAGGGAGAAAAAGGCTGATTGGAATGAAAGAGAAACACAGAAGTTAAGTGAGAATACTAGGTATGGTTTATTGCACCCTCCTCTTGTTCTTTATATACATTATCTAATCCACACTCATCGCAGAAAGAAATCCTGAGATTAAGACCCAGCAAATGTTCAAGCTACAAACTAGTAACTGGCAAAGCATGACAAGAGCTGAGTTCTTTCTACTATATCAAGCTGCACCAAGTGTTTGCACCTATGCATTTTGCAATATGTCTCTAAGTTGCATGTGCTTGCATACTATTTGGTTATTTGGTTGACTATTTTAATAAAGAGACTTTTTAACATTAATGAAAAAATAGTGGAAAAGCTTGCTACTCTCTACCACTACAAATTAAGGCTATTTGAATTACATGGTTATAACCAAAACAAACTGTCCACAGCTTTCCTCAGCTGAAGGCAAGTTACTGAAGAGGAAGTGAAAGCCTTTGGGATTTGGGATTTACAAGAATAAACACATGAAGTGATGGCAAACATCACTGCCGGGCGTGGTGCTCTCAACTCTGCATGTCAAACCAAATTATTTACCTTGTTTCTCTTACTCAAACCTGCCTCTGAGGAGAACACGTTTTTTTCTACTTTCATCTTTTTGGTTTTATCTCCTGTATCTATTTAATCGGCAATTCCTTCCAATTCTCTCTTAACACATTTTTTGAGAGTATTTTCCCCTCACTTCTTTTGTCCTGTTTAAAGCCATCTCATCTCTCTCCTGAAGTATTAATATGTCCTCCTAAAAGAGCTGCCTGCTTCAAATCATCTTTTCCAAATCAACACTTCACAATATTAGCAATGTATATTTCTAAGTACACACTTAATTTTTTTGTTTGTTTTCCATTGGCCACGAATTAAATTAGACTCCTTTAAAAGGCATTCGAGGTCTCTGCTCCCCGGCCCTCATGTATAATCCTGGGTTCGCTTCCCGTCGAATATCCCCCCCCCCCGCGTCCTCCTATCGCATCACCTGGATTCTCAAAGCTTTCGTTCTTAAATTACTTCATTTATGCAGATTTCTCTACCAAGAATCATGACAGTTTTTCAGGACCCTTTTCAAATAGCTATCAAAAATACTTTCTTTAAATTCTTCAGGTGGAAATTCCTCTTCTGTGCTTTCATGCGACAGTATTTTGCATGAGTTTGAATTACAGTCACCTGCCCACTTGCCCTCAATTATCCTTCAGAGCAGGATACATCTGTGTTTCTATTTTACCAAGTTCTTTCGAGGCACAGTTTGTCACACGTCTTTGAATCCTCTCTTGTTTTTATGACAGTATATTACACTTTCAGATTCTTCCTTATTTGAACACAACTGAACATTATTACATAATTGGCTTATGGTTTGTAAACGGCTTTCACAGAGATGATGACAGTGTTCCTGCACGATGGTTAAGGAGCTGTCACAGTGCCCAGCTTTGCACTACCGCTTGCTGTGTGACCATGGACAAGTTAACATCTCTGTCTTGAGTTCACATTCACAAAGTGAGGATATGGAGAATAAAGACCAAATAACCTAACAGAGTTAATACACCTGGACTTAGAATAACACGCTTTTGTGAAATATGATCTATCCTTATTGTTATCCCATCATTGGTTACTTCTTCATCATTAAGTCATGTGTTGTTCACCCAAGATCATTTTAGAAGAGTGGCTTTGAAGTCAATAAAAAGCAAGTATCCTTTTTGAAAATAGAATTGGAAGATAGAATGCAAAAACAAACAGCAAATCAAGAGCTTCCTTTTTCACCTCTAGTGGCCATAAAAGAAGGGATCAAAATGAGTCAGAAGCAAGAAAGAGCAGCAGCAACATTGTTCTCTACAGTCAATGACAATAGATCCAAAAAAATGAGTGACAATAATGACACTAGATCCAAAAAAATCGAAAGGAGGTTTTACTCTCAATGCTGGGGTTTGAATAGTTAGTTATGCTCTTAGTCAAGCAAAATTAGGTATGCTGCAGTATTTATAGTGTTTTCTTGTTTTCACTTGTCAACGAAATAATTTATACAGTGAGTAAACTCATTAATCATTACCCTTGAGTTATTTAAATTATTATTGTTTTTTAATTACATTAAATATAGGTAAGCTTATCCGAGGCTGTATAATCATTATGGAGTAATTAAAATTATTTTAGCTGTTAAAGAAAAGAATACAATACAATGAAAGAAAATACTCATTCAAAAATACACTGTGCAATGTAGAGTTGATGCCCTCTCTCCTTTTCTGTAAACCATTCTGGTTATCCTTATCGGTTGCATTCCTTCATTCTTAGGCCGTTCTGCTATGACTGAGCGGAATTTTTTTGCTTGACTTTTGAGCATGTCCATGTACTATTGCATGTTTAGCTCCTCAAAAGTAACTATCTCCATCATCTCCCCACCTGCTCCTCCTGGATAACTCATTTTTCTTGATACACCCATATTTATTAGAACTCAGAAGCCTGATATTAGTCTTGATATCTTCTTCCTCATCATCATTTTATCAAATTTTATTTTAATCTTCTTCCTAAATATTCATCTGTATCCTTAATATCTTAATTTAAGTCCTTAAATTCATTCCATTCTTTAAATAGCTTTTGACTAGATTTTTAGTTTTTGTTGTCAGTCTTACCTCCCTACCTTTTTTCTTCCACATGATAGCAAGAGTGATTTCATCAATATTTGAATTTTTTTATGCCCATTCATTCTTAACATGCTCTTTTGTATATTTTTCAGTGAGGGTAAAAAATGACCCATTTTTTTTTTTTTTAATAAAACCACCCGTATACCTACCCTATGATGCAGCCATTCCATTTCTAGATATTTAATCAGGAGAAATGAAAGCATATGTCTGTAAGACTTCAACAGGAATATTTATAGCAGTTTAAGTAAACTCAGATATTTACCAATAGGAGAACAGAAAACACACTGTGATATATCCACACAATTGAATACTACTCAGCAATACAAAAAAATTACTTATACACAAAGACACAAATGAATTTCAATAGCATTACAACAAAGGAGTACATATTGTATATTCAACTTTTTTTTTTTAAAGAGATGAGTTCTTGCTCTGTTGCCCAGGTTGGAGTGCAGTGGCACAAACATAGCAACCTCAAACTTCTGAGCTCAAGTGATCCTCCCACTTCAGCAGCCTGAAGTGCTGGGATAACAGGCGTGAGCCACCACACCTGGCCCACATAATTCAATTTACATGAGTTTCTAGAATACACAAATGAATCTATAGTGAAAAAATCAGAACAGTGGGTTCCCCTTGGGACACAGGTATTGAAACTGACTGCGAAGGGACATGAGAGAACTTTCTGGAGTGTTCCATATATTAATAGGAGTCTGGGTTACAGACTTGTACCATTTGTCAAAACTCATTGAATAGTACATTTAAGATTTGTGAACCTTATTGTATGTAAATTTTATCTTACTAAAAAATATATAAATATTGAAGACATATTGTTAATCATATAAGAAAGGTGCATTAATGTTTGAAACTACTTCTACTTCATAAAAAGATGATTGATGAATGGAGAGAGGTGTGGATAAATAGATATGTGAAACATTATAGTAAATTCTAAATTTGCAGAATATAGGTGGAGGACAAAAGTGTATCATTGTAAAATTCTTTTAACTTTCCTGTATTTGAAATTTCTCCTTTCAAAATATGAGAAAAAATACTTTATGTCTCCTGAGACAAAAAGTAGCATTTGTTTTTGTAATTTTCAGCAAAGGTGATCTTAGGTGTATATATGGGTTAAGGTGAAGTTAAGAAAATATAATATGTGAATATGATAATTATTATGGGTGGTGAGCGGTATCATTTACTTTCCTTTACTAATTGTGTGCTTATCTTTATGGCACAGTCTTTTTTTCCACTCTTAGATCTAAGAGATGGCTCAGTCTTAAACTGTAGCAAAAGCAACAAATTCAAATAACATGACTGAGCTTGAGCTCCAAGCATCGCTACAGATATTCATAGAGATGCAAATTTAGTATGGTAAAACTTCAATGCATGGTAAGTTTCTATATCTAGATAGCAAGCATGTTCTTTTTACTTAAATATTATGGTCTTTAACATCTTATAATCAAATAGGAACATTTTCATAATGTAATTGCCCATATGTTGTAGAATTACTTTTGGAAAGTAAATTCATAATAAATAAAGTTTGTGGGCTTTTTTAAAAGACAATAAAGCCTGTGTTTTTTTGTTTTGTTTTTCTATTTTATTGATTGATTGATTCCTATCATGTTGTTTTAAAATAACTTTGCTATCATGGTGAATACCTCAAATTGCAGGAACATAGTGCTGAGCACAAAATATATTTTGTGGAGACTGCTTGGACTGTTAATCTAATTTAGACCAAATAGATGTTTCAAAAATTCATATAACTGTTTCATTATTATCATTAACATTTGATAATTCACTATTATCTACTAAATTGTGGTCTGTACTTCCACTCTTTCACCTTGTAAGTATATGATGTGTTTTTACTGATTGGTTAAGAGGCAATTCTTCAATGTTTCAATGTGGGAATGATATAATTATGTACCTTGTTTTTTATATTTTAGAGTGACTTTTTTCAATTGCAAATTGTGGGAGTTGCATATGGCATTTGCTATTTGCAAGTATAGTACATGTAATGATTTAAGGGCTGTGTTTTATAATGTTAAATATGGATTAGAAATATTTTGATGTCTTATTTAATCCAGTTACTTCAAATATGTTTATAGGCATTTTTATAATTTTTGGTTATTTATTCTCTTAACTACAGGAAGCTGCCATATTTATAGATGCTTCCTTGTATTATATCTTCAATAAATAAATTCATACTATGAATATCTTCCTCCATCATCAACTGTCCTTTCATAATTTACATTATTGTGCTTTGCAATTATGTTAAATATAAGCTAGTATGTAATTAGATTAGATGGTTTTGTCATTTGAGAATATCAGATAGAATTTCATGCAGTAAACAATCTTCAGGAAGAGTTTTTTTTAATACCTCATAATGGTTATATACATGCACACACATACTCTTCTTACACACACGTACACACACACATACTCTTTTGCAGGTAATACTTTGGATATTGATTTTGATTACATTTAAAGACATCAAGGACTTAATATGGATTTTTTCCCCAATGAGTTTCTGTAAAATTGAAAAGGTTTGGAGAAAAAGATGATCATCTTTTTACATTTTGTCAATATAGAAGATATCAACATGAAGGAATATTACAATGAATATGAATAAAATAAACTCTGTTCTCTAAACCATTCTATAAATTAAATCCATGTTTATAAAGTAATTAAAATATTTTTCATACAATTAAACATAACTTTTGAACTTGGATGAAGAAAACAAA
>NW_012148753.1:1425471-1426041 GCF_000956105.1 Propithecus coquereli
AATTTAAAAAAACATTTTCATATAATCATAAAACATATTTTGTCAAAAATTGTTGAATATATAACATCACAAAAAATTTTACTCTGTAAAATAAAAAGTCAATTTTATGAAAAATGAGGAAAGTTTGTTTTTGATGTCTGCTTATTGCCTAGGGCATGTTAATAGTTTAAGCACTCATTAAAGGATGGCATAGGCAGTGTTGGTGGCTTGTCCTCTCAGTTGCCCATAATTAGGCCCTTGGGTGCTAGTGAAAGGGTGATATGTATAAGAACGTGTCCTGATTCTTAAAATAAAATAATGATTTAGGGACCAGGAAAGATTTAGGTCAATTTTTATTTGACACAGACCTTGGCAACTTTTAATAACATGAATGTCATTATAGATAGAACCTAATTATCCTGATTGCTACACCAGAGGAGCTTCAGCACTTCTATTCTTCCATGGTCAGAAAATGTTCTCAAAAATACAGGAAATTCAGGATCTCTTCAAAGAAGAAAAACATGTTTAACTGCAATATAATTTGCAGTTTCTATGGCTTTTGTTCTTAAGAGACAATAATAGTTTTGATTC
>NW_012148753.1:1426781-1429774 GCF_000956105.1 Propithecus coquereli
AAAGCTAATTCATACTAACCTCTTGTGAAATCAACTCCTTTTTAAATTACTGTATTTGAGACTTCTCTTGAAACCTAGAAATCACCACTTCTACCACATATTTTTACTCCTAATGTGTAATTTGGGAAGATTTTCTAGGCCATTATAAAGGTATTAGCAGCTGTACTAATCTGACACTGTCTCAGTCGAGTGATTCAAGCACTGTAAAGGTGGGTCTTCAGTGACAGCTACTTGAAAATCTTACCCACCTGTTAAAAGAATACACTTAGCCTATGTTTATATCTCCCCAGTTTAAATGGAACAAAAATGAAGGCTGAAGAATTCCTCCTTCTTAAATTACAGAATTTAAATTAGACCACAACATGAGTAGTAAATTTAATCTAAATAATGACCTCTCTCTCTCCCCTTCTCTCTCCTCTCTCTCTCTCTCACACACACACGAACACACACACATTCTTTCCTGCTAAAAGTTGAGATATAAGATAGTCTCCATGCCTCCTTAACACTCAAAATATAGTATACATTTATACATATATTCATTCGTTAAAAACACCAAAGAAAAGTTTCCCCATCCTTTAAATAATAACCCTCAATATGTTACTGAAACCAATAAAAATGCTTACAGATTATACGTAAATAGAAGGGCAGTTTAAAAATGTGTGAACAAATGCAATTTACAAATTTATATAGTAAATCCCAAAGAAATTGGAAAATAACTATATTTTTATTTCTTTAATGATAGAAAGGGAAGACAGTCTAGTGATTCATATGTAAAAATTCCATAGCAAATATTGTGTTGTGTTTATTATCCATACTGGGTTGTGTTAGTGTTTATCATCCTTTAAGATGTTACTTAAGAAAACTATTCAGAACGTGCATTTTTAAGCTCCTATTCTGTCATTGCTTTAAATAGTCATAAACTAAAATCTTAAAGCAAAATGAAACATCCTTAGGAAAATGTGTCAAGAGCCACAATTATTTCTAATGATTAATTCATCATAATTGTATATGTGGCTTTTAAAGCTCAAAGACTAGGTGAAGAGACCTTCTTTGCTGTGATAACAGTCCAAGGTGTCAATTATCAAACTTGTACTAAATAGAAAAGAATATTGTTTCTGGTTTCCTGCCACTGTCTGATTATTTCTCTCTAACCACCAATCTCTTTCATCTCATTATTTTACGATGACTTCCCTTAAAAATGTCTTTATAGTTAGGAATATATGTCACTGAAATAACATAATTTAAAAATCTTAATCATTATCTACAAAGAATACACTGTTTTTCTGATTCCAACTGACTCCCATCTTTTTCCTCAAAACTTAAAAAAAAGTTTCCAATTGCTTGTCTTTTTGAACTCTCTTCTACACATATTTCCTAAGAGAAGACTGCATATATTTAGACAAAAGATATCCTTCCTCATAAGTTGTCATGTCTTGCTATCATTGCATGGTGAAATCCTCCATCTGTGTTTGTGATTTAGGTCAAAAGGCTAAAAAATCAATTGTATCCAAAAAAATCAAGTTTCATCTAAAAGGAAATGGATAGTAGTGACTCCTTCCTTATTTTACGAGTTAAACAATGATTTTGAGATATAATGACATCTCAGAAATATATGCATGGGGTCCCATAAGATGTGCTAAGACCTCTAGGGTTTTTAATGTGATAAAAAGTACTATAAGTATTATCTTGGAGGGTAGGGTCTTACTCAATTCTGTTTCTTTTTTTATGGGTTCATAATGGATGCTCATTTCATGTAGAAATGGGAAGTTGCCCAGAGCAGTATGTTGGTAGCTAGCAAATGTAGCAGTTCATTCACTGTGTTATTACTGCTGACACGGAAGTACTTAGAAAAGAGCAGTAGGGAAAGGAGGACAAAATAAGATTTGATGTAATTAACTGAAGTGGTTTATAAACAAATTTTCAACAGATAAAGAGAAACACTGTTGGATGAGATAAGAAGAGATCTAGATTTGGGGAAAGAAAAACACTCATTAAAAAAACAAAATAAGAAAAGATACAAATTGATAAACATTAATTGAAATGAACACTTTAATCTCTGCCAAAAATATCTAGTCTTAACTCCCCCTTAATAATGTAACTATTCCACCTCCATCATATCCTATTACATAGTATCCGAATTGTTTTTACTGACAACCATATAATCAGACATAAAATGGCAATCTGAGTATTATCAGGAATTAATATATTTTTCAACATTTTACAATGCTCTAATCCATTAAAAAAAAAACCTTAAATATGTATCACAGGTAATTTACGTTACAAACTTGAGAGTAAAACCTTTAGGTAGGAGACTTTATAGTGTAATTTTTGGTCATCTATTTCAATCTGTGATGTTATTAATTCTATTATGATGATACATGTTTATTATAATTGAGTGATGATGACAAAAATCTAATCAGGAAGTTATTATTAAGCATTAGGAATTATTCTTTTCTTTTCTCCCTTTATTCCTCCCTGCCTTTCATCTTTCTTTGCAGGTTCCTTCCAAACAGCTGATTTGCTTTTTACAAAAACTATTTTTTTCCTTTTTGTGATAGCATATGTTTTCCAATGTTAGAGAGCATTTAACAGTTCTAAGTAGTCAATCAGAATAGGAATAACTTACTCAGCTTGCACAGTTGCACTAAAGAATTATCAGAGGAAATTTTATTTTGCTGTTGCTATCAAAATATTCCTTACTAATGTACTAGTAACATCTTTTGCTTATGAGCTATGATCCTTTTGAGGACAAATGGTTTAGGAATTCATGAGTAGTTTACAGGCTGTAATGATAAATAAAGTTGCAGCAGATTTGTATAAAATCAAGAGGACAAAATTAACAAAAACAATAATAAATTTGGTAGAGTTTGCAAATCTCCACGATGTGACTACTTTCTTCTCTAGTGCTATCTCTGCTGTGTCACTACCAGATGACATCTGTACAACACACCCTCTAAGGTGGGCCTGCCAACAGTTTAACATTGTTGCTTCTA
>NW_012148753.1:1433269-1433844 GCF_000956105.1 Propithecus coquereli
CATTGCTTCCCGTCATTCAGCTTCATCTGGCTAAAATCCTTTAATTCCCCAGCCCCTGCTGTTGGGGAGCTCTAGGCTCATCACACTTAACCTCTGCCTAGGCTTCTCAGAATAGAATTTGTTTCACTCCATTCATAGCTTCAATAGTTGAGCAAGCCACACGCAAGTGCACACTGGTCTTTTACCCTGAGCACACTAATCTGATTGTTTTTCCACTCTACAAACTCTGGGTCAACAATCAAGCTGCCGCCAGAAACTAATTAATTTGCAAACAGGCTTCTGTTTTCACAGAGGGAAAGCTTTTGAGAGCCATGTCAGGGAGGCCGGTCACACCATGGTTACACACATTGTCATGGCATCCACTTCTCTGGGTAAATCTCTTGCTTGATGTCACTGCACACAGAAACCCAGATTACCCAGTCAGCAGTAAATCCCTTTTGAGGCCCACAGAGCTCTGAATGTAGTGACTCTAGAAGAGGAAATTGGTATGGACAGGCTCTGTATTCATTAAACTGATGGTGAGACGAGAGAAAAATGTAAAAACAAGAGCAAAAAGGAAGCTGCTTTTAATGTAC
>NW_012148753.1:1435166-1437301 GCF_000956105.1 Propithecus coquereli
TATTTACAAAATTACTAACAATAAATTATAATTAGTTTTCAAATGGATAACTTTATCTTTGAATCAACATTTTAAAAATAGTAACAGTATCAAATGTATAATGGTATACAGTTTGAATTGCTAAATGTATGTGATGATACAAACGTGCCCTAGAAAATCAATACATTGCTGAGAACAGTGTGTGAAAAGCAGGGGCAGGGGTGAAGAGGCTTTGCTTTTCTCTTGTCTAGTTTCTTAAGTCACATTGTGACCCATCACTTCTACCTTGAAATGGTCCCTTTAAGGACATCTAAACATACTTAAATCAATCCTCCTTACAAATACTATCAGGAAAACATTTTAAAGTCCTTTTACATAGATAGCATTTTGTAATTTGTATTTGGATGATATAATTAGGCTTAGAACATTTTTAATGCCTTTTTGTCATTTGTAAGTCACTTAGCAATAAGTATGCCACTAAGCTTAGAAAAATACTTTTTATGGAAGCAAAGGAGTAGATTTATTTTCATCAAAATGAGCAGACATCATTAGGCAAAAAATCCTGTATGTATAGAAGACTTATTTTAAGGAAAGGGCATAGATCACTATCACTTCATCTGGTCTTGTTTTCCTTAAGCCATTTTCATGCTTTCCTAGAACTATCTGACTGCTCAGTTTAGCGAGATTGTGCATTTTACTACGTTTTTAGTGCCTTGATATATTTAGGTATTTTTCTTGTCCTATTCTTTGAAATTCTTACATAATATTATGAAACCAGCTAACATCAATTGAGTTTTTTTAATAGTAGTAGTCACTTTTCCAAATTCTCATAACAACCAAATGAGAGAGAAACTGTAATTATTTCCATTTGAAAAGGAGAAGTTAATCACAGACAGCTTACACCAGCTGTCTACAGTTGCTCAGCTAGTGCCCAAGACAGGCAGGCAGCAGGGCTCCAGAAACTCCATTCTCTTACCTGCCATCCCAAAGATTATAGATTGATGAATCTTCATGAAAAAATTTAAAAGTTAAACTGTGATATTGCAAGAGAAGTGTCCTAGAGTCATAAATGTAGCCAATGTCTTCTTAACCATTATTTTGCAAAAACTTTAATAATTAACCTAACAGTCTCTTTAAGTGGCAAGTATTATACTTACCAAAGCTAAATTAATACTTACCAAAACACATTGTTTTGAAATTTAGCCTTGGTTATTGTTCATCACTTCATTGTTTCATCTGCTAAGTTTGCTAAACCCGATGTTTTAAAAATATTTCATTTACTATTTTAATACTAAAGCTAAACAGTTTATATGTTCCTGATATGCTAAGTTACCCATATAATGTTATCTATCAAACAAAACAAAACAAAATAGATTGAGAACAGATGAAGAAAGGTAAGCATAAACTTCAGACTTGTTCATTGTATTAATTTACCAAACATGCATTAGGTACTCTGGACAGAGGGGTGTACAAATGACAGCAGCGGCAGCAGCCACAGTTACCATAAGCATTTACCATTTTGTTAGACACTGTTCTAATTACTCTACAAAGACTGTCTCCTGGATCCTCAGAAAAACAGTATGAGATATTAGTATTAACCCTCTTTTAACTGTGTGGCAAACATAAATAAATTACTCCCAAAGTCACATAAGTAATAAATGGGGGACCTAAGATACAAACTGAAAAAAATGTAACTCCAGGGTTTGCAAAGAGATTCATTAAAAGTATCTCATTTCATACATCCTAGAGAATGAGGCAGGGTGTTAGGCCTTGAGATAACTACAAACATACATCTATGTGTTCTTGGGGTTCAAAGGTGGAAACATTTAAAATCCATTGAGAGAATGGTAAGGTTAAATTGAAAAGATAGCAAATTTGAGGACACCAATTCTATTTGATTTGAGTATGGTAAAGTTTAATATTGGAGAGGTCAAGTAGGATTAGATGATAAAGGACTTGACAGGCAGCAAAATCTGGATTCAATTCATTTGTAAATTGAGAGACATAAATGATTTTTGAATGGGAAAGTTTTGTGATAGCAATCAGTGCTGTATTTAGGGAGACATCTACCAGTTGTACCTAAAAAAAGTATATATGACTTAAAGTGTTAGGCAATCTTATTAAATTAAGCATAATCAATAACTTTTTATTAAAAT
>NW_012148753.1:1438801-1442984 GCF_000956105.1 Propithecus coquereli
AATTTCAAACAAAACTAGTTAAAAGTGGTAATGTTTCTCAGACAAAATGTGACATAGAAAGTAGGTCCTTAGAAAATAAGATCAAATGAAACTATATTTTGGTAACTTTTTAGCTCTTTAGAAAAAAAGGGTATATTTAGTGATTTTTAAAATTTATCATTACTTAGAAAGTAGAGTAGTTTCATGATGCATATTTATTTTTGGAAACATTACACATATAATGGATGTGCACTTTTTATTAGGATAAAAATTTTTCTAGGTAATAGATTCATAAGAAAACAAAACATTATCAGGTTGTGTTTAGGTATGAATATGAATAACTATTTTAAATTATTACATATTTAAGTTTCAACATAATTTCAGGAAAAATAGCCATAAATATTGCCATTTTTTATTTCTGTGACTCTATACATTGATATCCCAGGATTGCTAACTAGTGGATACAGTGGTAACTCATAGAATATATAATTCAAAGGTTAAAAAAATACTGTATCCTTGTTCCTTCTTTCTTAGGCTACAAAAACTAAGAGGACCTTTGTTGTTGCTGCTGTTGTTTTAACAGAATCATCACTCGGCTTCTATAATATTCATCTGCTCAAATGACCATGAAGTAAAGCTTATAAAGGGCTTTTTCCCCAAAGTCAGCAAAATATTACTCACTTATTTAAGCCAAAGAAATATTGCAAAATGGCATCATAAGAAGTCTGACATTATGCAAAGCTTTTGCAGATAACTCATTTTACTTATTAAAGAAAAACACAGTTGGATACTCTGACAATTTTTGTGTTTCTAAAGATGGCAGGATTGAAATAGTGTATTAAAAAGGCTGTATAAGTGATTTGAGGTTGGGTATCTGGTACCATGCACTGCTAATTTGGGCACTCATAGTTTATTTGCAGTCATATTTCTTGGTTCTATTTTTTCTACAAATGCATCTTGTGGAGAAATTTGAATCTTATGAAACATCCTAGTACATGACCACAGAGGAAGCTATGCTGATTCCAAAAAGGGCAGGCCATCGTGGTATGAATGTTACAAGTGAGAGGAAGTGGAATGATGACTTGCATACCATTTCAATTACAGAAAAAGGCAAGTGGGTTAGTCTATCTACAGGCACGATCCTTTTAGGAAATTCCACTAAAAGAAAACAGGTCTTCCTGAAATGAGTGGGAAGGCCTCACACTCCGAGCATTGTAATTAGGTCTGTTTGTGTTCGCGGGGTCTTGGCTCTCTCAAGGATCCATGTGGTTTCATATATTAAACCCGACTCTGGCTGCCCTTTCACCCTGACTCAAATATAATCACTCACAGAATGAGTCTGACCAAGTTTCCTAAGCATCCTCCACCCAGCGGAAGTGGGAAAAAGGATACAGAGATAATTAACATTTATTAAGTGCTTACTACATGCCAAGCACTTGCTCAGTGCTTTTTTTATATATTATCGTGGTCATTCTTTTCACAACTGTAGGTGGTAGGTAATATAATCCATTAAATGTAAGGGCCAAAGTCAAGGTAAAACTTTATCTCATGCTAAGGACTATAGTCTGCCCTCCAAATTGAATATCATCCTGATATTAGTCCAAGACATAAAGTTTTGAAGAACAGTTGCCGTCAAATAGAAAACTACTGCAGGCCTCCAGCCATCTGCTCTATTGAATGGCTAATACATACAACTGGGTAGTAGTATTTTCATTTCAAATGTCAAGAAATCATTACTATAATGGCAGTGTAAACTTGTTTCCTTACTAAGAATATACAACAGAAAAATTTTACTTTATTTCCACATTATTAGTAAGCAGAAATTAGAATTGGATTTTAAAAACATATAATATTGAGAGAATTTATGTAGCCCAAGAAAAAGCAGTGAATTTTGCTACATCATGTCCAACCCATACCAGTATATTTCCTGAAATCAAAAGTTGCTCTAACCTCTAGAAACTTTAAATTAGAGTTTATTATCAATGATGAAGGTTTTTTAGAAACCTGTTACATATTAATATTTTAAAAAATCAATAGGTTTCATTTCTCTGAAGTTTCTTCATCTGGAAGTGTTATTCATTCCTAATAGTTCCTGTTAAAACTGAATTTAAACTTTTATTGGCACTACTATATAAATGTAAATTTAGTAATTATGAAAGTAGTAGAACTCCATTTTTAAAAATCTAGATATTTCAGGATCCAATTTTAGACAACTGTTTTTGGTTTTTGCTTTTGTTTTTGTTTTTTTGCTTTTATCAGGAACAAAAATTAAAGGTCACCTAAAATAGGCAAATTGATTCTTCCAAAAGAGTTGAATTGTTTTGAGAAAAATATATTAAGTCCTATGCCAAAATTAGTTTTAATAGCCCATAGACCCCTGAAAAAAATACCTTGTAAGGCTATGTTTTACTTGTGGAATACAGATGATTGTGCAGTCTCTGCTGATGCCTCAAAACTAATTTATTTTACGCATGAGTGTGTAAACACTATGTTTCCAATTTTATTCAGTAATGGTATTTAATTTCAAGAAGCTTGTGATTCACAGGCCCTTAGTTCTGTCTCAAACATGTCTGTAGCCTCCATCTTGCAGCAGTTCTGGTTTCTGCACCCTGTCAGATGTAACCTTTGTGCTAATTTGGAAAAATCAGTTCTCACGTTTAGTGCTGAGAGACTGATAACTGAATTCTCAAATGAACTACACATTTTCAGAGATGAAGTACAGAGCTGTGGACAATGACTGTGTTTTCCCACAGTGTAAATTCTTCAGCCTCGGCTGTCAACATGTGAGTGTGCAGCATAAAGGCAGCTTTAACTTGATGACTTTTTTTCTCTGAGGCCATAAAACTGAAATGGATACCAAACTCTCCTTTATGTTACTCCATCTTCTAATGAGATATTGTTTCTCATGGACAGTGAAAGCCTGTGTGCCCTTTAGGGATCCTAGTAGATCAAAGTCTCCTTCTTGCTGAATTAAAAACAAACAAACACACAAATATTTCCCTCCCACACAAATATTTCAGTTTGAGAATAGAACAGATAGCAACATTAAAAGAGGTTTTCTTCTACTAATTTTGTCTCTACACGTATTCTAGACTTAATAATTGACAGTGGAGATTCCAAAATTGTCCCCTGGGCTTTTGGAGTTTTACACACATCCCTCTCTTCCTCTCAGCATCTTTTCTTTTTCTTGGTGAGGCTTCTACTTTCTCAGATATGCAGAGAGGTACCACGAGACCTCCTCTATCCCCAGTGGCAGGGGGACATTTGACTATATGGTCAGCCCCTTTGATGATCACAGTGTTTGTAGTCACTCATAAACGATCTCAGGCATAATCTTCATTTAAAACAACCACGGATAAATGATGCCATGTTTAAAGAAAACATGGTAGAGTAAGAAATGAGGGAAGCTAAGAGAAGTGACTAATTTAAAGAGAATAAGCTAGTTAGTGACAAATACTACAGGAGAGCTTGTCTAAGTGGAGATTGATAAAAAGCTATCAGAAGTCATTAATGACCTGTGGAGGAAAAGTTTCATGGAAAAAGACTATTGGATGAAAGTCAAGTTGAAAGTGGCAAAAGGAAGTGAAACATGTTGAGGAAACAAGTCCTAACCAGGTTATGAACTTTGACATACAGAGAGAGACTTTGTGGCATACCATGATTAAGAGAGAAGGTTTTGCATTCAAAAGGTGAGCAAGATTCAGGTCAGGGGAAGAAATTAGTGCTAAAAAAGAGAGAAAGACAGCAAACAAAATCTAGATTGGGTAAATTTATGAAAGAATAGCAATGTGATTAAGAACAAAGGCAGAGGGTCAAAAGAGGAAGTAGGGGGCATGCTTTTGTCACTATTACATGAAAAATAATAGGACAAGCAGAAATCCTGTCATAGGAGGGAAGAGATGCTGACTGAGATAATTCGAGGTATGTTTTATGTTTTGAATGGTCGCTTTGAAGTGTAGGATAGATCAGAAGAAATATTGTCACACAACTCATGGTCTCTTGAAATTTCAGTGAAGTCTACAGGCAGCCTTATGATTTTTCTCCAACAATCCAATGAAGTACAGAAATAATGGAATGAAGTTTGGGTTTCTCAGAAGTAAGGCAGGAAAAACAAGTGTGGCAGAAGTTCAAAGAGTGAGATAATCAATCATCTTATGGAGAACATAGGTGAACTGTAAATCATGAGCTTCATTCTCTTTAATGA
>NW_012148753.1:1443289-1448249 GCF_000956105.1 Propithecus coquereli
GTTCAGAAAACTGGGTTCCTGTTCTAAATCTTCTACTATTGGGTTACATAAGATATTTCCCTTAATTTCCTCACCTATAAAATGGGAGAGGGGGTTTTAGGAAAATTAAAAGTAGCTCAAATGAAATAATGATATTATATAAAAGCCCTTTGAAATTTTGAAAATACTATTACTATAATGTTATTAGCACTGCAATTTTTTCTGATATTCAATAGTTTATATGATGATGATCTCAAGGCAATAATGAGATATGTGGATGGAGAAAGTACCACACTGTGAGATTTACTGTGGTGTCCTTGTAAAAAGACAGGGTTGGTAAGTCATCTTATCTTTTTCCATTGCCTCTCTTCCGTAGCTCTAGTCCAGATCTCTTTCTTTCCATAGCTAACTACTGAGAAACTTCAGTGTTGGCACAAAATAGATATTTTCCTGAATTTTTAATCTCTCTTTTCTCTTTTTGCCCAACTTTCTCACGCCCACAGTCATGAAGTCACTATCATCAGCTTAACAGCACACTAAATTTCAAGCAATATTTCTTGTACCATAAAAGTTCCTCAATGACTTAATACAGTTATACATGTCACAAGCCGGTGTTCTTACATATGCCACCTACCATTGAGCCACCTGGAATCGTGCTGCTCTGTCCTGATTGGGTGATGGTGCCCAAGAGTTCGGAAGATGGCAAAGTCTCGCCCCATAAAATCAGCTGCAGTTCCAGAGTATAATTCTCCATCTGTGTTGTGACCAAATATAACCACATACACATGCTTTAATTCAATTAAGGCAAGAAAAACAATACAAACAAAATACAAGTTTGATGTTTTGACCATGCTAAAGAGAAGGCAGAAATGCTCTCTGCATCATTATGCAAAGCTACTTATATTTCATCCTATGTTTTTATCGAGGGGAGTATTTTATAATCACTGATTAAATATGTGACTACTCATTTAGCATTAACTTAGAAAATTCATGAAGTCTGATTCAGTTAACATTGCTAAAACATGAAATTTTATTCTTTTCCACTATGACCAATGATAAAATTATAAAATGTAAACTGCAAACTACATTTATTGTATCATTTGCTTTTATAGGTATAAAGCTACTATGTTTCTAATATTCTTATTTAGTAGGGTAAGGTATCATTGTAAAATCTTGCTTATAGCTTTTATTTTAGTATCAATTAAATCTTTCATACATGCCGTTTTCAGTGGGATCTGACTTAATCAGATTTTGCTATTATTTAGAAAGGACTGATACTTTATTTGCAATGGCTTGCTTTTTATTTTTTAATATATCTATTAGGAAAAATGTTCTTATTTGGTATAAGCTATCATGCAGTCCGAAAATAAATCTACCACATGACCTCAGATATTACAGAAATATGTTTGAAAAGAAAGAAATTTTGATAAATCCAGGTCATAATCACTGCAATTCTAGATTCCATTGCTTTTTGACTCATTGCTGTTTAAATTGGGTTAACTCTAGGTCAGAGTTTAATAAATGAAGGAATCATAACCAGATGGTAAAGAATAGAAGGAAAAAGACAAAAGGGAGGAAAAAGAGAAGTTAATATTTACTGAATTCCACTCGGTGCTTGTCAGGCAGTCAGGCAGTCGCTTGACACTTTCAAATTATCTCATTCAGTTCTGTCAATAGCCCCATGACGTAAATAATGTTATCCCTATTTTACAATTCAAGAAATCCAAGGTTGCTCAGCTAATGGCAAGTCAAGGTGAAAGTCCAAACCCAGGCCTATTTAATCCCAAACCTTTTACACTAAACCATACCACCCTTTAACAAACTGAATTTCTATTTCTTTGAAACAGAAAGTGCCTCATGTTAATTCTTCCAGAAAACATATAATTTGCCTGCCTACTTAAGTGAATTATTTGAAAACAAAATAAAAATGATAAAATTTTCTTCAAATAAGCCATGATAATGATAGTAAATCATATTATTTGGTTAATTGTTTGGATATGTTAATGTTTTTGCATTCATTGATTTGGAAAATATTCAGAAAGTAAAGAGAGCGTAGATAAATCATAACTTAAACACTTGTACAACATTAACATTTGTTCACATCCTCAATTCTCCCTTGCAATTCTCCTTTGCAATGTAAAATGGACATTCATTTTGGTGGTCTAACCCAAAGCAATTCCTTTGTTATAACCTGTGTCTCTCTAACATGTCTGAATGAACTTGGCTTTGGAGACCCTCTTGTATAGTGAAGAATAGCTACATGGAGAAAATCACTGAACAACAAGTTAATATTTTCAACATCCACAGACAGATATCTTGGACATTGAGTTAAAAAAAGTGATCATTTATTTTGGATTGTTGTAACTCAAGATAAATAAAAATAATGATTAGATAATATATTGAGTACAGATTACTAGCTAAATGAATAGTTCTCCTATGTTATCCTAAATTGTCACAGAATGGTACTTTCTGGATACAAAAACATCTTGTATTCTGTTTACTTAATTAAATATCAAGTGCAAACCTGACTTGCTCTCACTAAAATATGATGGAGTAATATTTTACTTAACCATAAGGAAAAGAACTAACCCTTTTCTAGAAATGCCAAAATTCTATGAATATAAGCTTTCTGTAAATTTCAAAGGCACCTTGAAACATTTAAATGCCTATTGTTTCCTTAATATTAACCTATATTCAAGCTCTATAATATTTTTATTAAGGTTAGCATTTTATCTTTTAACAAAGAATTAATAAATAGATGTGATGTATTTTTAAATGTCAGGTGAATGATTTTTTTTCCTGGTTCTATGTGAATAAGAGGATGTTAGTTAAAAATGTGCTGTGAAAGCAGCCTAAAATGGTCATGCCAATTTCAAACATTTTCATATTGGAATACCAGTGAGAGGAGGCCTCCTGTCTTTTTTACCTTAAGAAATCAATAGCATTCAATTATTAGTTGAACTTCACTGCCTCTGACCCACATATGAGGTGATAAAAATCAGAAAAAAAATGAAAATAGAAAAGAAAAAATGAAACTGAACAATTTAGTATCAGAGTATAGTCAGACAGAGCATGCCAACAAGAAGTTTAATCAGACATATTAATAAAGAACATCATTAATTAATCATTCTTTTTGTCATTTAGCATGCTTTAGGGTAAGTCAAATTCATAATTATATTTGTCATTATATATAAAATTTATTTAAGAGGGAGTATAAATAACAAAACCAACAACAAATAAAAACTTTTACTTGGATATGAAAGGTGTTTGTTTCTCTTGTTCATCTGTTTGGTTGTATTATAACTTTTTTTATCCACTCTCATACTAGAAAGACAAAAATCAGTACAAATGAATGCAAGGCAGAAAGAATTATTTTCTTTCTCATTTCACAATAGATAGGAAGGTCATTCAGAGAAAGTGGAAGAACTATTCAGGAGAAGAGCTAGTGACTCAATTTAAAACTAAAAGAATCAAATTAAATAATTGGCTTATAAACAAAAAAAGTTTACTGTTTAGGCATCAGTTGCCTCCAGCTATAGGAAATTACCTCCTACCCAAATATTATTTTTGGCAAGAGTCAGAGTGATTTTCTTGAGCTGGAGGGCACCAGATGATTAGGTGGCCTGAAGGGCGCATTCTCATATTGTCCATGTTCAATGTCAGTAGCTATTTCATTGCACCAGGCCTTAGATCAGATTTCCTGCTGAGATTTCTACAGGGAGTCTTATCAAAGATGATTGCTATAGATAAGGTATGACATCTTTGTTGTTTTTACCCAGAAATATAGGTGGAGGAATACCCTATTATTGCTTACTTCTCATCAAGCAGACACATCATATCAAACCAGAGTATGTGTCATTTAATATACTCAAACATTTTTGTCATATTAAAGACTTGCTACATTCTGTGGCTGCCTGAAATGATCTAAAGATATCTGATTATAAGAAATTTTTTATACCTCAGTTGGCTTATTTTTGGAGAACATATGTATTTAACAACAACAACAAAAGCCTACTTGTCAAACTTCTTTTGTAGTTTCTAGGTCATTTATAAAGTAATCAAATTACATGTTGATTTTTGAGCACAGTGTTAATTTTATAATTTTCTGATCCTAAATATAGGTCTTTTTGAAAATCTGAAGTAGTATGTTAGGTAAATGCTATTCTGCCATGATTCAAATGACATTATGATTGAGATACATATTTTTGGGCTTTCCACATATACGAAGCCACTATTGAAAGAAAATATGACATTTGTCCAATTTTATTAAATTGATGGTAGGATAATATACTCAAGGAATTGCTGGACATATTAAAAAGTGGTTGTGGATACTCTGTCCAACAAAATCCTTAAGTCTCTCTACCAAAAAATACCACAAGCGCAGTTCGATGTCTCAAAAATAATATATTGGACTAAGATAAATTAATGCTGACAGATGTAACTAACCATCTAGAGACTGTCAAATACAAAAGCTGCTGTTTGAGCATACTACCATTCTTTCTTAACTGTCTCAAAGGAAAGCATTCTCTACTGAGATGAACAAAAACAGTTTTGTGAACTGTGTTTCCACCATGGCTGAGTTACCTGAGAAGCACATATTAAAAACAAAAGTTCATATGTACTTTAGACTTTCTGTTCCCAGCTCAAAATGAAGTAAAAATGTGGCTTAGATCAATTCATGTATTGGATTACAATTCCTAAGAAGGGTGTGATGAGGAGAAACAGAAGGCGAAAAAAACATTTCCTGATAAAATTGCAGTGTTACTAGCACAGGTGAAAAGTGTGACATGGATGTGAGCAAAAAATCAAACAAACCTAAAGACCAAGCCATTATGTTGTTAACACCTTAAGTAAATTCCACTCACAGAATGGAAGCAGAATAATTAGAAACAGAAGGAAAAAAAAGAAATTTATGTCTTTCTGTCTCTCTCACTCTTTCTGTCTCTCTCTCTCTCTCTCTCTGACACACACACACACACAC
>NW_012148753.1:1451464-1455064 GCF_000956105.1 Propithecus coquereli
ATATGATTAGAGAAAAGGTTAGAAGTCATATAAATTTTTTTTTTTTAAAAAGAAGACCTAAAGTCATAAAAGGTGGATATGGAATATCTTCTCTAAGCCAACATATCTAACAAGATATCAGGATGAGTCGACTCAAGGTAACACAAAGTAGTCTCTGCCATGTACCACCATTTAGATTGATTGTGCTGATGAGATCATCCAAATATTGAGAAAGTGACAAATCTTTGACTATAGTTAACAGGATAGACTGATTCTCATTATAACCTGTCAAAATTCCATATTTAAACACCTTTTTTTATAAAATGGAAACAAAAATTTTCTTACAAAATAAAAATTTAAGCTAAGTGGGGATGTATAATGATTGAGCTGGCCATTTTAGGATATTATTAAACCATTTTAATTAAAAAGAATCAAACTAAATAGGGCAATAACCAAAACAACATTTTGTATTTCTTCTTCATCTTCAGAATATTTGAATATATCATAACTGATTTACTTCTAAAATTGTGATTAATATGGAAAATTTTGGTAGATAGAAAAGAACCATGCAACCTGGTTATTATCTATAAAATCTTCACTATTTATTTGATTGATGACTACGCACCTATTAAAAGAGATGCTGTCAGCAGTTTAGGGTCATATGGACTTTTCCCACGGCCATTTTCAAAATGTGAGTCCTCCAGTTTAAAAGTGTTGTCCTGTAGATTAAAAAAAAAAAGGGTTTCATTTATTTATTATAAGAAGTGTTTTCAACATGTTACTTAATCCAAGAGAGGTTGAGTATTCATGTCCAACAGCAAAGGTTATTTTTATTTGTATAAACTTTAGAAATGGCAAGATAAATTAAGTGTATTGAAAATAGCTATTACTAGCTAAATATCTACTTAGCTTAATGATTTTTTCAGCAGTTAGCATGTTGCAAGCAATAATGTATAAATTAACTCTAAAGAACAGAATATGTCATAATAAGAGGAGAGAGATCATTTTATTACACAGGTATGCTAAGATCTATCCTAATGGCTCTTGAAGAAAAAATTTTAAATTTAAATAAAATGACTCATTTTCTTCCTTTGTGGACAAGAAAAATAGCAATTCACTACATTAGATGTCTACAATAAATTACAACATCTTACTTTTCTTTATGTACTTTCCAAAAGCACATTCTATAATAAATAGCCATAGCAATCATTTCCCCCACTCTGTCCTTTGTACAACTTTGGTGCTTACCTGCTCCTTATGTATTTTTAAGTTACATTAGCCCAGGTCAGGTACCTGAAACTGTCCTCATCCACCTCTCGAAGAGGGAAATATAAAACTGTATGTTAGGGGTAGTGTGCCTGGAGGTGGTGCCCTTAGAACAAGCACATTATTATCACAGGGAAGTGTTCTCTGTTGGGGCCTAAGTATTCAGAAATAGGGATGAACTTTTGACTACATACAAAAAATACGCACATATCTCAAGGTAGAATGTGTGCAGGAAAGCACGACAACAAAAGTCTTGAGGAGAAAGTAACTCATTCATGCCTGAAACCCTGTTGTCAGAATGTGTCTAGCCACTACAACATTTATGTGACAGTGGAGTAAGTTAGGGGACATTTCTGAGCACTCTTCAAAACCAGGTGCCCTGGAAATTAATTAGGTCAGAATATGTATGCATTTTCCAGTAGCACATTAAGTTGTCCACAGACTGAAATAAAATAGCTTTTTTGGCAATTTATCTACTATTCATTATAAAAGTATTTTTTATCATCTTGGGATAGTAAATGGTGTTCATTTTATGGTCAATAAAGATCATTTTATTTAACATTTAATATTTCTGATGGAGCTAATGGCAGGGTTTCAAATCATAACTCTTAAAACTCATTTGAATTAGAGAGGAAAGTAAAAAAGGAAGCAACCCAAAAGTCGTCTCTATTTTTGTTATTGTGAGAATTACCGATTCTGTTCTTTCCTTGCATTGATTATGAATTTGGTAATAAGCTGTCCACTAGCAATGCTGGTTCTTCAGCTGAGTTCTAAAATTTACACTTGCAATAATTTGTGAGAGAATTTTCACAAATAATTTTCACAGAATTGTCTATGTTGTAGTGGGAAGGGCTGTAAGCCAGCTACTAGGGCCCAGCTGGGCAGACTTTTAGCTCTGGTTCTTTGGTCACCATTACATATCTCTGAGCCTCTGGTCCTAAAATGTCAGTGCAGATAAGGATATTTAACCTCACAAATTTATCATGAGAATTAAAGAGTTTATTTAAGCATTTTTAAAGCAGTAAAGTAAAAAACACATGCAATTATTTTTATTCTATTAATAACGTTCATATAATAGTACCACTATAACAAAATAAAATAAAAATTTAAGAGATTGTTACCGTTATTGTCAACCTTCCTAACATAATGTGAAAGAAACATTGCTTAAAGACAGTTACATAAATCACCAAATTTCAAACTTGTTCACAAATATAAATTTATTATAGGCACTGGAATATTAAAATTATAATATGAAACTTATTGACATATGCTAGTAAAAGGCACCGAAGATCTGTTAATGAAATATTTAGATGTATATGCATTTTGGTTAAAAATTAGGAAATATTAAAAAAAGAAACATTCAGTAAAAGATCTACACTCTACTGCCACAAATCATAGAAAATATTAAAATTTGTATATGCGATTATTTATTACAAGTTAGAGGAAGGAGCAGGAAAAGTAGTGGCATAGCGGAAAATATTGTTATTATTTCTTGTATTTCGAAGACATTTTACAATACTGAAAAAGACAGGGGATCTATTCCCGCAAAGCATGAGACACTGGGATCATATGTCCAAGTTAATCAGACAATGCCAAATAGATGAGAAGTGCTTCCAATTTCATGTAGTATTTGATTTACAAGGTAAAGGATTAGGCTTCATAGGAAGAGAGGTTAAGCATGTCATTTATGGTGTAAGAGAAGATGAAAACCTATCCTTCGTCATGGTGTCAGGTAATGTGCTCGAAGCTGGCATCCCTTTCCTTCCCTCCATTTTATTCAACTCCATAAATAAATACGAAGTTAATCACCTCTTTACAGATACACAATATCTTTCCTTTAAATGTAACTCTCACTCAAATTTCTGGAAATCTACCATATAAATCTTCTATATCCTTATATGATGCTCAAAGGATCAAAACAAATAATTGAATTTCCTTTGCCGTCTAGTGAGATGGTAGCCTCAAATAAATGTAATTTGATTTCCGGATTGGGAAGTAAAATTACATTTCTTACATGCAAATGTCTGTAGTGTAAAATTCATACCCATTACATGTAGTAATAGGGTCCAAAATGTTGAAATCAGACAGAACTGGGTGTTATTCCTGGTGTCTGCCTTTTATCATCTTTGTGTCTCGGGCAAGTCCTGTACCCTTCTGAAACTCAGATTCTTCATCTGTAATAGGAGGATAAGAAAATCTCACAGGTGATGTGAAGACTTATTATAATAATGTATATAAAACCTACTTAATATGCCCTTGAAAAACATTAATTTCTCTTTTTGATTACTTAGAGTTGTTACAATAAACTCACTCTGTCCCGTGCTGTTTGAAATATCTCATGCCACAGTGGAAAAG
>NW_012148753.1:1455114-1457135 GCF_000956105.1 Propithecus coquereli
TGAAACTACTTCATAGTGGTATTGATGGTATAAAAAATATTTGCTGCCAAGATCCATCTGGCCAGTTTACAGATGGTTTGAGCTAAACCTGAAATTTTGTTCCCCAGTATTGAGGAAGAAAGCAGCCTGGAACTACCTTAAAATTTCTATCTTATGTGCTAAAATGAGAAGAGTGGATCCAAAATCTTTAGGAGAAGATAGGCTTTTCCACTGGCCGTTTTCTGATATACAAAGTACCACCTGTGTATTTCAGAGACAGCTGTTATCCTTGTATGTAAAAGAGTCTGGGAAATGCTGTAGAAAATATTTATGTCAAAAGGCTCCATGAAACTAGTGAGCATTCTTTTTATAGCAGTATAAGAGAAAATGCCAAGAAAACCCAACAAGGGGAATGCAATGTACTGTGAGAGGAAGAATTTATAGCATGGTTATAAAGGAAACAAACTCAATACAGGCGGTTACAGTTGTTGAATTTAAACAGAGTTGAAGGTACTTTGAGGGATTTTGCCAGGTCTAATATGTCCTTGTTCCTTTTTCAGTATCTTGCTATTCAATTTATTCAGAAATTAACTTATTTGGGCTTGTCCATAAGCACTATATACTTCTGAAAGTTACAATTATTTTGCCATATTGGATAGGTTAGGTCTGGCCTTCCATTTAAAGTTTGTTTTCTGAAATGCCTAGTGTTCTTTCTTAGCCGCACATCCTCTCCTTGACTCACTGAACTTCCCTCATTCTCTTTTCCTTTTCAGAAACCTAGATAGCTTTTTCAAAGAAATTCTAATATAAAACCCAAACCATGGGGTTTCATATTCTTTGCAGACTTTGTGTGGTTGCATACCATATGAACTATGTAATACCTACTTGTCATCATCCTTTCTCAGTAGAATATTAAAATAAATAATCAACCAAATCCCTACTGGGAAACATACCACAAATTAAAGCTGCTTTAGGCACACTTTTACATACTGCTTTTTGAGGAATATCTATCCCCTTTTTCAGTGTGCAATTTAAATAAGTATAGATTGCAAGTTCGAACAAGGTACAACTCCTCCTCTTTGTTTAAGACAACTTTCAAATTTCAGTATATACTCTTGAGGAAGTCATCCACATATAATCACTAGGCCATTTGTGAATAGGAAAATTATAAGTGTACTAAATTTGCTGCATTCCTTCAAGTCTTAAACTTTTGTTAAAAAGCTGCATAAATGGATCAAATGGACTAAAATTGTCTACATTTGAAAAACAGTCGAGGAGATAATTCATGCTACAATGGTTTTAGTCTTAATAGAACAGGATCAGTGAAACACACTGAGAAAGTAAACACAAGAGAATACTGAGAAAAATACATCTTCATGGTTAATGCTGTAGTTAATATAACTGGAGTTTATTTTCTTGTGTAGGAAAAAATAATTTCTAAAAAGAAAAGATAGAAAACTTTATAAACCGAAGACACATCAGCAAATAACCTAATTTTACTTTTTAAGACTCTGGATGTATTATTCAAAATGAAATTAGAAATTTTACATTTAAGAAGTTTCATTATCTTTGTTATGTTATTATTTAGTTGCTTACAGAAAGAGAAACAAAAAGGCACATAATTTTTATATAATTGTGTAGAAAAATATACTCAGGAGCAGAATCTTATTTTGTGTGTGTGTGTGTTTTAGATTGTTGGTATGCTCAAAAGTTAGAAAAAATAAAGAAAAAAAGAATGAAATAAAATGAAAACAAGAAAAAAATAGAAAAATTGCTTCGTTGATTGATCACTTTTTGTTTGTGTGTTTACTTAACCTTAGTACAGAGGTGGCTAAAAGGATTTGGGAAAAATTATTTATTTTTCAACATAGACTAAAGGTTTCTTCTACTTCTACCTACTTCTATCTTCCTACATGTATCCTTTTGATCTATAACTAAGCATTCCCCACCCATCTGCATTGTTGAAAGAAAAGAAGAAAGAAGAAAACTAGAAAAGAATATGATTAGAGAAAAGGTTAGAAGTCATATAAATTTTTTTTTTT
>NW_012148753.1:1468461-1476285 GCF_000956105.1 Propithecus coquereli
TTATAAATTATAAACCATTGGTGACATCATGGCAATAAATTTCCTAAATCTCAGTCTTGTCCAAGTAATAAATTTAGGTAACAAAGCTGCAATTTTAGTTGTTTTATTTAATGATTAAAACATAAATAATGTTTGTTAAAAAAAAAAGGAAAAACAAAAACCCTACGTCCCTACATGTTTGTGATAGAATGAACATTTTGGGTGGGAGATTATATAAAATTATCTAAAAAGCAACACTTAGGCATTACTTGAAATAGTGCACATTATTACATTTTTTCAAATTGCTCTTTATTTCCTCCTACTCTTCGAAAAACACCTTGCGTGCCAGTCACACTGAATTATCGAGTATTCCCTGGTAAAGCCGTGCTTTTCTCATTTCTTCCTGGAACCTCTTCCTCCTCCTTGCCTTACTCATCCTCAGCTCTCAACTCCAGGGTGATCTTTTCCTTTAAGATTAAATTCAAAAGTCACTTCTTAGAAGTCTTCAGAGATTCCTGCAGATATGATTTATTGGTTTTCCTTTGTGCATATCCTTTTAGTATACAGTCAATGACTATACAGGGAAAAACTATTGGCTCAGCAAAGAGAGGATGTAATAATATCTCACAGGAAATATTGTGGCATACTGTGCTTTGACCAAAGGAGATCCTTTTGTGGATCAAATTCATCCGAAATTTACGTTTCCTAAAAAGGTAACCCTAGATCTGCACTATGCAATACTATAGCCACAGGTCACATGTGGTTATTTAATTTAAATTAATTAAAGAGGAAAAATTCCATTCTTCAGTTGCATCAGCCCACATTTCAAGTCATCAATAGTCACATGTGGCCTGTGGCTACATTATTGGATAGAGGCAAATACAGAACATTTCCATTGTCACATAAGTTATATGGGACAGCATGGATCTAAATCCTGAATCCTATGCCCTTAGCGGCACATAGTAGAGTCAGTAGCCAGCGGGCCTCCAGGGAGACAGATCTTGACATCAGACCACAATCATAGTAGATAAAGTCCAGAGGGATCATACTGAAAACATTAGTTTATTTTTTTAAGCCAGGAGTTATGCTAAGTAATATTTAATGGCAGTACAGATGAACAAATGCACACCCTATGTTTTTTTGTATGTCATTCTTCTACTTAGAATCACTTTTCCCTAATCTATGCAGGTACAATTGTATCTATTATTTAAAGATCAAGCCATGATACAAAGTGTATTAAATGTTCATTGATTTTCCCCAGCGGAGAAAAATGGTTTCTTTCTGGAACTTGCACAGTGATCTATTCATGCTTTTTTCTGTCATTTGTTTTTACTTAAAACTTGGTATTTAATGATGCATGTGTTCTTTTTTCCTATTAAATTCTTTAAAGGTGAGGAACAAATCTTACTGTATTTCTTTCAAATACAGAGAGCTTTGCACTGAGTTAAATCTCATTAGAAGAATAAGCTAATGAGTGCATAAATGAGTAACTGAGTGACTGAGTGTAAGAGACTGGAAAAACTATATCCAAAGAATAGCAAGGACATATCCCTGGCCTCTAGGAGCTAATAATTTAATAATCTGACACAGACATGAACACAATTGCATAGTAGATGTTAGCCTACAAAATTCAAATATTAAACCAAGTTTTAAAGTGACTTTTGGGAAATATGATACTCTTTAACTTTTTGGTAGTAGTATATGTTATTATTAATATGTTACTGATACTTACACACCTCAAATATGAGAAAAATTTTGCTATAAAAGATAAAAAATAAAACCTAATGAGAAACAGATTAATGTTAAAACCCTGCATCCTTATATCCTTCATCCTCTTTAATTTTGATAGAGGCTTGTAATTGTTCACTTGTTATTCAATTAAGCTTATGAATAAATATTACTCCTCTCGAAAGAGCCAACTTCACTGAGGGATTTTTCATCAGATTATCCTTCTGCATAACTTAAACTTCTTTGTGATTAATGTGATTTCTTTCCTGTGCATCCCATCATTCCAGTGAAGCTGTTTTACCTGACAATTTGTACTCAATAGCAATTACTCTGGGATGCAGGCAAGTGGAATAGCAACTGGAGAAGCTGCTTGGGTTTGACAAATGTAATTTTTTTTGTAGAAATACATAATTCATTATAGATATTTTCATACTTATATTTATTTTAGAGAACTTACTAAATTTGTGTAATTTTTGAAACACTGATATAAATAATAATGAATGGAGTAAATACACAATGAGCTGTTACTATTTACATAGGATTTATGTAAGTATTTGAAATATGGAGGTGCAAGGTCAAGCTGTTAATCTCAAGGAGTGTACCAGAAATTACAACAAAAACTATATAACAGTAATACATTATATACAATGTTACAAGATTTATAAAATATTTGGCAGCTATTTTCATTTCACATTGAACACATACTAAGTGCTAATAATATCTTAAGACTTCATGTATATATTATTTTACAAGGTGTCCCAAAGTCTCCGTATAAAGGAAAAATTTTGTGAAATTTTGTAAAGAATATTTTGTAAACAAAGGTATATTTAGCTACAATTTTCCATTTTCCCTAGGTATGGTGACTTTTGGCACACTCTATACTTAATCTTCACAACAACTTTAGTATGCTGAGAAAACTGAGACATTTTACACATAATACTCAAATCACAAAGCTAATAATTGATGAAGTAAGAATTTGATGGCAGATCTGTTTCCAAACACATGGTTTTAACTACTATATTAAAAAGTGGGATTACCACAAATATTATGTGAAATATACCCTAAAATTGTAAAGCCTGGAAACCACAGGGGTTCAAAATGGGAGAGGTAATTTTCTGTCTCAGCATATGAACAGAGGCTTTATTTGATCTCATCTTCGAACGATGTATTTTGGTGGGAGATGAGTGTGTGGGAGTGTGCGTGTGTGTGCATGGGGTGTGGGGCAGAGGAGCAGCGGGGGCCATAGAGGGAGGGCGGGGAAAGCAGGCAGGCAGATTATTCTATCTAGAGGAAACAGCACCAGCAAAATTTCCAAAGAAAATAAATATAATTCACACTTGAGGGATCAACACACAGTTGAGTTTAGACAATGAAGAATATATATGTATATATTAGAAGATAGAGCTGAAAAATAAACATGGCAGCCAATCTGTGGAAAGTTTTCTGTGCCAAAATAAGCTGTTTAGTCCGTATTCAGAAGGTGTCAGTGACACAATGATAATTTCAGTTGAGGAACAATAGCATCAAAGAGGTGCAATATTATAATGAACCTGACAGTGATGTGTGGGATGACATAGAGACATACGAATCTGTCTGGCAGGTAAAGAACTGTTTGCCATAGCCCGAGGAGGGCAGAATTAGGTCTTGTTACACGCTATGGCAGGTTGAGGAAATTTGTATGTTGTATACTGTGCCTTGGTCAAGTCACTTAGCTTCCTTAGCTCACGTTTCTTAACCTCTGCTGCATCTGAATCCTCTTCGATGTTCCAGCATAGCTATGGATTCGTCCCTCAAGAAAACTGAAGCAAAGCATAACATGTTTTATAAGCAATCTAAGGTTTATGGACTTTATGTAGGCATGGTAGAAGTTTTAAAATTAGCTACTCTGCAAAGATTTTCCTATTGCTAACATGACTTGACTCTAAGATGGTTATCACTCCAGACATGTACATTTGTTCCTTCTGTTACTTTTTGTCCCCCCTCCTTGTAAATAAATATAGAGATTACCCAGATTTTTAAAATCCATTTTCCTTTGAACTTTCTGCATACTATTATGCGGGATTCACATATTTTATAAATTCAGCTGTTCAACTTCAGCCCCCATCCCTCTGCTAATCAGGTTGTTCAAACTTGGTATCCTGGCTTGTATGAAATCTCTTTATTTTCCATAGTTATTTCAAAACCAAGGGCTATTAAGAGTCCTTGGTTCTTCAAAAGAATATAACAGCAATTACTAATAATAACGTTCACAAAATTAGTCTGTCAGAAATAGTTATTTAAAAATATACATTGTTTAACAATATACATTGTGGGAAGATACAAAAGAAATATAACCCTGGTATCTGTCACCAGGTTTTGAGAAATTTAAAATGTACTGGTATGTGAATAAAGCAAGTATAAATTACTGTCCTGATTATAATATATTAGCCTTACGTTAGATTTAACCATGATTTATAGCTATATCACATTAGATTTTTATCTTTTCCTTCAATAAAACAAACAAAATATTACTGCAAGTAAATGACAGTTGTTAATTGAAAAAAGAACCTAGGTGACATATAAATCTAAGGAAAAGGTATAACTAAGGATTTTTAGTTCACATACATTAATAATAACTTGTTTTATATTAATTGATAGTTTTGGGTAGTTTTAGATTTGTAATAATTATAATATTTGGTTTATATCTAAAATGTAGTTGTTGACTAAAATATTTTGAACCAATAATTACATTTAATAATTGCCACTATTTCTCAAAAAATATCTTTTGGAAAAAATATTTTCCTCATCAAATATAGTCACAAAGCCAACTATATAATAATTATTTTGATAAAAATGCACTTTACCTACTAAATTAAATGAAATATTCCAGTTATATAAATAAAAATATAATCCCATTTAATACTCATGTATAGCATATGATTAATCTCTAGATATATATATATATGCAGAATTTTTGTATTGATTATAACTTCTGTTTCTAGAGAATTCCTATTAGGATCCAAAATAGAAGAAAGGATAATATTTATTATCAGGGTAGACAACATTCCCAGGAAGTTCATTATAGATTTAACCTAAGTAGGAGTGGTTTTCCTCTGGCCTCATTAACTTTCATTTGTATTGTGTGTGTTTAGCATTGTTTTAGTATAGTAGAAATCTTACCTCAGATATTGGTGCCCAGACATTATATGGCCTTTCCGTGACCCAGAATTTTCCCATTATTTAATCTTTAATGTTGATGTAGTAAAAATATTATTGTTTATAGATGATGAAATCTAGAGTCTATGCCTCATTGTCCCAATTATTGATTCTATATTTTAAAACAAGTGTTTAAAATCTCTTTGAAATATCAATATTTTTATCCGTGAAATGAAAATACTCCACAGAATTGTTTCAAAGACTAAATGAGATTATTGTGTATTAATATCACAGGCATTCTTAAACCATATATTAATAGAAATGTAGTTAATTATAATTTTAATTATCACAAATACACTATTAATGGTACATCTTTGCTATGACAGCATGTGAATAACTAACCCATTTTCTGTGATAATAATTGCTAATATTTGTTAAGTAGTTATTACACATTCTCCTAAATGCTTTGAAGGTATTTATGTTTTTATCCTCATGATACTCCTTGAAATACATAGTGTGTTTATCCCAATTTGTAGACGAAATAATGAAGAGACAGAGAAAAGTCATTTGCCTAAGGTCATACATGTAGCAAAGCCAGGTAATCTATTTCTGGAAGTAGTAGTAAATGGAAAGATCATAAAATCCTGATTATTTTTTTGTACTTGATTTGCTTAAATATGTTACTTTATGAACACACATCATACATAAAGTGCTGTTATACTATTTCTATCTTTTAACATACCTTTGTAGTTTCTGTAATCCCTGCATATGTCAGTCCCGGAATTAATCATAATTAATGTCAGAAGTGGCATATTTAATACAGTCTTCATGTTATACTATTAATATATTAAAGGCAAGTAGAAGGATTTTACACATTTCCAACTTTATTTGCAGAAAATATATAAAGTAACTTTGATTCCAAGTTGGTGGAAAGTTAGCATCATGTTATCCATTTCCTTCCTAGTAACAATAAGTACAAGTACACAGTCCTTACAGCTGGATTAAATAGGATTTTCCCTCTTAAATTTAAGGGACCTGAATTTATCTAGGTTCCCCAAACAAACATCGGGGTCATAATTCATCTGCTTTTTGTCATCATTAAAATTAATGGTATAAACCAAGAAAAACAGAAAGCATATGTGTTCATACTCCATGCAGATTATGTTTTTAATAGGAGCTTAATTTGAGTTTATGCAGATATCACATGCCTGTCATGGTATAATTATTCAGCTATGAATGCCTGTTAACTCCCAAGGTATATAACAATGAAAAGGAAAATTCTGTCTTGACTAGAATGAGAAATTCCAGAACATGAACAATTTACTCTATGATGTTTTGCCCCATTGAGACCTGGTAAAGTAGCTCAAAGAGCAAATCAGTGGTTCACAAAGAGTAAAATAATGGAACAATTGACTTGATCTTTCCATATGTGCATTTTAAGTCTCTACATTCAAAACATAGTTATTTTTTTTGTGTGTCTTATTATTTCTTAAAGCATCAGTGTTTTTGATATTAAATTGTGAAAGTACAGCTATCACTTTTTCCACTTCCCACTTCTTTTTATAAATGTGTTTGTCGTATCCATGATTAGACACCCCTGGGAAATTTTATCAACCTAAATGTAAATATGTCAACAGAAAAGAGCATATGTACTGTAAAAAGAATTGGAATCTACTCATATGGTTTCTTTACATTTCAACATTTTTTCACAGATGCCATCTGGGAAGTGATGAGGCCAAAAGGATTAACATTTTATTTATACCAAACTTTGTTTTAGCAAAGCCTTGTCATTCAACTGTGGTTATAATGATATGATGTAACTATGCAATTTTAGCGAATTAGCAAAGACTTCAAAAATTATTATTATTTGGCAAAGTTGCTAGAGGAAAGAGACAATCCTGTCAATTCTTGGTGAAAATGCGAATTTTAAAGAATAATTTGGGAATTAGGAAAAATCCTTAAATATATCCATGGACTTTAACTTGCTTATTTTATTTCTGTAAATATATTCTAATGAAAAGAAAACAGAAAAAAATTAAACACAAAAAGGTTCATTATCATGGTACTTAGAATTTAAAAAAACAAATTTTAAATGCCAGTAAGAAGAGAATGACATATTTATGTAATTGATTATGAGGCAGGTATTAAAATAGTTGTTTATATTAAATATGTTAAAAATGTTTTAATACCTAGAATTAATATAGCTATTGTTTCATTGTGGAAGCAATATGGAATTATGTGACAACTATGTAAGGTGTACAGAGAAAAAATTTGAAGAAAATGCATTAAAATATTAGGTTTCTAACTTGTGAGATTTGGGTATTTACTGCATTTATATTATTTTTCTCTATTTTTAATACTTTGTATGATGATCATATAAGACATATATTTAAAAAACAGGTTCTCTATATCCTATTATCTAAGTAAATCAAATTCACAGTGCATGGATCGAATCTAGCCCAGACACATGCTTGATTTACCTGACACAGGGTTTTGAAATCTTTAATTTGAATGCCTTTTAATGAGACTTAAGGACTTTTCATGGGACAATTTAATGTTCCAACTACTTTGTATTCTTTTGCGTTTCCTTCTTTTTCTTTTTATGTCACCTGCATGGCCATTGTGGGCATTTGAGTTTGCAACCTCTCTAAAGCATTGTAACTCACTTCATCACCAACAACTATTGCATTTATTTTATAAATAGTTCCCATTCTTTAGATTTACTTCAAATAGCAAAGTCTCCAGAAAGGATGTGGTCATGCCCTGCTATCTCATGATGGAGGTACTATATATATGGTTTAGCAATTAATCATGGTTGAACATAGAAGTTAATGGGAATTTCAAAGTGATTTGAAACTCTACATTAATTGTCATGGAATCATAAATCTTCATAGCTTTCACTCATTCCTTTCTATATAATTAAATTGATCTATATATACACTGCCTTTTAACAATATGTATCTGTTTTATTTAGGGAAAAAA
>NW_012148753.1:1480449-1482212 GCF_000956105.1 Propithecus coquereli
TGGTTTATAATTAGACATGAAAGCATGAAGAAATAAAGGTAAAAGATAACTATATTTTAATAGTAATTATTGAATGTTACTAACAGAAATCGCTTTATTGTAATTTTGAAAAAAATTACAAACAGCTTGAGGTATATGGAAAATTGTGGCTTTCACTTTCTTTTAGACTTTGGCAGTGAGAGTGAAGGCAATGTAATATAATGGGAAGGACTCTGAATTAGGTGTCAAGATAATTCAGCTTTTACCACTAAGTAGCCATGGGATTTGAGGATACTATTTTACCAGTCTGAGTTTAAATTTTCTATACTCTAAAGTGAAGGATAGGAATTAGAGGAGCTATAAAGTAACTGTAAGCTATAGTATTTTATAAACATAGTTTTGAGCAAGAACTTTATGAAAATTGTGGTCACAGTTTATCTCTGGACATTTTTTCTTAAATTAAGATATCATATACTGCTGGGCTTTGTGTTCAGTATAGTATTGGGATTAAGTGGCTACGCATATATAAAATTTTCCATTAATTTTTTGTACTAAAATATTCCTGATGTAAATAAATTAGCAGCATAGTTGAAAATAATTTTCATTTTTGTCTTATGATATTATTAAAATTTTTAGACTTTGATAAATACAAGGTAGAAAATGGGATTAAATTTGTTATCATTTATGTGGCAAACACATCATTTCATTTTGTCTTTTTTTTCACCTGAGGTTGATTTTAATCAAGAGACCAGAAACTATTGATTGCCTCTGATGCACTTCATAAATAAGGTACATCAGCTCACTTCTAGTTTTCTGAATGTTTATATGTTAAAAATGGCAATATTTTGCTTACCACTCATATAATCTTTTCTCATTCTTCTATCAAATAAGTTACTATACCTTTCTAGAAAAAAATATTTTTCCATATGACTAATATATTGTGCAATTTTAGCATGAATTTAAAAAAATGTTTCCATATTGCTGTTAGCAAAAATCTGGTATAGTGTCAAAGCAGCACCTAGGATTGCTATCTAGCATGACATTATACAAAAAATTAGGTATTGCTCATGGCAAATCTTATATTTCCCCCAAGATTTAGGCCAGCAAAGGGTAAGTAATTGTGGGACACCAAGCATCCATCCTTTCCAGGTGAAGCAATTTAAATATGAGGTAAGACAGCTATTAAATGCCAGAAAATGTAAATCAAAAAAAGAAAAATTTGCCAGGATAAAAGCACTTAAAAGGAGCTTGAACCCTGGCACATACACAAAACTGCATTTGCAATACTACTCTAGAAAGATACAGACTTTTAGCCTTTGTATAAAGCTTAGTGCTAATCTCAAGTGAGGTAACTGGTAGAAATAGAAGCTAGTCTGTATTTCTTAATCAGTAACCTATTTTTAAGTGTACATGCATAGCAAATATAAATATTTTTTAATCACAAGACAAATACTGAGGAATAAAAATGTTGAAGAGACTGTTTTAATGTCATTTCAGTGGCAGCAAAAGTCACACAATGAATCAGTGGCAGATCTGTGAATTGATTTTATATCCCATTAGACTCCCTTTCTAACTGCTCAGCAATTCTTGGGATTGCTTTCAGTGATCAAAGATACACAATTGAATTAAAATGTCAGACTGGAAAATAAAAATAAGATAAAAATGGAAAGTAGTCATAGCATGTGGTTTGATTTCTGATAATTTGAAATGGCATTCTTTTTTTTTTCTTTGCCTGTAAATGGACAAATCTCAAAGCTGTATTCAGTTACTACCGACTTTTCTAT
>NW_012148753.1:1482262-1484726 GCF_000956105.1 Propithecus coquereli
CCCCCTCCGTGGAAAAACTGTCTTCCGTGAAACTGGACCCTGGTGCCAAAAAGGTTGGGGACCGTTGCTCTACTTATGTCTTATGCATATGAGGGATAAAACAATTATACTACCCCCCCCCAAAAAAAATCAAATGTGCTAAAATTACAGGATCATTATTTGTTTATCAGTATGGATTATTCCTGACAGGAAAGAAGTAATACATGTCAGATACAGAAAATGACACATTGAAATACTGAGATTCTACTTTTATTTTATTTTTTGAGAGACTACTTTGGTGTTATTTATCTGAGTTCAAACTGGCTGGGGACATTTATTTCATTTTTCTCATTCTAATTTACACCTTGTGGCTTTTTGCACAGGAAAAACACAAGAATAGTTAAACTTTAAGAAATGAAGAAAAGATCCTCAACAGTTCAGAGAGTTTATGAGACGTGTATTCTACCTTCAAATATATATCCTACTTCAGACAAATTCTTTAAATCTTATTACAGCACTTATCATGATATGTATATCTATTTATTGGTCTGCCTCCTAACTCGTGATGCTATGACAGTGTATGTAACAGTAGACTAAAACACAAGTCAGTGGAACTTGTTATGAGGAAGTAATGCATGATTTGAGATCAGAGGGATAAGATGTACTTATTGATGCAAATATGTGAAGAAAGTACCACCCAGGCAACAGAAATAATGAATGTAAAGATCTAGGAGAAGAGAGACTGAGAATTAAAAAAAAAAAAAAAATGCAAGAAGAAAAGAAATTCCACAGTGCCAGGAGAAGGTAAGGGAGAGTAGAGGACAACAAAGATGTAGAGGCAGGAAGGACCAAGACCAAAAGGCAGATTTCCATAATTGCTAAAATTAAAAGTATGCGAAGGAATGTCTATAAACAGAGGCTATAGGCTGTCATTTTCTTTTTGAGAAGCTTGTTCTGGCTTCAATGTGGAAACCTAATTGGGTACAGTAAGTGGGAGGGAGGAGTGGGAGGAGGGGACAGGATATGATTTAAGAGCATTATGTCATGAAGAGAAACCACATGTCTTGGTCACCTTTACACCTCTAGTCTGGTGCCCAAAAGAAGAATCCACTTAGTCAATTGCATACAGGCACCATCTTCGAGACAAATATCCTCCTTTGTGCATTCTTAAAATTTTTCTCACTATTTGAAGATTATGAGTTATTCCATTTTTTGCTCATGTTATACTTTTTCTGACTTTAAACGTGGCTTGCTTTCCTGAACTTAAATTACATATACTTTTAATAGCTTTCTTCTCATATAATTTTAAAGAAATTATAGCCAATTCAAATTTAAGGGTCTAATGTCATTATTTTACCCACTTCTATTCTCAGAACATTCATATGAACATACGATGGGTGTCCCTATGAAAAAATGTCACAAATGTGCATGTCATCTACCAGACATAAGATTGGGAACTGTGGCTATAACATTCAGAATTTCAGAAAATATTAAGTTTCATGATAGTGGAATCAATACTTATAATGGCCTAATATGACACCAATTCTAAAATCAAAAACCACTACCACCAATAACAACTAAAACACACTTTGGAATACAAAAACTCACAAACCTGAAAGTATCCTTGAACTATTTTTGCTTTAAGTATTTGAAATATTATAGTTGAGAGGAGAGAGAGAGACAACGCCCAGACAAATCTATCTGAATACAGAACAAGTCCATTTCAAAGTAATCAGTTTTCCCATAATAGACATTTCCTCAAGTTAAATGGAAAATTGACTAAAGTCTACATTTACAAATGTATGTCCAGGCAGTCTAAAATCTATTATATTCTTTATATTATACCTTCATAATTTTGTCTAAGATGTTATCATCCACTATAGATGCAAACATACACACAAGATATAGTATATATGTATTTATATACATATATACTATTTTTTCCCATCGAAAACACAGAAAATTCATTACAAGATTTTAACTACTTTAAATATAAATCAAACTGCATTTATTTTAATATCTTTCTCCTATGTCAGACTTTATCTCTTTGGACTATTGGGGTCTGTGACTATAAATAACTTGGTTTTTACATTTTATCTTTAGCTTTTTCCTTTCTCGTGCTTTATGTCTCATGTCAACTAGTCTCCACCCTGCTCATTAAACCTTTATTTTAACAGATGTTAGTTTTTTTCTTTTCCTCTTTCATGTTATCCAGAGGAGATCAAAGCATTTAGTCATTCTTGTCCATTGTATGCAGAGGTGTGTGGGTGAAATTCTGCCTGATTCTTGTGTTCAGGTTGCTTCCCTAATGTTTTCAATTATTTTCTTTGATAATATTTGATGTGTGTTGACTGCTTCAACTAATAGAAATCATCTTAAATTCAGCTACTTTTAACAGAATAAAAGTTATTAGTATAAAGTACTGAAACAATATTCAAATTTTATCTACTGTAATGAGGCAGTTGACTCATTTTCAATAAGAAAA
>NW_012148753.1:1484776-1485977 GCF_000956105.1 Propithecus coquereli
AAATATATACATATACAAACTATAACATATATTTGAAACATTAAGAAAACAGAAACATTTAATTATCAGATTAACTAAAGTTTCCCTCTTTTTAATTGCTGCCCCTCTCCCTTTTTTTTTTTTTCCTTTAATAACACCATTGGGAACAAGATTGACAGTGGTTTGCTTCATAACGGTAGAAGAAAAAGACTTAAAAATAGAATTTACCTTTTGAGTACCTTCTCTGTCTGCCTCATAGTTTTGTTTTAATGCTTCTCCCTTCAATATTGTTTTATCATTTAATCTATTATACTGATATGTGCCTGCACACACAGCAGCTAGAGGTATATGGTCTTGAAAGAGAACATATTATGTGTTTCATTGATTTTCAGATTGTGAACTATTTATCTGAGCTATGTTCTAGTTACAAAACCAAATGAAAAGGATGAGTGGCAGGAAGTAGGAAGTGGTAAGTAAAAAGTGGGAAGAGCTCAATTTGCAATTTGATCATAAGAAAGGTATGGGAAATATAACAAAAAAGACATTAGGTATATTGTGAAAGAGTAACTCCTGAGAAATTTAGGTAACTTCTAATGTTATTGTCATCATTGCAGAAATCTTTTATTACTAAATAAAGCAAAAGCTATTGGAAAAATAAAATATACTTTGTTTTAAGCCATCTTTATTTATAATCTTGCATAAAAATGGTGTTCCTTAAAGAGAAAAGGTGATGCTTTATTAAAATTGTAAAAATTTTACAAGGTCCTCTTCAAGAGCTGACCAAGGAAAAACTAAGAGCATGTTGAATACAGAAAATCTACAGGTAAAGTCAATGATGCTATTAGCTTTTGAGCTCAAAGAATTCCTATAAGTTACTGCTATTGATTCAATCTCACAAAAAATTCAAACCATCCAAAATCTGCACATGGATAGAAAAATAAAATTTTGGTTTTGTGGCAAAATTAGAATATGACAGATGTTGTGATCTCAGAGCCATGATCTCTACCTAAAATATATAATATATTCAAATCTTGTCTAATTTTCACAGGATAACTTAAATGACATATAATGCCAGTTGTTAGTGCTACTGATACCTGTGTCATTATAGTTATAATAAAAACTACAAGTTTCATTTTCAAAATTTGATATTAGAATTTGACCAGTTAGATATTTCTTTTCACAGAAATATATAACATCATTTAAAAAACCTAGATTGTCAAAA
>NW_012148753.1:1497038-1499101 GCF_000956105.1 Propithecus coquereli
TTAGTGCTATCAAACTAAATTTTAAAGGTTATAATAGGTACTGAAGAGGCAATATTGATTTTAAACTTGAATATTTAATAGATAGATAGAGCCTGAAGTAAAACATTTAAAAAGTTCATTCTTAGGACAATATGTTTGAAAATAACATTATTATACCATGAAAGATTTGAAGTTACATCTATCCTATTGCAGAAAATAAATTAGAAAATTTGTTAATATTTGAGAGATTTTGAAGTTTAATCCCTTATATTCTCTAAGTAACAAAATAATACAAAATATTATATGAGATTGTTTTCATTTTTTATGTGGCAGTGAAGGAGAAAGTGCGTGTAGCTCCAGATTTGAAATTTTATTTAGAAAGAAGTTGGTAAGAATTTTATAAGTAAAACTACGGAGGTTCAGAGACTAGGTAAGTCAATTTGACTATTTCATAGGAAAGATCAACATGTACATTTAATAATAAGATAGGAACTTGACAATCAAAGAACTAATTGCTGCTAAATCATGAGATACCCTCCTTTCCATTTCTGAAATTTCTAGTCTTAACTGTTTTCTCCTTAAACATTAAACAGGCAATACAAATATTATGGATAATTTGTCTAAATATGTGTAGGAATAGCCTACCACATGTCAGTAGCATGTTTTCTCTGCAAGGAGGAAAGATTTAACCCAAATGCAAAGGAAAGGAAACACATGATACAGAATTGAACAAGCAATGCAAGCATGCATTAAAGCTTATATATGAAAGCAATGAAAATAAATCTAATGGGGACCAAATGTATGCTTTTAACTAAGTGATTTTTTTCCATTAGAAACAAGAATATTTTTAAAATGGGTATTTTTAGAGTTATAGTAACTATGTGGATATTGGTATTTATATTAATTTACTTAAATTAACAGATATTATCAAGTGGCTAAAATGTATCACACACCATATGTAAATTGATAAAAAGAATATGCAGAATATTTTGTATTTCACATCTAGCCTAAAGAAAAAAACTCCAAACTAAAATAGAATACACTTTATGAATGGGAGTGCTGGCTTAAGGATGTGGGCAGAGATTTGGAATGCGAAATATTGACTGTTGCAATTCAGAAACTATTCAGCAGAAACTATTCACCTAAAGCAGAGCTTTACTAAGTTATACACATTTAATCACAATATCCCTTTGAGGTTAACGATAGAATTAAATCTCAGCTGAATACAGTGGTCAATTTAAAGTAGTTTCTAAAAACTCAATCAGGCTTAGAGAAAACCACTTCACTTTGAATCCATTTTTTAGGCAATGTTTTCATACTTTTCTCAAGATGAATATCCAGAAATTTAATGATTTATTAATAACTGTGAGTGAAGAGCTTAAGTACATAGAGTCATTTTGATTATAATATTCTTTTTCCAACCTGTTAAGCATTATAGGATTCTGAGAGCAATGCTTTATTTAGAATCCAAATCACTGTTATGAACAAATGTAATTCCAAAATATTAAAATGTCATATTTTTTCCCAATAGACAGATAGGCAGGTTGTATTTCTATATTACTCTATACACTGCTAAATTCTAAATTCTAGTAATACTCTGAGAGTATTAGTGTATCAATGTTTTACACATGCTAAATATATGCTGTTCACACACAGACCAAAAAATACCCTTTTTTTCAAAGGCATTTAAAGAGAGTCCAAGGAACTTGCTTTCTCTCAAACTGCTCAACCTCTCACATACCTGATTATTGAGCAGGTTGTGTTATCTCCTGCCAAGTGAAATTCTGATGTAGGATGATGAAAGGCAATTCTTTTACCAAAATAAAATTTGCCTTTATCCTGAGAGAGCTTTAATTCTAAACTCAAACAATGGAGCATAGTTCTCTTGCAAAGCCATTTCCAGTCATTGTCTTCTGAATGTTCGTGTGTACTTATTACTGCCTTTGCCTCCTACTTGCCTCCTTTGCCCTCTCACCTTAAAACTCCCACTTCCCTACACTGTCAGGAAAAATGCTGCTGCTGAACATCAGGTCACCTCTTACATTTATTGCTTCCTGTGTGTCAGTCTTCAGGAACAAAATGTA
>NW_012148753.1:1499151-1500845 GCF_000956105.1 Propithecus coquereli
CTGTCATCGTGTCAATTACCTACTCCGTAATTCTCAATAGCTATCTCTTTTCATATATATCATTTTCTTTCAAGATTCTCCATGATTTTGCCTAATCTTTATTGTCCACCTTTTCTTCTGCTTAATTTATTGTATGCAAAATGGTTTGTTCAGAAGATTCTCTTTATTATGCAACAAAGATAGTACATTTGCTATTAATTTCATGTTTTTGTTTTTAAGTTATATTATTTTTAATGAAAATATTTACCTTGCTCCGTCCATTTATTCAAATCCTTCCAGGTCATTATCAGAATTTACTTTCAATGCTTTAACATAGTTAATATACTAAGAGGGTAATACTTATAAACACTTGAGTTCAAA
Organism: Propithecus coquereli; assembly: GCF_000956105.1. Lineage (NCBI taxonomy): Eukaryota > Metazoa > Chordata > Mammalia > Primates > Indriidae > Propithecus > Propithecus coquereli. The sequence goes on from NW_012148753.1 coordinate 1,499,512, forward strand.
TCACGGCTCTGTGATTCCCTAGATGTGTGATTTTGTGTTAATTATTTAACATTTCAATTGCCAGTTTTCTCATCTATAAAATGCAATAAGTCTCATCTTCCTATTTAGAATGTTGTAGGGATTAAATAAGATAACCTGGTTGGCATAATGTTTGGACATGCCATTAATTCATCTCTACAGTATTTTTGGTCAAACTATCTCATGCCAGGGGCTGGAGTTATGGAATTGGATAAGACAGATACAGTGTCAGTCCTCTAGTACTTATAGTATTATAGGAGATTCAGGCATTAAATGAACATTTTCATAGCATCCATGTAATTTTGATGTATATTTCTAAAAGTATAATATCATATGAAAGTAGATGACGGTGATTTAACTTGGGAATGAAGGAGTCATAGAAAGCATCCCTGAGAGGACATATTAGTAAAGATGAGGAGGAATAAACAGAAGTTATGCAGAAAAGTGTTCAGGAGTAACTCAATACATAGTAGCTTATTATTGTTTTATTGGTACTGCTGTTACTATGATCCTCTTGATTCCTTTCCTGAACACCTTATTCCCGTGAACCTCTATTCTCTGAAAACATATTGCACAATGTTATATTTTATGTTTAGCCTTCCTCTATGTTTTGCATTTTGTTTTACGCTTATTCCACTGAGTGTTGCACTGTTCTTGTTTAATGAAATAACCCCATTCTTGTCTTGACCTTCTTTGAAACTAGCTCAAACACTTCTGGGAAAAATAGGACATCCCTGATTTGGGACTTTATATAGCACTTCATATATGATTATTTTATACTAGTTATTGCTTTATGCTACATATAATTTTTTGCAAAACCCATGCAGTACTGAGGGGCAAAAACACTAAATTTATCTTTATACTATAAATCCGTAATGTTATCATCACCAACTGAGGACAAAAAGTGTTTTTTGAAAACATGTTTGTCAACTATGTCAGTTTTACATCTCTAACTAAACTCTAAGTTACTTAGGGCAGGATTCCTGTCTTAAAAATTCAATTTTATTTATCACTATCATAATATGGTACAAATGGTATTCTGTGTGTGTGTCTGTGTGCTGGTTGATTGTGAATACATTTTTGACGTCTATTTAAAGATGATAGAGTCATTAATTATCATTCGACCATAAAATTTACATATTTAGAAAATAATCTGAAATGCAAGATTCTATTTCTTTTTTACACCTTCCTGCCTAACAAGATAAAATTCAATATAATATGAAATATTAGTTTGAGAATCCAAAAATAAATAGGGTTCACTTTGATTTAGTTGATGTTTAAGTCATTTGCAGAATGATTAATACATGACTTATCCT
>NW_012148753.1:1500895-1502832 GCF_000956105.1 Propithecus coquereli
GGGTGGGGCAAGGGCAATACACGTAACCTAAATATTTGTACCCACATAATATGCTGAAATAAAAAAAATTTAAAAAGAGAAAATTCTTGCCAATAAATTCTGTTAAATTCAAAAAAATAAATAAAATAAAATAAATAGGCAAAATGGAAAAGATGCCTATGAATGGGTTGTCAGAAAGAAAGGTTTGTTAGTATGAAGCTTTGACATATCTACTCTTTTGGAAGAGAGATACACAACTGAACCTTAAAAATATGGTCAACGCAGACTGCTTGTCTTCCATAAAGATTTGTGCAGTTTTTTTTGTTTTGTTTTTTTATTTTGTCATTGTTGGACACATTACATTATCTCAGCTTCCAAAAATATGTAGCCACACAGGATCAGGGAAGGGCCAGAGTAATGCTGTTTTTCCTGTTTTCCCTACGACTGTGCTATTATAAATTCTCTGTGGGTGCTGTGTGTGATAATGTCACAGATCTAGAGCATATTGTACATTAAAGGCATAGAGCCAGTTGCTATTAACGTGCTACTATTAAATACAATCACTATACTGCTGTCAACCTTTGCCAGCACTCTCCCTGGTACTAGAGGTAAATCACAGCAGCACGCGTTGAGAACACAGGAAGGTGCTAGATCCTGTGCTGGACAATACAACAGTCTCTGGAATTAGCACACCTGTGTTTGAGTTCAAGATCTGCTACTCTTTAGTTGTGTGAGCCTGACTTTAACCTCCCTCCTTATGTGGTTTGGTCCTATGTGTGATGATAACATACAAACTCATTGCTATTATTTTTATTGTTATTTTTCACATCATATTTATAATTCTCTCACAAACAATCCATGAGGCAGATATTATTTTCTTCATTTTACAGTTAAGGAGACTGCTTATGCCCCAGGGGGTGCAACTAATAATTAACTAACCTGAAATTTACAATAATTATATGCATGGCCAAGGTATTATAATAGAAGATAGCAGGCTTAACTGTTCGAGTTGTTGCTACATGAAATGTACGCTTTTAAAAATTCATAGCAAAAAAAGATGTGGTTTGTGTGCTGAGAAAATATTCTAGGAACAAGGGACTATTATTTCTAATCTCCCTCTGCCACAGGTTGTCTTAACTTGTTGCTTCATATGCTCAAAATGATAACCAGAGGTCTGTTTAACAAATGATAGAGCTGAGAAACAAAGATAAGTCTTGGCTTTTTCAAAGAATTAGTTGGGAAATATATTTCAATGCATAAAGATAAATTTAGTAGTTGCACAATTTGTTTTTCTTGCTGACTTGCACTCCCTTGAATTTGATTCCTTTCACAGCCGAATTTTGTATATAAGTCATTTCATACTTGCCCTTTTCCTCCCTTATCCCGTCCTCATTAACACTTTATTCTGAATTCCATCCCTGCTCTTCTACTAAAAGGGTCCCATAAGAAAGCACCAGTGACTTTCTTGTTCCAACTCCCCTGGAGTTTTCCCAAGGTTTCTTTGTCGCTTGGTATTTTCATTGAATATGAAAATTCTGAGTGCTTATTTTAAGGTCTGATCTTCTGTTTTCACTCTAGTCTGTATTTGTTCTACTCCATCTCTTGTTTTCTTCATTTCACTTAATAATTCCTCCTCTTTCTTCATCACTCCTCCCCCAGCTTCACTAAAAGTACCTTTGCTGAGGCTTAGTTTGGCTCTTTTCCATTTTATTTCTCCTTGAATGTTGACATTATCATTCAGAACCTAAAAGTCATTTACATTCCTCCTTTTTCTTTTTCCCCTTTAGCTCAGTACTTGCCTGAGTGACACCGTGTTTGGATGTGCCTTCCCAATCTTAACCTCAACAGAGCGAAACCAAGCATTGCACTTTCTCACCTCCCAACACCAGGATCCTATCATCACACTGGTTCTCCTAATGATGCTCCCAATCTTGGCAAAGAAATGCTCCTTATTTGTT
>NW_012148753.1:1502882-1504106 GCF_000956105.1 Propithecus coquereli
GAAATTAGTATAGATAATAACAATGACACAGTAGGAAAATTATATGTAACTTGTAATTGTAATTCTGTACATGTAATTTTAGAAATTTTCATTCGGAAACATTTGAAAACATAAAAGAAATCAATCAGTTTTCTGGATAGTTGAATCGAGACAGTGAATTGAGAATAAATGTCTAAAAATTTAGGTGAAGTCACTTATGACATGATCAGGTTATTCCAATTTTCCATAACGTAAATCATAAAATAATCCCCATTCTATTTTGTTTAAATGTCTCATGGGTAATTTAAAATAGCAAGTATTAGGGTGCAAAATGCATTTAGTATCTTAAATGGCTAGCAAAATAAATATGGCTTCTCTATGTGATATTTGTAAAAGTCCTCCTAACAGAGGAAAAACACAGTTTTAGAGAGGTGCTTATTTTGTCGTTTCCCAAAATCAACATTTCTGGAATTTAAGCTTAGTCTCTCATTTAAATTTGTGCTCCTGGATACGGCACGTATTAGAAAGCTAACTCCTCTTTATTTGAAGACACTCAAATTTCGCTGATGCCAATTTAGTACGCTTAAGGAGAAATGGAAAATTTAGACAGATTTAAAGTTGAATAATAAAATGCCATAACAACACCTATATGCCTCGAATATCCTAATGCTTGAGTCAAAAGTTCTGATCTCAAACTAAGCTTATCACAATGGCAAGTGAATATTTTTTTTTCATTATAGATATAGTTAGAAAGGGATCTCTCTCAAGTAAAGAGAATGCTTGTGTAATGTGATACCTACCAATGTGGGTGTCTCAAGGGATGTTAGGAATAAAGAATAAGGATGTGTTAATATTAGTGAGGGAGGATGCTTCATTTGGAATGAGATATTTTTTGGCTAACTGCATCAATGGGCTACATTGAAGTTTAGGAGGAGCAAGGGGAGGATGAGTGGGGGTGTCATAGGAAATGAGAACATAGATGTAGGAGGATATCACATTACACAGAGCTTTGAAACTGACCATAAAATCATAGACACTGTTCTGGAAGGAAAAAAGTAACTGGTGGGCTACATGTAGGCAGTGAGTGAACACATATGGAAATGAAAAAACTGCAGCAACACCAGGAAAAATGAAAATATGATAGGAACTAAGTTGAGGAATATCCTGAATCATGTACTAAAGCTATAAACTGCAGCACAATTGTAAATTTTGAGATGTTGAAATTTTTTGCAAGTAAAAATATCC
>NW_012148753.1:1504156-1528150 GCF_000956105.1 Propithecus coquereli
TAAGATAAAAATGGAAAGTAGTCATAGCATGTGGTTTGATTTCTGATAATTTGAAATGGCATTCTTTTTTTTTTCTTTGCCTGTAAATGGACAAAGCTGTATTCAGTTACTACCGACTTTTCTATCACTTATAAAGAAAAGGTCTTTAAATTTTCTTAAGTACAATAGCAAAATATTAAAAGATAAAAATAATTGTGTTCAGTGAAAGCTGAATGTCTATGTCATTCAGTTTTTTTTTAGGCAATGATTAAAGGATGACTCTTCACAAAAATATGCATTTCTCTAAATACATTTATTCTAGCTGGAATTTCCAAATATTCATTAATTATAAAATCAAATTTGAGTAAAATTTATCTATTTTAAAAACATGGTAATATTTCAACATCTTTATATAGAGAGATAGCTTAATAAGCCCATTAAAATTAAGAATAATAGAATAAAAAGTATGCTGGTGTGTTATTTAATAATTTTTGTGCTACATAGAATTAAGTATTTTCTGTTTCTTAGATTATCTAGAATTTATGGGAATTTTTTTCATAAATCATCTGGAATCCAGACTTATCTGTGTTTCTGAAATATTATAATGTCAAAAATATTAGGAAAAAGTAAAAGAACATTCTTCATTGATAAACTTACTCTGAGTTGGAAAACTCATTCTTTTATATTTTAAGAACTCTATTTCAAATATATTTTTATTAATGCTACAGATTCAAACTTTTACCTTTTAGAAAAAAGAATTATGACCTTCTTTGATTGTAAAACATATTACCACTATCCTTTGTGTGGAAGTAATAGGTGGATTTCGTTTATCTTTGCTCAATCCCTAGGTTATATATGGAGAGAATTAGTAGTAAGGGTGTAACTCTTTAAGAAGGGTACACTACTCCCTAGTTATATTATTACCACAATCTTTAAAGGACTCTGTGAATTTGCCACTGCCATGGAATTTTACGAAGTTGACAGATACTGTCACATTTTTAGCACAAAGAATTTAATGCTAATTTCAAGAAGATTCTTCATAATGCAAATTGTAGTGCACTTAACTTCAAATTCAATGTTTTGACAATGTTTAGACCTTAATATTGATAAATATATGATACAGCATAATCCCATTGGGGTATAATATTGATGACAACAGAAAGTCTATATGCCGATGTCATTAGAAAGGCCATATGTTATGATGGTTATGAGAACAGGTGATTTACTAGCTATGTGGTGATAAGTAACATGCTGAACCTCTCTGAGACTTGGTTTCCCCAACTGGAAAATGGAGATAACACTTTTATCACAGCGCTATTACCAGTAAATAATATATTGTTGATAAATTACCAAATATGCCAATAAGAGCCTCTAAAAGTAATAAAAGTTACAACGATCATGGATAATAGTTACAGCAGAAGAGAAATCAGGAAGAATAACCAGGGATAAATCAGGAATTGCATTTTTATAAGAAATTTTCATAATTTGTATAAGCTATATTGTAGCAATGACTTATAAATAAAAAATGGCTTAATAATATTCCATTTAAAAATCACCGTTTCAAAGTGCTATGTGTTAAATCTTGTTCCTTTCTGTTTAGCTGTGTTTTGGATTTTTTTAAGCAAAGTGCATTTGAATTGCTTTCACAAATGCATTCCACAAAATAACATTTTCTCTATTTACAACTACGGAGAAACTATCTTCTGTGGTATGTTATCAAGTGAGAACTCTGTTATATGCATATAACTAAGCATATCATAGCTTAATGTTTACATACAACATAAATACAGCTTAATTATAGATTCAGGGGTGAAAATTGAGTGTGTATGAGCCACAGTACATTACAAAACATGTTTGACTAATTATCACAAAATAATTGGAAGCCCATTTTTTTAATGGGGAATTTAAACAATGTCATCACTTCAGTTGTATTTCATCTAATGGTTTATGAGGTCTGGATGTTATTTAGATTTCTTGTTTTTCATTGATAATTTTAATATTTTATTCAGTATATTTCACTCAGTCTTACTCTAGGGTCTCATTGTGTCTCTACTGAATATTTGCCATAGTCTCAAAAATGGATATACATATATGTCTATTAATTTTTCTTCCATGTTTACACCAGAAATATGTTTCAAAATCAATCATGACAATAGTAGTAGTCTCTTGCTAAAAATTTGCATAGGTCTTGATTAGTTTCCCTAAACTCAACTTGATCTTAACTTTCCAGCCTCCTGTTTGAAAAGCACTATGTTCTATGCACACTGGGTTATTTGCCATTTTCCAATTGGACTATGGTCTTTTTTGTCTCCATACTTCTATTTGCTGGCCTCATAGCCTTGACTATCTTCCTTATCTATCAATACCTCACCCATTTTTCAAAATCAGATGTGAATGGAATGGCTTTTGTTCATTTCATCAAGGGTTCCTTTGTTTACACTCATCACCTTGTCTGAAGTAAGTGTGCATTAAGTATTTCTGAGGTATAAATACAAGGAAAAAAGACTATGACTTGATCCACCAAATCAGAAGTAATCATTTTATCTTTTCTGCTGCATGCTGCTGGTATTTCTTTTTAAAGTTACAGGTTCTGGACTCAGACATAAATTACTGAATAGCATGCTTGCCTCAGATCCATTACAAAATAACCGGTAAAAAACTTAAGTTTCTTAATGGTAAAATGAGAATACTAAGAGTACCTACCTCATCAATTGAAGTAATACATTCAAAGTATAGAACATATATTAATTGTTCAATAAACATCAGTTGTCGGGAATATAATTCTTATTATTATGGATGTTATTGCCTATGCTGAAGTTAGATTGTTACGTGTATGTGAGCTCTTTGAGGGAAGCCATTTGTGTTTGTATTTCTCACCATTGATATTAGGACCTATGTTTTCATTAGAGTTAATTTTATCACTATTGAATAATTCATCTCAATACAAATTACTTCCAAGGTCACTTGGGCATTGATTGTAGCAGTTGAGCAGAATTGTAGCTTCAAATCTGAACAAACACATATGTAAATGCTAACGTCCATTATTTCCCAGTATTCTCTCAAATCTATTTAACAAATAAAACATCAATTCCAGAAGCCCTGGTTTGTTTGCTCATCATACTTTTCCTTTTCACTTCAGTGCTATTCTCATCACCTCATGCTGATTCTCATCCCCAGTCTCTGCTATTTCCACTTCCCTAGCCCCCATGCTGTCCTCACAACCCCCTGGTGCAATGCTGAGACCCAGTATCCAGTCTCACCTCCTCTACAAGGCTACACCTGACTAATATGCCTGCTTCCCAAGGTACCTCATGATCTGTTTATTTTTTACCTTTAAATTTCTATTGCATTTATAGTCAGTACAGTGAGGCACAACTTAGCAACTTAGATAATGTTATCTCTTCATGGCTTATTATTATTCCATGTGTTTACTTCCACAGAAAAACTATTAGATCTTTCCATATAAGTATAGGAACTTTCATGAAATCTCATAAATAAAAAGCAGAGGTTCCACAGTTTTTTCATACAAACAAAGCTAGAACATCATATTCACTTTCTCAATATTTCAGAGAAATAGTCATTTCTTCCCTTTTCTCTTGGAAATAAGGACCCTCTCCACATATTTGTACATTGATCAACGACAAGTTACATCATGCAATGTTTGCAACTTTCCATAAAACGATCTGAAAAAAATTACCATCATGTTAAAACCACTGTGCAGTTGTCAAACAATGGTTTTTCTCCTCCCAACCCCCATCTTCTTGATGCTCAATTGTATAAATGTCAGATTTGTTGGGTTATACTCTAGTTAGTTCTAACTGCTAGATCTCATTAAGTTTTGGGGCAATGATTCTTTAATGGGGGTAAATGTGTAATAGGTTAAATGATATTATCATAAGCAACAATATTGGATTTCAACTATCGGATATTAACTTTTACACAAATGCTAATGTAGATATGATGATCACCTGTCATTCTACATTCTATCCTTGCTTTACCTTCTAGGACTGAGCTGTTCTATATGGTAGCTACCAGCCACATGAAGCCACTGAACTTGTGAAATGAGACTAGTCTAAATTGAGTTGAACTGTAAGTGTAATAAACATTCTGAATTTCAAGGGCAGTGCAAATATAATGTAAATATTATTAATAGTTTTATATTGATTCCACATTTAAATGATATTTTGAATATATTAAGTTAAATGAAATATATTATTAAAATTATTTTCATGTGCTTATTTTTACTTCTTTTAATGTGGCTACTAGAAAAATTAAAATTACATATTCGGCTTGTATTATATTGCTATTGGACAGAGATGTTCTAGAAAATGCTAACATAGAGTATAAAGAAAACAACATAAAATGAAAAAGCTTTAAACAAAGGGGCTAATCTAAGCTCTATCACTAATAAACTATGTGACTTTGGGTCAGTGAAGTCAACTCATGTGTCTTATTTAAAGATGCTAATTTAAGGTAAGAGTGTCTGTGTGTGATTTTAAAGGGAGCTTTTCCATTTGTCTGCCTTAAGAGAGTTTCTTGACCCATTTTTACATGGAAGGGTAGTGTTTCCATTATGAAATATGCATTCTATTCATTTTTTCAAACCACAGGTTAGCTGGCTCTGGCTTTGGAAGACAATGATTGACATGCTCTAACTGCATGAGACATTCATCCAGTAAAGGAAAGAGCAGTGTCAAAATTATGCAGAGCACATGTGGTAAGTCTGGAGCACCTGAGTGCCATGATGACCCACAGAAAAGAGGCTATTAAACTAGGGCAAGGGGAGTGTCCTCAGGTGTGAACAAAGGGAATACGGTTACACTATTCTTAAAAATCATTTCAAGGTGTCTTCCTAGCGTGCCGTCAGAGTTACCTTACATTACAATGTACATTCTTTAGCAGTAACTAAGTATGCTCTTCAGGCTTAAAATTAAGTACCACAAAACTGGAAAAGTAATACTATTAAAATTAGCTATAGTAATGCAATGTGAAAATGAGTTTGCTATGTATACTGAAAAGCAAATGACTTCCTGCAATGTGAATGTGGTGCTATTGCCCTGAAGCTACAGTCACTGGGGCTGGCAGTGCTACCATTTCCTGTGCTCTGCGATGATCTAATTCTCTCACCGTTTTTCTCCATTTCACCTACAACGCAATCTTCCTTCCTACAGTCCACTCTGACCTTACTTTGGCCCTTATTTGGCAGAATACAGCATTTGCATATCGAGTCGGCCTTTGTTTCTTTCTCATTAGCCCAAGATAATTAAATGAGTATTCTTGGCACTCGAATGATCATAAGCCTCAGGCAAATGAGGGCACTAAAATTTTAAGATTTTTCATGATTGTGAGGTGGCCAACAACATTATTTAGAATGTACTTATATCATTTTTCAGATAATTATCTGAATAAATCATCACAGTTTAAAATAAGTCTAAGAAATAACTTGCTGGTGCCCATTTGAAACACATTGCAAAAGGAGATGAATGTATTCTGATTTGTGTAAATTCAATCTAAGTTTGTTATACTATTTTTCTGAAATTTCAAAAATATCAAACTAACACCTTCCTTCTCACCTGCATATCCATGCTGCATGTCCACTATCTTAAACTTTGGTTTTAAAACGAAGTTGTTTTCACAAGGAGACAAGGAGCTAAAGGAAAAAAAAAAAACAAAAAAACCCACAGAACTAGAGTCCAGGGGCAAAGAAAGAGTCACGATGGCAGAAAAATGAAAGAGAAGATGAAGAGGTACAAAACAGGTGAGCAGGCAATAATGGAGTTTAATGATAATTTTGTGTTAAGTTACTATATATAACAAATAAATTGAAGCTTTGATGGATAGAAATTTCTTCTTAAAATCGATTATATGGGGAATGGGTACAAAAGAATCAATCAAAAGAGGGCACATCTAGGAGAAAGAGTAAGTTGGGGAATATATAACTCCAGTGACTGGCAAGTTCCAGTAAATGTAAGATCTTTGATCCAAAGTAGGCATTAGTAGACAGCAAGGAATAGAAAAAAATTGTCAAATATTAGCTGTATATGATCTAGTCCTTATCTGCATTGATATGTGCTAATATTTCCATTTTTGTCTGTAACTCTTCTTAGAAATAAGAAGTTGTGAAATATTTTAATTAAAAATAACTTCTTAGAATTGAACCAAAGAAGTGATAGAGGGTAAAAGAATGCTAATCTCATAACTATTGTGTTTATATAACAAATATTCAGGGAAATCAAATCAAAATATAAAATAGCAATTTGAAACATTTTAATTAAGGGTGTGGGGGATGCTTATTTGGATTTGGGAGTCTCTAACTTTTTCTTTTTTATTTACCATTTTTTATCTTTTTAATCTATCCCTGTTTCTAAATCATAACTGAGGTCCCCTTCTTCCCTCACTTGGTCACTAGTTCTATTAATTTTGAGAAATAGCCTTATTGATAATATTAAGAGTTCAGAATTTTAATAATTAATGGAAAAATACATTGGTAAGCTGTTACATTCTCTCAGAATTTATGAACTGTGAAGCTTCTCCTCAAATATAAATATGAACAGCAGATCATTTTAATACTTATTTTTTAGCATAAATGATACTGTTTATTAAGCATAGTAACTTGTACAGGTCTGCCTTCTAATGTGATTCAAGTACTAAAGACTAGGAAAGAAAAACCTAAAAATCCCTGCAGACTCTGATGGAGAAAATGAACAGCTAAGAAGGAATTGGCCGTGAATCTTGACTTTTCTCACCTAAGCCAGCTATTTACAAAGTAAATGTAGACTCCAATGTATGATCTAAGAAAGATGGAAAGGTGCTACCTACCCAAAAGCAGCCCCTCATTATTTTGCCAGGATATCTGAATTTCTCAGCTTTAGTATTAATTCTTAAGAAATAAACCTGTGCTTCATTAGACTAAATAGCATAATAAATTGGGGGAGATAAATCAATTAGAAGGGGTTAGAGTAGATGTATAAATTAGTGAAAAGAGCACTACCTACTACTTAAATAACATTTTGGCCTTGGAAACTGTTACTAACAGTATTTGCTTCAAAGTTCTGCATAAGAGCACACTCCTATTCTTGGTGGAAAGGAAGAATCAGGCAAAACATTTTATTTCATATGTGGATATATTAGTTGTCATTGTAGAAATGACCTTAGAAACAGCCATCAAGCCTCATTGCATTTCTTAATGTCCCGTTGGTTCTATCATAAATTGAGATCATGCCATTCTGAGAGTTAATACTTTCCAATCCTCATCTGGGTCCTTCTTTCGTTAGATTTCCTGCCTGTACATAGAAGAGGCCCATTTGGAATTTGAGAAAACATCCAGAGACTTCTTCAAAAAGCTATACTCCTCCTAAATTCATACTTTTTAAAAATTAACAGATGTCAATTTGAAGGGGAAATATCATATACTATAAACCATTTGGGAATATTCCACCTCTTAAGGATGACTTACATTTTTCATTTGAATGACATGGATGCTGAGAGCTTAAAATTCAAAACTCATTTGTAGTCTAGCTCTGAATCATTTTTTCCATGAACTCTGTAGATTTTATGATAAACACACACATGTGTATGAAGTATGTGACCTCACTGGTAGTTATCAACTGTTATTGGCAGATACCCAAGAATTGATTGACACACATCTTACAGACCTGGAGTTAATTAATATGTCTACCAATTCCCAAATGTACCACAGGAAACAGAAAATCTATTTAATGCAGCAATCAATGACATACTCTTTGTGGTCAGAAGGCATTCGCAATACAGCAAAAGTAGATTTTGGAATACACTATTCAGGAGTGTAAATACAGTCATATATCGTATAATGGCATTTTGGTCAATGATGGCCCTCATATAGCATGATAGTCCCATAAGGTTAGAATGGATCTTAAAAATTCCTGTTGCCTAGTGACATATTAACCATTGCAATATCATAGCATACTGCATTACCTTTCCTGTGTTTAAATATGTTTAGATACTTAAATACTTACCATTGCGTTACAATGGTCTACAGCATTCAGTACTCAGTATTCAGTAACATGTTATGTAGGTTTGTAACCTTGGAGCAATAGGCTATAACATATAGTCTAGGTATGTAGTAGGCTATACATCTAGGTTTATATAAGTACACTCTATGATGTTCCCACAATGATGAAATCACCAACGGACACATTTCTCAGATCCTATCCTGATCATTAAATGACTCATGACTGTATAGCTATTAAGATGCTAGGAGAATAAAAGAGGTTTATTTTTGTAACTAGAAGGCTAAATTGAAGGTTATTTTGCAACTGTTATGTTATTACTTAGGAGTGACTATTGATTTCCTCCTGTTAGATACAAAGATATTAAATGATGAAGGGGGCCTTGATTTGCTTCAAAGGTGAGTCTTTACTTTTGTGGCATTCTTCAATCTAGAATGGTAAGGCCATAATGTCATTTTTTGACAACGGGTTTTCAACATTCTTGGGAACACGGTGTAAGACCATAAGTTATTTAGAAGGAAGAACACCAAAAAAATGTTAAAATGTCCATACAAGTCTTGATAAAAGCAAAAAGTAAAATGTTCTTTTTTTATGATAAAATTCTTTTAAATATGTAAAGACTGTACAAAATTTTAAAAGAAAAATCATCTTTCATTATTTCATGTAGTGTGGGGCAGGTAACAGCAAAGTATACATGCAACTTCTAAACTAGAATTTAAGGGAAAGATGAGTCCTTTATTTGAAAAGTCACCCTTGTAAATAAAAGTTAATATATTCAAACTTTATGAGAATTTATGAACTCTAACCTAACAACCCTGGCCTCTGTCCTGATGCCTATTATATTTTACTTTTCCAATCCTTTTATTACTGTCATTCTTTTCCTAGCACTATGAAGCATAAGCTCTTTTCCTCAACTTCACAAGCAGCATAACTGCTTAAATCCAAGGGTAGTGTTTTAAGTATCAGTATAGATCAATTTAAAACAGATACTCTCTTAAAGCAGCTTAAACATTGAAAATTAAATTTGATGTAGTCTAGACAAGCTATATGATAATATCTTTTCCAGAATTTCCTAGATTGACTGTCTAGACTGCTCCAGATTCCCCAGATAATTGCATGATCATCTCCCTTCTGACCTCCTAAACAGTCTGGAACAGTATTTCCTAGTCTATAGTTGTCAAGCAAATAGAAATCACTGAGCTTCTAAAGGACGACCTCTCTCAAAGGCTCTGAGTTTCGGAGTCTTAGGAAAATACTTTCACTTCGATCTCTCTCCTCAAAGAGCTCAGATAGGAAGCTTTGTTTATTTATGATTTTGGTGGGGGTTCTGCTGGGTCAGCAGTCTGGCTCCAGAACCTGTAGCTCTTCACGCTCCCACCTTCCCACCCATAAGGTGGAATTGAGCAGTTGATGAGTAGAAGAGGGCATATGCTGTCAATTCTACTAAATAGCAACTTCAGAAAGGAAAAAAAAAATGAACATTTTGGGAAGAATGATAAAAATGTAGAAACAACATATAACATTTTAATTTAAATGATCATCACCACGTAAGCAAAAAATTTAAAAATGGGAGAAATTAAGTGCAGAATCACCCAGCAACCATGAGAGCCCACTGCCATAATTTACAACCTCTAATGAAGTGTGAAACATCTAAGAAGCTAGGTGACAATTACTAGCAAGCAAAACAGCAACAGCGTTTAGCTGAGATGAAGATTTATATATTATATTTTAAAAGATTTATATTTTATATGAAAAAGATACAGATTTTTATTTTAAAATATTTATATTTTCTAATATTTTTACTTTTTTCAGCATCTACTATTAGACAATGTTTAACTCTCACAACTGTATGAGTTAGAGACCATTTTCATTACAACTTTCAAGCTTAGAAACATAAATGCAGAGAAGATAAATAAATTGCACCAGATCAAGCAATCAGTAAGAAATTGAGGTTGGCTAAAAGCCTCCTGAGGCTAGAGGACATGGCCCATCATTTAACAATGATGGGATTAAAACTCCTTGATTTTCTATAGGAAAAAAAAAGACAATGAATTATACCCTTTCAGGAGGGTTGGAGGACATATAATTAGCCTCTCATTTAAAGGATATAGACACTGATGATCAAATGAGTTTGTTTAGTTTGTTTTGCATATTATGAGACAGAGTCTCAGAGAGGTTAAGTAATTTTTCCAGCGCTCTACAGCTAGTAAGTTGTACAGCAAGACTTGAAGCCATATACAATCCCAAAGTCCTGGTCTTTTCTGATCTGCGCTAGAAGTCGAGCATCCCTAACTTCATTGCCAATCACGTACAGCATCATTCCTGATGTAAAAAGTGCAGTATGATATGGAGGGAGTTCTCTGGAGCTGTCTCCAGAATACAGAAAACTGGTACAATAACCCTAGGCCCAAGTTTTAGGATACCTTACTTATTATCATAGGAAATAACTGAGAAGACAGCAAAGAGGGGGCAATTTAATTCCATGATGCAACAAATTAAGCATACAATGTCTCCAGGACCATGTGCATAAACATATTACTAATTTCATCTACATAAAACAAGAAATTTAAGTAGAACTGACTTTTCTAAAGTCACTTTTTACTTGTAACTCTTGAATATGTCAGCAAAAACAGTATATGCATATGCTTGTGAGGAAGAGGAGAAGGAAGGATGTGGTAGGGGGAATGTGGAGCAATTGCCCTAACTTGCCCTTGGGAAAATGTCTTAATCTTCTCAGGTTTATCAATAACAAAAAATAATTATATTCAATCTAGAAACTACATAGTCTCTAAGATGCCTTCCTATATACAAAGAAGGCACAACATAAACATTTCTGATTTCTAATCCATTTGATCAAAAGACACATTCGTATCATTTTAGGAAACCTTAAGAAATTTAGAGAGAGAAAGTAAAAAGTTTAAGTTATAAAGAAGTGACTAACATATAAGTTATATTTTATCTTTAGGATTATAGAAATATTTGGGGAATATGTCCTTTATTGGTTGAGTACATCTGAATTCCAATTGCAAAAAAAAAAAAAATTCTATCACAAATGATTTTCTCACCACATGAAAGCTTTTGTTCTTCTTAGGATTTTGTGCCAAAAATTATACAAGGGTTTATACTTGAAGGCTACTTATAAGCCAAATTCACCAAATTCACCAGACTGCTAATGTTACTTTCGACATTAGCAGCCTTTCCTTTATTTTGATTTTTAATCAAATTTACCAAAATGCTAAATTTTCTCACTAAAATATCTTTTAGAAGTAACAAACAAAAGAAAATCATTTTTTGTTTTTTCTCTTCCATACCACCAAAGTAATAACCAAAAATATTAATATAAAAAAAGCAAAGCATAGCTGAGCAAGAACACAAATGTGAATAATTTGGGTTAAACATGAGATCACACCATTGTGCATATTTAGGGCATCCTCTCTTAATCCCTAGGCAGAAGAAACAACTGGGTGGCAGACACTTCAGACTGAGGGTGGAAGTGGAGGGGAAAGCTGGCGACATATAAATGAAGGAGCAGACAGTGCACATTCAGCCTGCCGACATCTGCTGCACATGCAAAAGGGATTGGACTCTGTATCCAGGGCGAAAACAAATGCTTTCTTCCTTCTTTCCTCCTGTTCATAGTTATTGTTGAGTGATAGTCCCATTCTTTTTGCATTCACAGATTAAAATTAATAACAGCATCTGAATTTGAAGTAGGTTTTACTGAATAGTGAACCAGAAGCAAAATGAGCTGAAGAAATGAGTAGTGAAGCATTTGAATAGGACGGGGTCATGGACAAACACCATTTTTTTAAAAGCCAGCTTTACCTCAGGATGATGTCCAATTTCAATGTAGGTGCAAATTGGATGAAAGGCCCCAGTTCCACAGGCATACAAGTGAGTCTGATTATATGCCTTAAGTACCTTGATGAAATTAGCACATTCTTTCTGTAAGACAAAAGGAAAACCAGTGAGTTTTAGCAGTCAGCAGGACTGAGGTATCCTCTAGGGTGCTAGGCATGCTTGAACAAATTTCTTTCTTTCCTTTTTTTTTTTTTTGGCATCCCTGTCACAACATTTTTAGGGCTTATTAATTATTCTGTTGTTTTGCTTATATCATTACATGCATTAAAAATATAGAATTTCTTACTTTCAGTGGGGGCACATATAATATGTCCTTCCATAACTCCTATTAGAACTATTTCTAATTTATTTATACGAAAATGGGATAAATGTTTTAGATAATCACTAAACACAGGTGACTTTTCTAGAAATTAAGAGAGTGGAAAATTATTTAATTACTTAATAAATTAAATAAACAACAGGATAGTGAAAATTTCCTTGCAAAATCAGCTTTGAGTGTCACTTTAGAAAAAGAAAACAAAAATAAAAGATAATATGATCTTCTATTATACACAAAGTTTAAACATCATTAGTAACCCATTTTGAAAACATCCAAATAAGTATTCATATGCTAAATAATAAAAACTACACTGAAATTATTTCATTGTTGGTCAGAGACTTTCTTAACTAGCTTTTTTTTCCCTGTAAAAACTTGGAATTAAGAACCAAATGTGCAACCATAAATGCAGATTAAGATCAAAATCTGACAACAATGAAAGCAAGAATGGCAAACGTAATAGAGGACTGGGTTAGTCCTGGCACTTCTGTGTTACATTCCCAAAGTCATTCTCTATGACTTGAGACTTTTTTGGGTGAAAGCTCAGAGTGCATTTGGGGTTACGTAGTCACTGGGAATTTATAACTGAGGTGTTACCATAGTTTGAGTACATTTCCACATGACATTTGTATTCTATAGTTGCAGCTGATGATTTTGGTCTTAATCCCATTGCCCCCATGACATAAGGAGCAGGCAATCAAATTTGAGCCTTTTAATTGATATTTAAGTTCAAATACTTCCTGTCCATAATCACTGATTTTTCTAGGATGAACCCTGATGATGTTCTTTGAATATATTTTCCTAAAGATGAATTAGGCCTATTTAAAGTGAAATGTAGAAGTTTCAAGTTATGACTTTTTACGCATTATTAACATGTGAAAAGTATTTTCCAGGTAACTATAATAAACATATAGGTTCTTCCACTGTTTTGTTACACAGATCCTGAGTTTTTCTTTTATCTGGCAAGGCATTATAGCATATAAAATTACTCTCTGAAGTAAATTGATTTTGCAAGTTGTTCTGAGGAAAAATTCCCCAGCTTAAAGGGTTTGTGGATCTCATCCATGTTTCATTTTGAACAGGGCACATCCTAGGTAAAACTGTGAAACAGATACAACTTAACTTCCACTACTCTTAGCAACAAACTCTTCATTCTGTAACTGTTTCTCCTTCCCCAAGAGGATAGGGCATGAATGCTTGGGCAGAGGAAAGAGGTTGTGGAAAGGGAAACATCTGATAAACTCATTTACAAATGAGGCATTCATGAGTCTTACCCAAAGGATTTATTTGTACTCTCAAAAAAATTCAGTCATTTGCAAAGAATCCATTTTCAGGAAAATGTTTACTTTGAAACATTTTCAACATGTAGGTGCCCACATATTCTGCTTTTACATAAAGATAATCATCCCTGATTGTGGACTCAATATTATAGTATCCATGATTATAAATAACCAGTTTCAGCACCATATGTTGAAACCAAGAAATTGGCTGTGCATATATTGGTAAGCAAAGGGCTATTCTATTAAATAATAGTGGCAGACCCAGA
Organism: Propithecus coquereli; assembly: GCF_000956105.1. Lineage (NCBI taxonomy): Eukaryota > Metazoa > Chordata > Mammalia > Primates > Indriidae > Propithecus > Propithecus coquereli. Next base: position 1,517,847 of record NW_012148753.1, read on the forward strand.
TGTATATCTTTTTCATTTTAGAAAAGAACAGGGTTTCAGTTTGCCTGCCAGGCCTTTAATGATATGCATGTAATTTTGTTCACGGACCCAAATTCCCTAATTCTATCAGTGACAACTGAGTGCCTCCTAGAAATTTAAGAATAGAACTTAGTTTTCCATAATAAAAAGGAAGAAAATATTTTGTGAGTAGGAATACTTGTCACAAAGGCTCATTCTACTCCTGCAACTTATGAATCCTAATATTATAGAATTTGTGGGTTCTTTATCTCTTATAGATTGAATAACTGAATAGCAGTTTATTAGAGACCACTTCTGTCCTCCCAAGGAATTAGCAGATTATAACTGAGGACTGAAAAATGCTCAGGGTTCTTAAACTATGGAATTGGACCACACTGAATATTATAATTTTAATTTTTTTCTCAACTAACTGTTAAAGAAGAACCACTATAGTATGACAATTCTTCTAAAGAGCTGATGGAACAAAATCAATCACAGGAGTATATCTGAGAAACCTGGCAAAGGGTCCTACTGAGAATGCTGATAATGGGAGTCTATCTGTGTTACAAAGCAGCTAGACCCACCCTATTGGCCCAAGGCCTGGAATGATTCCCTTTAGTTCCCCACTGAACTCTCCCAACTGGCAGCAGGTTCTATTGTTGCCATGCCCTGGGGGCTAGCTCAGCATTGTTTTGAAAGTGAAGTTTGATGCAAATAGAATGGAGAGAAATTTCTTGGGCTTAAAGAGTATAAAGGTGCTAGGAATGAAACAAAGGAATGGAAGGAAATACTTTGAAAACTGGTTAAAAATAACCGAGAGGAGACTCATTGAAAACAATGGAGGAAGAAAGTGAATTAAAAGAACTGGACAGAGAAGAACCAAAAACTTGAAAGAGATATTGTTAGTAAGGATTTGTTCTTAACAGAAAAGCTACATAAAAGAGTATCAATCCTGTCATTCATTTGCCTTCATTCTCTAGCTTGTTGCTGCCAAGGTTTTTGAGTGTTCCAAAACAAGATATTCATTTTATTTGGAAGCAGCATGGACATACCTCTAAAAAGAGGGAAGCGTGGCAGAAAAAGGAAACACACTTCACACATTTCTGCTCTAGGGAGGCAGAAGAAGAGTGTTTCTGACCTTTCCTTGAACCATGACGATTCTCAAACTCAGAATGTAATGTAATTTTTGGCCTTAAACTACTGACCTGTTTTGCTCAGCACTGGAGGATTTACAACGTAATAAAGAGAGAGTGGAATCAGTTCAAAATGAATTCATTTTTCAAACCTTGATCCTTTTTGGAATTTAAGTTGATGTACAAAGACAAGTTTAGCAACAAACTGGCTTCCCGAGAGTCAGGCAACCATACTGACCTCTTACTTTACTGAAATTTACTCCAGAGCAACAGTATTATAAATTATTAGCTTAGAAGTAAAAGTAAGTAAAACCCAAGGCCACACCTGAGGAACAAGGATTCATCATCCTTAGTGACAAACCATTTACCGTTTTTAAAGGGTTTCTAGTTTTTTCAGATCAAATGGATGGAGGAATTATGCATACAAATATTAGCTTTGAAAAGCAAATTTAGAAAAAAATGTCTACTTCTAGAAAAAAATATAGAAGCCAAAAACACAGTGATTCAAAAACAAACATTACAGATATGTAGCACTGATTAGACTGTGTTACACAGACTTTTCCTGGACGGTTACAAAAATAAAGTCCATCCATCTGTCAAAACAACTGCTCCGTGCATGAAAATTGAAACAGAATTGAGGTGTTTTTAACTAACTTCCGATAATTATACTTTCTACAAAAGAATATGATTTACCTCCAATTCCAATTACCTCCTTGCATGTTCTTAAATTATGGATGGAACAGTGAAATTTTACTCTAAATAAGAGAAGAGAAAAAAGGAGAGAAGACTTGTGAACACGAACAATCTCTATTCAAATATATTCAGTTCATGATTAAATCAAACAACTTGTTCTGGTTCAAATATAAATCAGTCCTACATGAATGGGTAGAGTACAGCATTGCCACAGGTCAGTGAGAATTCATTTAAAAAGAAAAAAAAGTCTCTCTATCCTATGAGCAGTTTATGTAGAAATATTTTAATATATATTCTAGCAGCTGGGAAAGCAAAGGAAACCCTTTTCTATCATGCTGGGTGGATACATTTATGCTTGAAAACCCATTAATAAGCTTAATTCCTGCAGTTTATCTGTTGACTTTCTTTTTCTTTGGTCAATGTATTTGGCAAGCTAGCTGAATACTCGAATCTTCGTGCCCAAGCAGTAATCCGTGAGATTGTTTCTGTCACTCACTATATCCCTCCCTCTATTTAAGCTGCTCCATACTTATCTGGCAATAATGTTTTGTCTTTTTTTCTTTTAACATCATGCTATTACAGCTGTGATCCAATCATCCATAATAATGTCTTCCTAATGCTTCACTATTCACTAAAGGATGTTAGAAATCTCTTCTTTGAAAAAGCATACCTAGCAAAACTGAGATATAACCATATGCAATTATAATATTCATCTAATGTTGAATCTCTGACTTGGAATTTTTTTAACATATACCTTTTAAATTGGGGAGTATACTGATCTGTCCATTTTGGGAGACATTTTTACCTTCACTATTTAGAATAATAATGGCATAATAAAACCAATCAACCTTTCCATGTTCATGCTTTTTAAAACTAATTTCAGAAATTTAAAAAAAATTACATATTCAACTAAGACAAAAAGTTGGTGTTACCTTATAGGTAGGTAGTTAGGTACATAAGCATATTCATGTTAATTGAACTTTATCACCATTAAACTTATGATAACTGAAAAATAAATTTTAAAGTGGTTTGAATGAAGTGATAAATTAAATGAAGAATCTCTGTACAAGGCTCCCAAATTATTTTCCTTAAATGCTCATTTCAGTTAAGTGTCCCCTTTTACTGCTTCACCCTCTAGAAAGACTATTTGTTTTGAAGTTTTAGAAATACTGTTCAATATTCTATAAACATTTCTTTTTCAAATCACTTGAAACCTTCCAATTCAGTCAAAATGATTATACACATAGGCACTATCATTGATAATTTTTGCAAAAGCTGACCAATATTGTTTTCTTCTACTGTTTAAAGGAGCTTTGATAGAAGCTTATGATATCTGATTTTAGGCTTATGTTTTCTTTTATATCGTATATCAATCTAAACAATCTTCACATTTGTACCATTCATTAGCATGATTTGCTTGTGGTCCATTTTACGCACGTAGCATAACCTTTCTTCTTCTCATATAGCGATCAACGTGATTATAAAATAATATGTGAAATCTACCTAAATGTGTTTTCTCCCAAACCAAAAAAAAACTATATTAAGTAGTCACAATCCTTACTCTGATTTAAAAAATTAGGCCCGGCGCGGTGGTTCACGCCTGTAATCCTAGCTCTCTGGGAGGCCGAGGCGGGCGGATTGTTTGAGCTCAGGAGTTTGAGACCAGCCTGAGCAAGAGCGAGACCCCGTCTCTACCAAAAATAGAAAGAAATTAATTGGACAGCTAAAAATATATAGAAAAAATTAGCCGGGCATGGTGGCGCATGCCTGTAGTACCAGCTACTCGGGAGGCTGAGGCAGAAGGATCGCTTGAGCTCAGGAGTTTGAGGTTGCTGTGAGCTAGGCTGACGCCACAGCACTCTAGCTCAGGCAACAGAGAGAGACTCTGTCTCAAAAAAAAAAAAAAAAGTATATGCTGTGGTTTCCAATTTTACGCAAGGTGCTGAATACTTAGTGCTCATTGTCTTAAAGCAACCAAGTCATTGATTTACATCAAGTAGGACGAGTTACAATCTAAAGAAATTTATTGTGGGTAAGATTATTTGACATATTTAATTTAACACATATATGCCTTTATTATATAATAACCATTACTCAAATAAGAGGGATGAACTGCATCTTTAATTGCATATGATGCGTACCCTTGGGGAAGGAAAGAAAAAAATGAAGCCCATATTGTAGAGAAATGCTTGATTTCATTCATATACACCTCAGTTCTACCCTCTGCCTTGTCTAATATCAAAAATTAATATTTTGGTTAGAGTCCTTAATGTCCAAAGTACTAAAGACTGTTATGTAGTTGATAATATAAAATATTCTCTTAACATATCTTTTGATAATTGGAGGCTCCTTAACCAAGTTAAGCATTTGTAGCATCGATACCAATATATCAGACTTATTCAAAAGCAAGTGCCTACAGCATATTCCACATGTTTACTTTTTTTCTTTTCTTTCTTAGTGGCTTAAAGTTTAGTTGCTTTAAAAGTGGCTTAAAAAGTAGAACATTAGGAAAAAAGAATGTTTACAGTATAAAAAGGGCTGAAAATAAGTCAAGTTCTTAAAGCGTCGATGAATTATCAAAGCAGAGTTATAAGACCCTGTCATGGGCAGAATTCTGTCACAAAATAAATTTATACCTTGAACCTCTATATCCTGAGTACCTCAGAATACGACTGTATTTGAAGATAGGGCCTTTAAAGAGGTTACTAAGTTAAAATGAGGCCCTTAGGGTGAACCCTAACCCATTCTGGCTAGTGTATTTATAAGAAGAAAAAAATTGGACATATAGGGAGACACCAGGAGCACGAGTGCACAGAAGGACAACCATGTGAAAAGGCAGCAAGAGTCTGGGCATCTATCTGCAAGCCAAGGAGAAGAGCTGCAGGGAAAACCAACACCGCTGACACCTCGATCTTGGACTTCCAGCCTCCAGAACTGCGAGCAAATAAATTTCTGTTTAAGCCACCCAGAATGTGGTAGTTTATTATGATAGACTTAACAAAGTAATACGAACATTAAAGAGACAATGAGTATGTGGGTTATTGCAGGACCCACGCTGTCTAATCAAAAGACAATTAAATTATTATTGCTTAAAATATTTTGGTCAACAGAACACATATGATAGCATATTTTTGTCCCTAATCAGCCAAGTTGTGATCTTCTGCTTTGTACATACTAAATATTAAGGAGAAAATTTCACAAAAATTTCATTTTTTTCTGCAATATTTTTACTGAATATATGTTCAAATAATATCCATATATAATAATCTTCCTAAATTTATACACACATATGTGTACATATATATGCATATACATACATATATACAGATATATATATTAGAAATAATTGTAGAAATAATTTCCAAATACAATTAAAATTTGGAACTTTGAATTTTTGAAATTTATTTCTATTAATATTTAATGAAGATGTTACTTATTCTAAGGTCTGTACAATTGAAAAGGTATTTTCAAAAAGTTTAAGAAAACATCAAGGACAAAAGTAATAAGGTCCTAATGATAAAATAGAAATAGCATGGAGATAGTTGCTTGTATTAATCTTATGCTTTAAAGTAAGTTAGACATGGGTTAGAATTACTCAGGCATCTTCCATTTGCTGTGTGACCATCAGAAAGTTACTTAGAGTCTCTGAGCCTCAGTCTCCTTAATGAGAAATGGGATTAATGACACATTCATGTGAAGTACTTAGCATGATGCCTAGCACTTATTAATTGATAAATAACTGGTTATCCTATTCTTAAAATAATCAACCATCTCTATTGGTTTGGATATTTTCATGACTGCTTAACTCTCCCAATATTCCACATACTATGCCATTCCACACATTATGCCAAGAATTCAATGAATTGTTCAGTTTCTAAGGATATAGTTAGCAGTATTTAAGCACATACTTGGTGCTAAGCAGAAGTAAATTTGACAAAATTGATTTTGAATATTAATCTATGCCCATTTCTGTTACAAATAGAAATTACATATTGTTCATTGGAATTTTCATGTCTAGTCCTTGTTTGTCCTTGTGGCTGCCAGTTTGTGCTTGCTCTTCCCACTTTATGTCGAGCTTCTCTTCCCTAATGTCATCTCTGGTTACCTACAACTGCTTCAAGCCTACTACCTGTGTTAGAGGAAATTGCCTTCCATAGATGTCTTCCTCATCTTCCATGATTGTATAAGGTCTAATTCTCAAAATAAAACCCTTTCTCCATATCACTCACACAGATGGTCTCTGATAAACCCTAACTGACAAAAGGATATGTCTTACTACTATAGAATAGCTCATTGTGATACATAATATAAGGAGAACACAGATTTGACCTATTTAAAAAAACACATGCACATGCTCAAGAACATTCATTAATAATCTTATTTCCTTCTATGTGTTAATGGTTTCTGATTTAGAAGTGCATATTAAATTCTAGAATCAATAAAGTATATTAATTTTGGTATTATTTCATGCACAATACTAAAAACCCCTCTCTTTTAGCATAGAATACATAGGGAATAAATATATGCACATGCATATGCATACATATGTTCTATATTTAATACTAATACTATATAATAGTATAGATAGTACAGTCTATGCAGCACCTAATTTAGGAATGTAATAATGAGAAGCTTCAAGAATTTTCTGCACTTAAAGCCAAAACCAATGTTAAGATTCTCAGTCTCCAGGAATACTGTCAAGTTTTTAGAAATACCGTAATTTTGTACTCTGTTTTCCTTAACACCATTAAAATGCGTATGTGGATATATATTAAAATTAAATAATACAAACAGAACTTTGGGAAATTTTCATGATGCCCTGTGGACATAAGAAGGAGGTGATTCTTTATTGCTACAAATGATTTTTTATTGCTTCCAAATCAAACTAAAGAAAAGCAATCAAAAGTTGACCACAACATATTTATCTTGAGACAGAGCAAATATTTCTAAGGAAAATATTCCCAAAGTTCATGTTAAATATATGGTATGATGGTCAATATACCTCAGAAATGAGTAGAAATCAACTTATAAATATTATTAAGCTTCTAAATAAGCAGCATACCAAAGACAAGTGTTAAAAACTACATGTCAGTGGGACTTGGATCAACTTGCTAACTATGAAGTCAGAAGACATTGGCCCAAATCCTTTTCCCAGAGGAACTGTCCAAGTCATGATAATGAACCTGCCAGAGTATAACATATTCTAAAAGTATATATACTGAAGCATGGGTGAATTATGGTCTCCATTCAAATCTAAATAATAATTTGTTAACCAATGCCAAATATTTGACCTTCATCTCAGCCACTGAGAGGTACAGTTGAACTTTCCAATAAAATTAACACAACTAGAACATCCCAAATCTTCTGAAAGTTTTTATAAAATGTCTCTATTTCAAGTGCTAGCCCTACTTTGCAAATAAACAATTAAAATTCATTTAAATTTTTATTCTGAACCTAAAAAATTTCCAAAAAATGAATTCATATATATCTGGAACTCTGTTCATGGCAATTCAGACATAATAAATAACAACTTGTTTTCCTTTATTAGTAAAACATATCATCTAAAATATGAATAATGCCTAATTTATAAAATAAATTTGATGGCAAAGTTTTATTTGTCATGTATCTTCTAGCTAACACACACAATTGGTTTTTCAAGTTATTTTGAAAAAAAATGTTTACTTGTAACCAAATATGAGTCACCTAAATGAATTAATATTAGAAATGCATTTAGATCAATATCAGGTATATAGTAAGCTCTCAAAAAGTATTAGCTGTTATTATTATTTCTGAATGCTGAATTTAAACTCTAATCATTCAGTGCAACTTGTCTGATATTTACCTCTAAGCAGAAACACATGCATACACAGGAATATGCATGTGAAAATATATACTCATTCCTGTGACTTTTAATAAAATAAGATTGTCCTGGCTTTCATAAAAATCAATTATCTGTATAACTGAAGTATCATCAAATTTCATCATATTTAAAAATTAATAAATAGACCATAGTCTTTCATTTGTGAGATCATCTAGAATGTCCACCAAAAATTATAATCAATATTGTCAAAAACTGTAAAGGGTCTGGAACTTGACGTTACTCGTAAGATAACGAGTTAGCCTGACATGCTTTAAAGGACACTGACAGAAGATATGTGGCTCTGGGGTCACATATAAAGGACTTTATTACTAACAAAAATAGATGTAGCCAGAGAATCAGCATTTCTTGTGCTATTCCCATCAGGCAGTGGGAAGAGGGCCCAGTAACACCTACATATACAGTGAGTTGTGTTATAGGATAGGAACCTTGGACAAGAGAACCTGAATATTTTTTAACAAGTACAGCACGCTGGTCTGTAGATCTTGAAGGAGATATTATGTTCATTATAATGGACAGTTAGCATACCTGTCCCGTGCTCCAGAGGGAGACATTGTATCTATTTCCCAAGGCTATTTGCAAACTAGCTTTTTGCTTCAGAGGGAGACACTATCTACCAAGGCTCTTAACTTTATAAACATCCTTAAAAAATAGTCTGCAACAAAGGCAGTCCATGCCCCTGCTCATAAGATGTGAGGAAGTATGAGAGACCCATGAAAAATTGTCTTTCAACAATTACACATAAGGAATGTGAGATTTGATGAAACCTTATGATTTTTGCAGACTCCCAAATTTGAAGATAATTCTAAGTTTCCACTTAATAAATTTTTATCATGCTTTCATGTGAAAATAAAATTAAAAAATCAATTTTGACCTTTGTCAAAAATTTTGTCCAATTTGACTTTTGAAAAAATAATGAGATTCAAGTGTTGTCATGTGTATTTTGGAATATACTGCAACTTAAAATGCATGTGCAGCCTTAAATTCTCAGTTGCATTCACTTGGCAAAAATCAGTGTTGTTGAGGTCCTGCAATTTGAGCCATGGTAAAGGTGATGGACAAGATATAATATATCATAGTATTAAAATGAACGACCACTAAGGACAAAAATATAAAAATAAATCCCTCAAAAATTTAAAAAATGTCCCAAAGTTCAGGTACATGGCAACTACACTTTGAAATGTATCCAAGAATCAGAATGTTATGAGAATCTGCTTTTTTTTTTTTGTTCCTCTCAGATGGTTGAAATTTTGATTTCCAACGATGTTCAAAATATTTCTAACAGTCATACGGTTGCCATTTGGTTTTATTGAAATTAACTGCAAAGAGAGATGGTTTAGTAGGATAAACAAAGAAGATTCAGAGAGCTATTGATTCAAAACAGATTCTTTTACCAGCTTAGCATGTATTCAGTTTTGATTTGCAAAACAGGGTCAAGGAAGTTAATCCTTCAATAGAAGTGTTATTGTGAATAACAAAGTGGATTTTAAGCACTAGAAAAATATCAAAAATGAGAGTAAAGGTGGATAATAGCAGTTAGAATACAGATATCTGGATTGAATTTATCTTCTTATTCAGAGTCTTTATCCGATAGAATTATATACTGTGTTACATTTTTTTAAAAAATAACTACTCGAGTAGCAGCAATGGAGATGTTCATGAGTATTTTACCCATTCAATGTTAGAAATGCCATAGGAATTTAAAGGTTCAGAACCTACATCGAGTAAAAAAGTCATATTAATATGATGATATGTTTTATATTCTATATATTCACTTCTACAAAGTAAAAATATATTTAGATTAATGATCCTTTTAGAAATGTCATGATCTGCATGCACACACACGTTTTATTTACACACACACACACACACACACACACACACACACACACACTCTGTGTTTATCTATCTATCATCTATCTATCCATCCAGAGAAAGAGAGAGAGAGCACGAGCCTGTGTCTCAGGCTGTAGTTTCCCTCTTTACCACAAAGTCCATTCTTTGTGGAATAGTTGCTCAAATTACAGTTGCTGATTTAATATATGTGTTTGATGCAAAACTGAGCAGAGAGTAGCAATGGTTTGTATTATCTCAGCTGCATGATTGAATGGTGAGAAGGTTCACTTTCCTGTATGAAACCATAGTCAGTGACACAGGAACTATGTAGGTTCAGTCCAGTGGCATGTCCTGACTTCCCAGTAATTGTGCTGTGTCAGCCATAGGAATGAAGCATTCCCTTAACCAGACTTAAGAATGACCCACTCTGGACAAATAAAATTAGCTAGTGTCTTGGCCTGACTTTTCCTATTGTATCCTTGCATCTGAATCTGATGCTAAGAAAACAGCACTTCCCCCCATGATTAGTTTAAAAACACTTGATTTGCAGTGGACTTCTTGAGGAAACCAATAGGGAAATGCTAAACCCAGGCTTTAGAAACCAGAGAGAACACACAAGGGGGTTGTTAGTTTACTTTACCATAAATATTCAGGTCGTTTCCTATTTTGGTCACAATTCTATCTTGGAGCCCTGATGGCTGCAAAAACCACTCAAGCCTCATTCTTGTGGTTTTCAGCATTACAAGAGCTCTTTGAAAAGAATTATT
>NW_012148753.1:1528445-1529932 GCF_000956105.1 Propithecus coquereli
TAATAGTAATAGTTGTATATCTTTATAGGGTACATGTGATGTTTTCATACAGACATGAAATGTAAATTAATCAAATCAGGGTAATTGGGCAATCCATCACACCTCAAGTATTTAACATTTCTTTGTGTTAGGAACATTCCAATTCTACTCTTCTAGTCATTTTAAAGTATACCCTAACTTGTTGATTATAGCTAAATATTAAAAACAATCGATCTCATGTAGACAGAGAGTAAAATGATGGTTAGCAGAGGCTGGGAAAAATAGCGGGGAGCGGGGGATAAAGTAGGAATGGTTAATGGATGCAAAAATATAGCTAAATAATTAGATAGAATGAATAATATTTGATAGCACAAATCACCTTGCCATCTTTAACAAGTGTCATGAATATTTTTTAACATAATTATTACATTTAATATGTAATAAGACTAGTATTGTCATACCATTGAATTTTAAAAAATATATATCTCTCAGTGCACTTATCTCTATCATAACATATGGGGTATAATTTAAGAATTTTATTATGAGGTGCTATGAAATGATCACATGTCTCGCATGTCACTGTATCAGATTTAGCAAACTCCGTGTTTCGATTCCTTTAAAAATCCACAAACATTTTTAGTAAGAATAGAAAGTATAATAAAGCAACCCTTCTTCTTAGAAAGGATACCTCTGAAGTCATCATTAAGTGATTACCATATACGTAAGGCACTATAGGGCACTGTGAATCATGAGTTTATTGCAGCTGCTGAACTACCTGCATTGGGGCTAACATGGGAATCCCTCATTTTTCAGTATTAGTAACAGAGAGAAAGAGAGAGAGAGAGAGAGAGAGAGAGAGGGAGGGAGGGAGAGAGAGAGTCCCATAAAAGATGAGAGAAATGCACTGAGGTGAATAATTATGGAAATCACAAACACAAAAATTTCTGCTATCTCAGTAATTGAGTTGATTCAATCATGAAATCAAATATGCTTAGTACTTGACTTTAGTGCTTATTATAATATCCAGATGATTTTAGAGATAAGTAGGTAAATATGATTATTACCTTCCATTTCAGATCAAATCAAATTTAGAACAATGCAGCACTGCAGTGGTCATGATCACTAAAGAGTACCAAACTAATTTCACTAACAATATTTTCACTTAGAAATTGTCCATTCGACTTTATTATATATACCAATAACAAGAATTATGGTTAATAATTGTATCATTGATATTGTTAGTAGTTAATATTATAGTTATATAATAATTTCACTTGTGTTCCTTTGAGCCTTACAGAAATTCTTTGAGGTGGTTATTATTCTACTCACACTTTTGATGATCCAGAAAAAGTAAGATATTTGTTCAGATCTATTAATTATCTGTGTGTAAATGGGCAAGTTCAAATCCAAATATTCTAATCAACATCAAAAACATTATCATGGACACAGAAATTTTCGTCTCAACTTCTAGCATAGTAGCCATACCATTAAAAAAATTTTAATGTGAA
>NW_012148753.1:1531732-1534315 GCF_000956105.1 Propithecus coquereli
TTTATGTAAATGATTATAACTACTTTTCATGATCTATGCAAATCCATGGCTATACCTCAAACCAGTCTCTCATTTAATTTTGCTGACATTTTATCTTAGGAAAAAATGGTCTCTATCTTTTTACAACGGTAAAACCACTGTAGGGATTGCTCACTACTCATCTGTGGTTCCACAGTGCTTAGGACAATGCCTGTTACTTGGTCATTTTTCAATCCATATTTATTTAAGGAATGAGTGCATGGAAGGAAAGAAGGAAGAAAGGAGGGAATGAGGAAGGAGAAAGAAAAGGAAAGAAAAGGGAAAGAAATGAAGGAAAAGGAATAGGAACAGAAAGAAAGAGAAGTAATTTAATCAAGACTCAGAAATAGAAACATGTATCATTCAAGAAGAATTAACATGAAAATCAACTTGTAAAAGGAGTTGATTTATTGAATATAAGTATATATGCCATAAAATTATATTTTGTTAATTATCTTTTGCATATATAAATCTCCAAAGGGACTATATTTTTTATTTATTTTCTTTACATAAATCTGTCAATGTTTACAGAATTGAATAGTATTATTTTTTTTCAGTGATTAAGTCCATAAGAAAACATGGTATTTAATAGAACACTCAACAAAAATAAATGACAGAGTAATGAATTACTTATTTAATTACTATAGGTTGAGCACCCTTTATTCAAAAACCCATAATCTACAATAGTTCAAAACCAAAATTTTTGAGCACCTACATGACACCACAAGTGGAAAATTCCACACCTGACCTCATGTGATGGGTCACAGTCAAAATGCAGGAACATAACACACAATTTCTTCAGCATCCTCAAGGGAAAAATAAAATTACCTTCAGGTTATGTGTATAAGATGTATATGAAACATAAATAACTTTTGTTTTTAGACTTGGGATTCATCTGCAACGTATCTTATTATACAGATACAGACATTCTAAAATCTGAAAAAATCAGAAATCTGAAATCCTCTGGTCCCAAGAATTTCTAATAAAGGTTACTCAATCTGTATAATAATTTGTAGACTGATACTTACCAGGATATCTTTTCCAGCCCACTTGCATTCATCTCTTCTGGTGTAGGATACTGGCCACACAATCTATGGACAAAGACGAAACATTGTTTTATGCCAATTAAGTTCTCTAAGAGATTCAATACTATATAGTCCTTTAGATGAGGTTGGGACAACTGAAGTAATGTAAGTTCCATAAAGCATTATGTGGCAGGAACCTTTCATTTTAGACTTTCCAGTGGCATTATCATGGACTTGAGTCATTCATTCTCCATCTACCCAGTTGGCCTTTGTTGTATGTAAAGTAGAGAGAGAGGCATTGATGTAGACAATAGATCTAAGCAGTGTAGGGTGGAAAGAACTGCGACACAAGTTGAGAGACAGATCATCTTGAGAAAATGTGAGAATTTAATGAAGAGAGGTAAAAATTGTCATAGAACATGGCTCATAGTTTTCTAAATTAGTCTTTATTATGAAATAGTGATTCTGAAATTTTAACATTTGTGTATTCTGGATCTATTTCCCTGATCCAAATCTCAGTATGATGATATGCTAGACTAAGCAACTGAAAGCGCTAGAAAAACCCATCTTAGAAAGGAATCTTTTCTTTTCGTTTTTTTTTTTTTTTTTAACAGGGAAAATAGTTAAAAGTAGCATTGTATATTTTTGAGATATAAAGGTAGATTGAAAAGGCAAATAGCTCTAAAAAATCACCCTCTCCAATGTGGGCTAAATGTAGACTAGTTTAGAAATAATTGTTTATGTTTTCATTCTTAATATTTGTTTTTCATCCTTCCAATGAATCCCATATCGTGTGAATACAGTGACAGTGGTAGATGAGCCAAGATGTTAGTGGTGGCTTGGAGGACAGTGGATGCATTTCCCTAGATAATATTAATACAAATCTCTCATCTAAATTTTAATATAAAATCCCCCAAGCAATTCCAATGACTCCTAACTATGTCGGGCAGAATAATTTATTGCTGTTTTACTCATTTTTCCCTTCTAGTAATATTAGTTAATTTCAGGGGAAACATGTCATATATAAAAGAAAAATCCAGAAATGGTGGCAATTAATCATTCGTGTCTGCTGGAAAGCTTTTAGTCTCAAGACTGATTATCATTCATTTAGGAACCTCTAGATAATTCAATGTAAATGGTCATAAACTTGGGCAAAGGCTGTTATATTCAATCTAGGGAATTAAAAACAAAATATAACACAAGTATAAATAAGAATTTGGTACATATTGAAATGACATATGATGACTTTATAAATGCATTTCAGGTCCACGTCAAAATTATAAAAGCTCTAAAAATTCTTGGATATACATTCATTTTTGCCATTAAGCTCTTAATTTGAGTATTCTTTTTGTTACATGTGCTTTCTTTTTCACATATATCTTTTTACAAAGTAGTCATATGAAAGCATTCCAGATCAGTAAATCTATCACCCTTACAATTAACATTACCCTAACTCCTGAATTTCTAGAGCAATTACTGGGCAGTCCAATTCTACAGTTCTATCTTCACATTGGCTATTGGAAAGGCTAGGTAATCTATT
>NW_012148753.1:1535710-1538421 GCF_000956105.1 Propithecus coquereli
AAATTCCTTAGTCAACAGAGTTTTGCATTCATTTTATAAAAGAATGGTTTCCTTCTAGTAATACAAACAAAAAAAACCCGCTTATTTTGTGACCTTTTCAAAGATGCTAAGGTCAATATTTTTATCATTTCAGAAAAACAAACAAATAACCAGTTTTCTTAGACAAAAGATAACCTTAAGCATTTATTGCTATCATCTGAGGTGGTTTAGAAGACAATCAAATTGAAAAATCAGATAAAGAAATATCCAGGGTGATTTTTTAGGTTGTCACATATCAATTCTGAAATATATCATAAGTACATTGCCATTTTATATGACCATATACAATGAATCACATTTATTTATGCATATGGTCAGATTTTTAGTGTTCAAATAATGGAAGAGAAGAAAAAGTATTAGATTTAGTGCTATGCTTTGTTAAAGATATGAATCAGCTTTAAATTTAAACCTTTATTTTATCTCATAAGCAATATTCTCCAGCCAGAACAAATGGTTTTTACAATTCTGTCACTTTTTTAAAAATGATCATCCAATCAGTGATAGCTTACAAGGTGTTGAGGGACACCATTTTAAAGTCTTCACTATTATGAAGGAAAATTCATATAGATACTAAAGTGGATGTATTCCAAAATGTATATTGTACTATTACTCTTGTGAAAGCTATTGTCTAAAGACCTTTTCCCTCAGATAACTACGACTAAAAATATTGACTGTGAAAGAAAATGGTTGACTTAGAGTACATGTGGACTTTGTAGCATAATTTCCACTAATTTGTCAATCTGTGTTTATTTTTCAAATTGTATAGCTTTTTAATGAAATAAGTCAGAAACACTATAGAGAATAAGGATAAAGTTAGTGTCCTGTGTTGTCTACATGACCACATTAGCAAAAATCTGATGGTTTAAAAACTGATTTTCTAGATAACGGTTTGGCAAACTTTTTGTTTAAAAGGCTAGATAGTAAATATTTTCGGTTTTGTGGTCCAGATGATGTCTGTTGCAACTACTCAGTTTTGTTGTTGTAGCACGAAAGGAGAAATAGACAATATGTAAATGAATGACAGTGCTTATGCTCCAATAAAACTTTATTTACAAACACATGCCAAATTAGGCATGTAGGTAATGGCTTGATGAACCCAGTGTTTGCTGGCAATATAGAGAGATACATAAATTTATATACATAGATATACATGGTACATGAAATCAATTATGGTATATTTCTATAATATTTCAAGTATTTACTTTTATGCAGGAAAATGATATAACTATGAAAAGATAAGCTGAAGGTAGTATGTTTTATAATGATTATTGAAAATACTGTGATTTCTTTTTTGATAATTTTTATGGTTTACTGCATACATTGACTTATTTTTATTTGCATCTAAAAAGATAAAATATTAATTCAAAACAATTTTCTGTCAGTTGTCTTGCTGTTAATAGCTAGACAATTCTATTTAACTTTAGAAGCTTCAAAAGAACCATAGTGTATATATTGGAATAAAGATACCTTTTGAAAATCCTTGATATTAACCAGGTTGAATGAAAATATGTGATCCTTTGCTCCGACATACAGCCTACTTCGTTCCTCATCCAAAAGGAAGGTATGGTAATTCGAGCTGTTGGCCAAGCCATTGAAAGTGATCACATTGTTGGATTCCAACATTTCTGCAAGGTAACGAAGCAAGACATTGGGTATTAATGTGAAGTCCTACATGAGCACAGACTATTCAGACTATTCATACATGGTAATCTGACTACTGCATGCTATAGTTTTCAATCAGTGTTTATTCTTCATGGTACTAAGAAACATATAGGAACCAAAATTTTTATGTTTCACTGAAATGGGAATTATATTCCCATTTGCTCATTTCATACTCAAGATGGTATTTTTTTTTCAGAATATTATGGGGGAATATACATTTTGGTTACATAATTTGCTTTGTTACAGTTTGAGTCAAAGTTATAAGTGTGTCCTTCACTCAGTGTGCAGTGTACCCATTAGGTGTGAATTTGCCCATCTTTTCCTCCCCTCTCCCAACTAAGATGGCACATTCTTAAAAGAAGACATGGAAAAAAATAACTTGTCTACATGAACTGGTCTGGCAGGATCTATTTGCATGTAGTAATGGGTTAGACTGATCAATATTGTATATAAATGTCTTTAATCTTACAAAGATTTTTTAAAGTGGTTTCATTTATTCTCTGCCATTAGCTAGAAGGGTAAGCATAGTGGCCAACCGCCAGGAGTTTTGGGGAAACATCCAGTTTAATCTCCTAAGTTGTTTGAGACCTCTTTTTATTGAAAAGTTTGAATATATACTTTTGACCATTAAATCATTAACTTCACCATCTAAATCCTTTGAAGTATTTGGAGCTGATATATATAGATAAACTGAGCTGAGCCTTTTATAAAAACATCAATTAACTTGTTCACCATATGACCTCAATTTTTCAGCTTGTTTTTGTTCTACAATTTGCTTTTGCTGTGAGTAGGCAAATACTACACATTAGACTTATACCTTAAGTGACAGAAACATTTTCAGATTAAAAATAACATCAAATGTAAGCCCACTTTTATATTAGAAAGCTAATTGTTTATAAACAGCCTTCTTAAATATCCACTTCTCTACGGGATAGAAATGTTGAGGATTCTCCAAAACTATATGTCCTGAATCACTTCTTCAGATTTTCCAGTGCACATTTAGTAGGAGA
>NW_012148753.1:1540906-1541324 GCF_000956105.1 Propithecus coquereli
AAAGAATGACTTTCTATATCATAAATCCAGAAAATGAAAATACTTATCCAATTTAATATGTTCCAGGTTGAATATTATAAATTGGTTTGTGAGAATTATTGGTTTCTACAAACAAATAACTTAGGGAAGTCTTTGGTGGCTTGCATAGGAAATTACTGTGAAAAACTACACTTTTAAAAATGTTACTGATGTCATTACAAAAGACAATATTTTCCTGGCATAAGGGTGAGCAGCTGTTTTCCACTGCTTTCAGAGGTACTTAATTTTGTCTCATCTTCAGATGTTCCTCTCTAACAGGAACTTTTTATACTGCTTCATAACTGAGAGAAGAGTCTTTGGGAGATCCTCATGTCAGTGAACAATATAAATTCTGAATTGCTTAGGTTATCTCATCACTTTCCAAGGTGAAAATACCTGG
>NW_012148753.1:1553187-1553533 GCF_000956105.1 Propithecus coquereli
AGATTTTCAATATCCATGTGATTTGGGCTCTTTATATTTTCCACACTCATTTTTTATCCTTTGCTCATTCAATAGAGTGTGTTTAAGTGCATATATGTATGTGTATGTTTCCCTATATATAAAACAATATACAAATATATATTTACACACACAGGATTATTTCCAACAAGCTCAATGACATGCCATATATAGTCTCAGATTAGCATGCTCTTTATCCACCCCACCCCATGCTTTCTACCTTCTGCCCTCACGTGGTTAGGTAAATCTACTTACCCCCTTCAGGATCCAAGTCAAGCTTCTCCTGTGAATTCTCTGGCCTTCTAAGGCACAGTGTATCATGCTTTCT
>NW_012148753.1:1554028-1558587 GCF_000956105.1 Propithecus coquereli
CTTTTCCCCTGAATTCATCATAATCTCTAAAGTAGAATCATTTGAAAAAAGAAGAAAAAAAATAGACATTGGTAGCAATCACTATCAGAACATTATTTGATATGTACTGGTAGTGATGGGAAAACTTACATCAAAATTATAAATGATGATTCATTTCTCTATAATAAAATCGTATGGTTTCTGTGGTGTTTTGATTATCTTTTAGGACAAACACAGATTTACACAGATGATTACATTACAATGACTATGTCAGATTTTCAAAAAGGCAATGAAATGAATAATGGTTTCTATGTGAAACTGCCCAGAACTAGCCTTTTTATAGTAGGATACAGAACTCCTGTATACTTGACCTTCAAATCCAAACAATATCCACCCTGTTCTTTATATTTCTGACTTCCGTTACATTTCTCTCTCCTTTTTTCCCCTCTTAAGTTTTATAGCATGAAAGGTAATAGGACCCCACCAGTTGCTGGACCCAAATGAATTGCTTTTATTCATGGTGGCTTAAGGCTTATGTCCTTTTTCCATGACTTGACCTTTGTCCTTTTCATAGAACAGTCAAAGATCCCATTTAAAGTATTCAAAGTCTGAGTCTTCATGATGCCAAAATATTTTGGCTAAATGATGACCACATCTAGTTATTTGTAAATATTAGAAAGTTCAGTAAGGTCTACAAATTTAAGATCCTATTTGTACTGCTTCCTAGATTTTTTTAAATTTCATGAACCAAAAATGTTCCAAAAGCAAAATAGACACTGAAATAAAATTTCACAACTTTTTGTTGCATTGTAAGAATGAAACAACAAAAGCAGGTACTATTTGCTATCATTATCATTTCATTCAAAAAAAAGGAGGCGTTTTATTTTACTAATAAAATAGGCAGAAAGGGCAAAAACATAAACAAAGAATACTTTTTAGAGATGAATAAATTTACATAGTGGAAAATTTTATGTTATTTTCACTTTATTTTCCTTATTTCACCAAGGACTAGGTTTTAAAATTTTGTCACACAGAAAGTTAGTATCTTTCCACAGACAGATGTTTGGCAAGGACTGCTGTAAGATAAACTGTGTGGACGATGAACTCTATTCCTGCCATTTCTCCATGCATCTGGTCATTGCATAGATGGAACCAATACCATAGAATGTCCATATGCTTTTATTTATTTAGTGATGTTGAGTATATCCTCTCAATTTACAAAGTTTGGTAAGTATTGTTTGAATATACTTAGAAAAATTTATCTTCTAATTTAAATATCAGTAAACACTCAAAATATACATCAACTTTATACATCCTAGTCTGAAACTAACTTTTACCTTAACTACTCTCTCCAGCCTGTGACAGAGGCCATTGCAGTCTATAAAATGCAGCTCTATCACCTTTTCCTAAACATTTCTCCAAGTTCTTCTTCCAACTTATCTCTTTGTATTTGCCGATGGTCTGATTCCTAATGTCTCTATCCCATTGAATTTACGACGGGACTCTCCTCTACCAGATGTTTCTTATTGGCAGTTAATATCAATAATCAGTCTTTTTACTTGTATAGACTTTCTGATCAAGGTATGAGATGCCCACACTTGAGCTTTGGACAAGTAAAGGTCCATACCAGCCCAAACCATGCTTCCATTCTTCTAGATCCCACACAACACACAGGTGTCCTAGGCCATGTTGTCAAGGAGGGACAATATATTCTCCCCCAAACATGCTTCAGAAGCATCAAGAACAGGACTATCTATGATCTTAAGTTATTTTCCATTTCTTATAATGTAAAAAGTACATATGGAAAGTAAATTGTTCACAATCTAATCTGGTGATTTAGATTTTTATCATTTGATGATCATTCATATACTAATTCAACAAACACATATTCAGTCTGTACTACGTGTAACCCATAGGATAGGCATTGACTAAAAAGTGTGTGGAGTATAAGGAATAATAAAAATCTTGATAGAAAGGTAGACAAATGCCCTCAGAGAAGCAAAAAACTTAAATTAATAAGAACAACAAAAAGAAGATAATAAGAGTTAAGGAAGTTAACAGAAGGGAAAAGCTCATGCCACAAGGAGAAATGGAAAACCTTTGGAGAAGAAGGTTGGCCTTAAAACCTGGCCTTAAAAAATGTACAGAACTTTAAGCAGCAGAAAGAAATGTTGCAGAATATCTTATGGTGAGCACATGAATAAAGACCAGATGATAGAAATAAAAACAAATGCAAGAGGAAGAGGATGCAAGTGCCTACTATGTGCAAAATTATTCATAAGTATTACACATTCATTTAAGCCTCCCAATAACACTATGAAGTAGAAATTTTCATTTCCATTTGTATCATCAGAAAAATGACGCAGATATGCTATCAGAAATATCCTACAATCACAGAGTTGGCATGATGTTGAGTCAAGATATCCATTTCCATCTGACACCAAGGGTCAAGCTCTTTCTGCTTTTCTCTATATGACCTCTAAGAAGAGCACATTTTGGAAAATACTAAGAACAGATTTTTTGAAAAGTTTGTTTACCTCTCACTATCATGTACCTAAGTTTGGTTAACAGCTTCTTAAATATTTATATTATCTTATTTGCTCTGTACTTGGTTCTTTTACATAATAATGACTTGATGTGTAATCTTATCTAAAATGATGGCTTTCTTCACTAGCAGTATTTTGACACGTCTCAAATGTATGCCTTTCCTTCCAAAGGCCAAACAAAAACTTACTAGAAACCTCTATTTAGATGTTGTACAAACATCTCGGAGCCTGCATGACTTAAACAGAACTCACTTCCTTTTTCTCCTTTCCATTACTGGCATCATCATCATTCTGTATGTTTTAAATTTGTTACAAGTATAGGTCATCCAAAGACTCATGCAAACCAGACCCTCTTCATTATCCACAGATCCGATCCATCACTTCAGTTGTGTTTAATACAGTAATTTGTCCTATATTTACTTTTGCTTACATACTCACTGCCGCTATCTTAATTCAACTCCCCATAGTATCTTCCCTGGACTATAGTATTAGTAATTATCTTCTAATAGAACTTCCTTTCCAGGTTTACACCAACAAACCATGTTATGCACTGCCTCTGGAGTAATCTTTCTACAAAGCAAATATACTTTCTACTGGTCAATGATGACAGAGTAAATACATTTTTACTTTATCCCTTTCCTTTGAATCTCATGTACAAAAAAGGAAGAAAAGAACAAGAGAGGAAAATATACTTGTTACACGAAGAGAAAAATAACACCAGTGGAACATCAAATTATTAAGGAAATATATCAAATACAGTGACACTTGTAACAGATTGATAAAAGATGCTGAGATCTGGCACATCTCTCTGTATATTCCAGGTAAGACAGAATTAGTGAACAAAGGGTTAACAAAGCATAGAAACTGCATCCACAAATTCTTTTATTACAGAAACAAACTCTAGAAATATTGGAAAATGTTTCTAAAGAGTGGAGGTACAGCTAAAGTGCAAATCATCATCATTGTCATCATCCTTTTCATCATCACACCTAACACATGCCTACTTGGTACTGTCCTAACCACATACATACACACACATGCACACATACGTGTACACAGGGTATTCATTGGATGTATTATCCTCCTACCAAAAGATACCACTGTAGATAGAGTGGAGTGAAGGCAGGTGTGAAAGGTATGAACACCAGACTATTCCACGGGGTATCTCTGATAGGGCTTCATGAGAAACACACCAATCACACCAATCAAAATGTGAAAAAAACAAAGTGACACGTGTTCCCAGAAGAGAATACATTAAAGATCATGGAGTATGTTTTAAAGTCAAAACAACAACAATCATGAGCTGTGAACTCCTCCAATTCATTCCCTCACTGTCAGAAGGAGGAAAAAAGTTCACTAAAATGTAAATAGAGCATATAGGAAAGAAGAGGAATTAGCAAAGGAAAGATAATTCATTCTGGTTGCCAAAGTTCCAAACTAAGTCATAATAATATTGAATTTTACTTGAAAGAGATAAAATTGATTAATAAGATGATAGAAATGAAAGATAGATAAGAAAATAAAATTTAAAAATAGACTTGAATTTACAGAATTAAAGGTCACCATCTTCTAGTAAAACCTAATCTTGCAGAAGAAACAATTATGAAACTTATTAAAGAAAGAAAGATTATATTTGGAATCCATGCACAAAAATCAAGTCATGTACAAGAAAAGAAATCAGGGCCTCACACTTGTTCAAAACAATATTATTTGCCAAAATCAGAGAACCATTTTGTACAAATATCCAAGGGAAAATATCTGTGACTCCATACTTTTATACCAAGCAGCTTGTCTTTCAAATAAGAGAAGCATCACCATTCTCAAACATGCAAGGTTTAAGGAAATAGAGCACCCATTCAAGAAACTATAGCAACAACTTTTTTCTAACGAAATTCATTCAGACAAAGCATGAATCAAAATCAAAAGTGCAGTCCGGGCGCGGTGGCTCATGTCTGCAATCCTAGCACTCTGGGAGGCCGAGGCGGGCAGATTGTTTGAGCTCAGGAGTTCGAGACCAGCCTGAGCAAGAGCGAG
>NW_012148753.1:1559460-1599452 GCF_000956105.1 Propithecus coquereli
AAAAGCAAATGTAACAATATAAATTATATATCAGGTTATATTGCATCATTAAGTACGAAATGTCCAATTTCCTTAAGTACTAAGTTCGACTGTTAATATCTCTAACATTTCACTTTGACACTTCCTGTTTTTTTTTTTTTTTTTCCTATTGTGAAGGTACATCCTCAGTCTTTCAAATGCATGTTTTGGCTTGTGATTATCTTTCACATTTCTTTTTAGAGCAATTTTTGTGAAACCATGGATAAGTCAAAAATTCATGTTATTTTTGAATATGAGCTCCATCATGGAAGCAATGCAGTGCAGACAGCTTGAGATATCATCAAAGCATTTGGGAAAGATGTAGCTAAGGAACACACAGTATGTCGATGGTTTGAGAAGTTCCATTCTGGTGATTCTAATTTTGAAAGTGAGCCATGTGGGTGACCTGAGAGCAAGGGGGATAATGATGAGCTGAAAGCTATAGTGGAAGTGAATCCATCTCAACCTATACATGAATTAGCAGCAAGGTTTGACATTACTATTTCAACAATATTGGACCATTTGAAACAAATTGGCAAGGTCAAGAAACTGGATAGTTGGGTTCCACATGAATTAAATGAGCTTCAGAAGAGAAATCATCTCGAAGCTTGCTTTTCTTTGCTGTCACAATATAAAAGTGAACCATTTCTACATCGTATTGTTACATGTGATGACAAATAAATTCTTTTTGACAATTGTAAGCATTCAGCACAATGGTTGGATAAAGATGAACTGCCAAAACGCAGTCCAAAACAGAATATTAATCAAAAAAAAAAAAAGCTAAGGGTATCTATTTGGTGGTCCAGCTGGTATTATTCACTCTAGCTTCATGAAACCTCATCAGTCGGTGACAGTGGATATCTACTGCAACCAATTGGATGAAATGATGAGGATGCTTATGATTAAGCAGCTGAGATTGGTCAATAGAGACAGGCTAATCCTCTTGCAAGATCACATCTCACAAAAAACAAATGCTGCTCAAACTACAGAGGTTGGACTTGGAAACTCTCTGTCTGTTATCCACCATATTCACCAGACCTTACACCACCTGACTACAACTTCTTCCAGGCTTTGGACCACTTCTTGCAAGGCAAATATTCAATTCTCAACAAGCTGTGGAAAATGACTTTTGCAATTTCATTGCTACTCGCTCTCCAGGTTTTTTCACTGCTGACATAAACAAGCTACCCTTAATATGGCAAAACTGTGTTGATAGTTTAGGCATATACTTTGATTAATTGTACTCCTTCTTGTCTGAGATATAATAAACTACGCTTTTCATTTGAAATCAGACATTTCATATTTAATGACCTGATATATTAACTTTTCTAATTAGTTATACATTACGTTCAAATGACTTAAATTATACCATCTCAACTTTAAGGTTTTCATAAATTGGCTATAAAATAACAATAAAATGACTATTTTTAAAATTCTATCTGCTAAGCACTGTTATAGTTGTTTTACATATAATAATCACATGAACAAATTTCTTAAGAGTTCTCTTTTGCCAGCAATATTAAACACAAAAACTATTAAAACAGCAACTTCCTGGTCCTCTATATTCAATTGCTCTCAATTTTAATTCATGCTTCAAATCACCACCATATAAATTGAGAGCATATTTTGAAAATGTAACATTTTTATTAAAACAAAACAACACACAGTGCCTACACTCACCACTTTTGCACTGTCTCACTAACAAAAGTTGCAGTCTCTAATCTTCTTTTGCTACCTTGTTCTATGCCTGTTTCTATAGGTTTCCACAATTCTTTCTGAAATGGCCAATTTACTCTTCTATAAACCTAACTTGCTCCTTCTGCTTCTAGTTTATTTTCCCTGTTCTTGTGCTTCAAGGTAAAATTAGAAGCCATCTCTGCCATGAAAGCCTTGAGAATTAGCGGATGTTACTCTGTACTCTGTTGGATGCCTCACTGTGCTTTGATTATAATGTGCAATAATAAATTAATGGCATGCTACTCTGCTGTCTGAATACTGGAGTACATGCCTTATATTTCTTAGATATAAAGGTTACCACAATACCACAGGATCGAATTATATGTAGAGAAAATGGTTATAGATAATTAATCATTGAATTTGAGATCTAGAAAAATCATTAGAGTAACTGAAGTCTGACGACTTCATTTATAAAAGTGAACTTCATTAATAGTAGCTGAGGCCAGATTTAAATGAGGTCTCCTGGTTCTAAATTCAATGCTCTTTCTAAATAATTTTCAGGAAAAATGATGACTTTAATTTTTTTCCTCATTTTCTTCCTTCATGATCTATGATATTGATAATAGTTTTGGACACAAATATGTAGGCAAAAAATAAAAGTTGCTAATAATTTACAAAATAAGTAATGCACAATATTAATTTTTACTTATTTGGAGAATAACTAGAGTTTAAAAGTAATTATTACATAAAACAACTAAATGTCATTATATGGACAAAATGGTTAATTCAAATGTTTATCCTATGTACTAAGTACTGTTATACTTATTTAGGGAAATGCAAATCAAAACCACAATGAGATATCACTTATCTCCAGTGAGAATGGCCTTTATCAAAAAGTCCCAAAACAATAAATGTTGGTGTGGATGCAGAGAGATACGAACACTTATACACTCATACACTGCCGGTGGGACTGCAAACTAGTACAACCTCTGTGGAAAGCAATATGGAGATACCTCAAAGAGCTAAAAGTAGAACTACCATTTGATCCAGCAATCCCATTACTGGACATCTACCCAAAAGAACAAAAGACATTCTATAAAAAAGACATCTGCACTAGAATGTTTATAGCAGCACAATTCACAATTACAAAGATGTGGAAACAACCCAAGTGCCCATCAATACATGAGTGAATAAATAAAATGTGGTATATGTATACCATGGAGTTCTACTCAGCCACAAAAAACAATGGTGATCTAGCACCTCCTGTATTATCCTCGATAGAGCTGGAAACCATTCTACTAAGTGAAGTATCATAAGAATGGAAAAACAAGCACCGCATGGATTCACCAGCAAATTGGTTTCACTGATCAACACCTGAGTGAACATATAGTAATAACATTCATCGGGTGTCAGGGAGATGGAAGGGGGGAGGAGGGGATGGATATATACCCACCTAACGGGTGTGGTGCGCACCGTCTGGAGAATGGACATACTTGAAGCTCTGACTCAGGTGGGGCAAGGGCAATATATGTAACCTAAACATCTGTACCCCCGTAATATGCTGAAATAAAAAAAAAATTATAAAACAAACAAAAAACTTTGTTTTTGATTCTATGTCTCAATTACTTATGAGACTCCTCTATAGGCAGTTCTCTATTATTGATCAGTCACCCAAGTGTTTATTAAATACCTGTAAATGGTAAGCATTGCAAAAATAGGGGGCTTGTGTGCTTCATGCTGAAAGTCTAATTCAGGCAGTCTTGTTCAATTATCAACATATAACACAACATATGTTTCAGCATGTTAAAAAAAACCATATTTCACATGGCTGTAAGAAAGTACATGTTTTCTGGCATTTACAAATTTTATACTGCATATTCCAGGAACGAAACTGTGGAAAATATTCACATATGGAGAATTAAATAATGATAAACCACTCAGCCACCCTTATCTGTTGCATATGGCCACCATAAGAATTTTTTTGAACTGCTTAAGTATGATTTATTTAAATTGTTCTAATACTGAGTAAAATGAGTTTTATGGAAGAAAGAAATTCAGAATTCCATCATTTTCATTCCAAGATGCATTTGTGGGGGGAAAAAAGTCTTTCTTATTTACTGACAAAAACTGATCCAGGTAAATGCAAGCACACAGGAGAACATGTTCATTTCGGCGTTCATGGATGTTCTTTTTTAATTTCAAATATTAAGGGGGTACAGATATTTTTGTTACATGGATAGCATTTGTAATGCTTTAGTCAGGGCTGTAAGTGTGCCATCACCTGAATAGTGTTCACTATATCTGTTAGGTAGGTTTTTACCATTCCCTTCGTCCTCCAAACCCCCTTTCTTGATTTCCAATGATTTTTACTTCTCCCTGTTCCCATGTGCACCCATCAATTAGCTCCAAATTATTAGAAAGTATATGTGGTATTTGATTTTCCATTCTTGAGATGCTTCACTTAGGATAATGGTCTCCAGTTCCATCCAAATTGCTGCAAAAGACATTAATTCATTTCTTTTTATGGCAAAATACTCCACTTTTTGTTAATCCATTCATGAATTAATGGGCACTTGGGTTGATTCCATATCTTTGCAATTGTGAATTATGCTGCAATAAACATTCATGTGCAGGTGTCTTTTGATAAAATGACTTTTCATTTGGGTAAATACCCAGTAGTGGTATTGCTGGATTAAATGGTAGGTCTACTGTTAGTTCTCTGAGAAATCTCCATGCTGTTTTCCACAGAGGTTGTACTAATTTGCAGTCCCACCAACAGTGTATAAGTGTTCCTTTCTCTCTGCATCCACACCAGCATTTGTCGTTTTGGGATTTTGTGATAAAAGCCATTCTAATGGCTGCAAGGTGATATCTCATTGTGTTTTCAATTTGCATTTCTCTTATGATTAATGACATGATTTAAGACAAGCATCTATCTTATTTCTAGAATGAGAAGGGAGAGAGATAGTCATAAGAAAGCCCAGGAGATCACATGGACATACTCAAGGGTCAATCAAGGAACCAAAACAGAGGGGCAGGCTTGTGTAGCTGAGGATAGAGATTACCTAAATCCTAGATTGGGCTGATAAAAGATATTTAGTCCATGTTTATTGAATGAATCAATAAGTAGATTTCCAATTACACAGATAAAATGGGTATGTTTATTAGTGTGTCACAGTGCACGTGGGTTAAATAACTCATAACCTATTCTGCTACCGTTTCTAGTTTTAGTCTCAGCATTCTTCAAACTGCAAAGAGTCTGGGTGCTACACGCAAATGCAATTTAAGTTTGTCTGTTAAAAAAAAAAGAAAGAATTTGTTCACCTGATAGATTGACTCCCTCTCTTTTTTTTCTCTCCTTCATTTCTTTTTTTTTTTTTTTGGAGGTCATTCTAGCCATGTCCTGCTCCTTTAACTAGAATAAATACATTCTGAATATGAAGGCTTTTGACTTACCTATTAAAGGATTTTGTTTGAATCAGAGTTCCTTGCAGAGGGATGGGAAGGAGATGGAAGAGAAGTGTATCAAAAGCCAGTGAATTCAAAGAATCTCTAGAAGAAACCACCCAATGTGTTTTGGGTACATTATAATCTTAGGTACAATATGTCCTACTTATGATAGCATATTATATATTTCCTTCTCTAATAGTGTGCTTTAATTTTGGAGTGGACACATTTTAGAATTTATTAAGCAATTGAAGTCAGACGCCCTAGTGAAATTGGTGAATAACAATTCATTGATATTTTATAAGTTTTCTAAGTTGACCCTTGAACAACACAGGTTTGATCTGCATGGGACCACTTTTACATTGATTTTCTTCTGCCTTTGCCACCCATGAGACAGCAAACCAACCCCTCCTCTACCTTCTCTTAGTGTGAAGACTATGAGGACGAAGACCTCTATGATGATTCACTTCTACTGCATGAATAGTAAATATATTTTCTCTTTCTTATGATTTCCTTAACATTTTCTTTTCTCTAACTTATTTTATTGTAGGAATAGAGTGGATAATACATATAACATACAAAATACATGTTACTTGACCGTTATCAGTAAGGCATCTGGTCAACAGTAGGCTATTAGTAGTTAAGTTTGGAGGCAGTTAAAATTTATATGCAGATTTTTGCCTGTGTAAGGAGTGGGTGTCCCTAACTTCCACATTGTTCAAGGGTCAACGGTATATACCCATAAAAGAAGAAAAAATGAAATTATCATACAGATAATTTGGGCAAGATCAAGATTTCCTATATCTGGCTCTCTCCAAATAATTTTTTTTTTTTTTTTTGCTAAAATGACCTGATGGTATCAGTTCTAGAATTTATTTTGATGGCACATAAAAAAAAAAACAAAACTTAAAGATTTTATCTCACGTAACAAAAGATCAAATTGTTTTCTTTTCCAAAACTTTCTGCTATCAGTATAATATTTTAAAATTGAGTCTTGTTTAGAAATGTTCTGGGGTTGAAGTTAAATATAATGTGAGCCAAATTTGGTTTAAGACCCCTAAGGACAATTCATGATTCCCTAGAATGAAGCTAAACATCCAGCTTGTTTGTTTAAAATCCCTGCTCTCCCAGGGCCCATTAAATCAAGCACACCTCTGTGCTGGAAGGGACAATAGACACTAAAGATTCTCTGGGCCAGTGCAGGACTCACAGACATTTAACCCCATACGGACAAAAATCTAATTCAGAACCATATTTACTTCTTCTTCAAGATTGGGCAAAAATATATCATAAACTACTTTCTCATTAAACTTCCTTTTATATGTCATCAAAAAATGTGATTGTGTCCCTTTTACAAAAACAAAACATAAATAACAATGTTAAAATTACAAGTAATAAATGTTTAGAGTGAAATATGATCTCCTTTTAATCCCTGCTGATCATAATATTCATTCAAAATGAGACACTCCCATTAGTCTGAAGGCAGACAATAGCAAGGCTAAAATTTGCCTCAACACATGAAAGAAGAGGAAGTAAATTTAATGCTATTAAGTTCTAATAAACCATCAAAGAAATTCAATGTGAGCAACCAAAAAAGTCCTGTAATGTTATCTAAGGTCACTGATTTCTTAATTCTTTCATTTTCTAATGCTTGTTTTGCATGTAGAGAGTTAGAAAAAGAGCATCTCTGCCAATCACATCTTTATGACAGTACAGTCACTAATAAACTTTGGATTAAATAATTCAAAAAATGTGATGTATTTAAAATTGTCTTTTTATTTATTTATTTATTTTATTTCAGCATATTATGGGGGTACAGATGTTTAAGTTACATATGTTGCCCTTGCCCCTTCCCCCCCAAGTCCGAGTTTCAAATGTGTCCATCCCTCGGATGGTGCGCATTGCACTCTTGGTGTATCCCCTCCTCCCTCCTCCTCCCTCCTCCCTCCCCCCTTCCCCCTGCCCAATATCCAATAGATGTTATTCTTATACGTGCACTTATGTGTTGATCAGTTAATACCAATTTGACGGTGAGTACATGTGGTGCTTGTCTTTCCATTCTTGGGATACCTCACTTAGTAGAATGCGTTCCAGCCTATAAAATTGTCTTTTATCTATATAGGTGTCTGGTAAAAAAATGAAAAAAAAATAAAAGGATAAAATTGAAACCTTTTTTTGAGGACACTTAGATATTATTTTTTAAATTTCTCCTCAAATTAATAAATTTTAGGAAAATAATGACCAGTATACTTCCACTCTCCAAAACTTGCTTTAAAAGCTGAGATTATGTATTTTGCTGTGTCTCTAAGTGGCAATACATGTTTATAAGATTCCTAAAATTTAATTCATTTTTATATTTTCTTATAAGAGAATTATTTAAATAAGTATGTGTTTCATATTAGCTAAATGCCACTACTGACAGTAAAAAAAAGTTGCAGAAAGTAGCAGAATTAGAAAATTGAGAAAAACTGTCTAGCTTTTCCCAATTATAACTCTTTTTATCATTTCTAAGTACTCAAGGTAGAGAAATTACTTCTACTTAAAAAAAATCAAGAAATTAGCTTAAAAGTTCGTAGCTGTTTGTCTAATGAATGTAATGACTTTCATTTCATTTAATAAATCAGAATCTTAAAAAATGCCACCCATCACCCTCTCCCCCACATAAGCTCTGGAGTTTATCATCTCCGCTTTGCCACTTCATTAGCTGTCAAGAACAAGTAAGTGATGTTGCTATGAAAGTCTTGATTCAGGTAGTTGAAAATGCTCTTGTTGCCAAAGTACCAATTATCAACAGACTTAAAGTCAAAAGATGGTGTATCAAGGGAGGCATATCATACACATATATACAGTTGGTTATCATCTTTGTAGACATCAAAGAAACAGGGAGCATTTGAACTATCGGTGGTTCACTTATAGCATCTAGAGAAAACGACACACGTTGATTTAATGGACACTGTAGCAGAGTTATCATTGACCTTAGAACTCTTAAAATCATCGGATGGCAACAAAATAGGAATAAATAATGTATATTTTCTTTCCAAAGGAAAGACTATAAAATTTATTAAAAAATTGCATGTTTTAATTTCTGTATTTAAATAGATTCTTATACTTGGCCTTATACTGCTGTTGTGGTGAATCTTCTTAAATGTATTGTTGTTTGTTGAACAATTCTACCATGAACTTCTCCTTTAATAATACTGAATAAATATACTATCTGAGGTTCAAAGTGTTACTTTAGTGTTATTTAATTTTAATTATAGTCTTTTATTTTTTTTGTAGCTTCTACCATACTTCTACAGATGTAAAACACAAAACTAAACAGGAAAAGTATGTTGATATAAAATCTTACATATTTTAAATATAAGTTAGAAAATATTTTCTGTAACATTTTTATGACAGTATTTACATATTAAGGACAGTTGACCCTGTTTCTTTGCTTGACAAAAGCAAACATACATGGTAATGAATGGATAATTCTTTACTGTGAAGTTCTATAAAACACTAGTTTGCTTTGACTCAATAAAGTCAATGAGACTCAATAAAATTCCATGAGAAAATTAGTTTAGGGGAACACTACATATTTCATTACATTATCCTTTAAATTAACATATTAAAGATTTTGGAATGCTTAGCTATAAACAAATTTGGTTAAAAAAACTTAATTAAGCCCAGTTTTTCTCAACTTTGTAAGACATAGAACCCGTTTGCTTTTTGTAAGAATTCTTATTTTCAAGGAACATTTAAGGAGATACTGTCCTATTAATGTCAAACCTTGATTATTAAAAATACAATGAAATTTATGAATAAAGCTGGATGTTAACATATTTGGGGAAAAATTGTATGATAGGAATTCTTTTAAAATCATAGATATTAGATTAATTATTCTGAAAAAGTAATATAGACCAATTCCTTTCTTCATGCTCTAATGTTGTCTGCCGCCCCTTTATTTTTTTGGAAGGTAAAAGTATTTTAACAGTAATGCCCCATATTTTCAGTAGATTCATTAGTATAATTTTAGTTTATTTAAAAAATACTAATTTCTAAATTAAAGAAAAATCATCATCTTAGTGTAAATAGAACACTGAGAAAGGTGATGAAATTAATGCAACAAATATTTAATATTTAATTCATCTGAAATTGATTAACTCATGTTGTGTGAATACAAAATTTAGATGTTTCCTAGCATTTCAATCATACACCTAGAACTTAAAAATAAAACATAAGTGACTTTATGTTTGCTGCAAGCTTTAGGAGACAGTATTCTTTTTTTAAATTATTTATATCAGTATATTTTGGTCAAGTTTTTCTGTTACTGATTTATTTTGGGAAAATCATTATTTTCATGCTGAAGCAGCATGTCTGAAATGCTTGAGTCCAAATGTCCACCTCTCTTTGAGAGTTGTGGAATCTTTAAAATGACAGTAGCTAGTTTAATTCCATTCGTATACAAGATACTACATTTTATAAAAGCACAGCTGTTTTTCATGGAATAAGTCCAGGTTTTCTCCTCAGGATATAAACCAGTGACCTCATGCTTCCAACTCAAGACCTATCTATCAACACTCTCTCCCCTGCAAGATTTCCATTATGCAGGGTTCTTCCTAAAATTGGATCAGCATATCCAGGATGACATAAAATAGTGCCTCTTAATTAGACTCAAATGTGTTCAACTCGCTTTAAATTTTCATAATTTTTTTTTTATTTACTCCAAACTTTCTGGGAGAATTGGGGTATATTTTAGCTTTCCATCAAACTCTATACCTTAGTAGTCCACAGCTTCCACATTTGAGAAGTTGATGTGCTTTTGAGCAGTTGTGATTCCTTTGTCCCAAACAACTTCACAAAAACATTTGATCTCATATAGGCTATCTTTTCCACTTGGGAATGTCTCTTGGTTAGATTATAAATTGTGTCAACTTTTATCAAACATTGCCTTAAAGGGTTACCAAATGCAGTCTTCTTGGCTTGTATTACTTATTTCTGCTTTATACGATTAGCTTAATTTAATCATGTAGGAGAGGATAAGGAAGATTGGAATCAAAATGTTTTAAATATATTTCTATTCTAATTTTCCAATAAAATAGTGTTTAAAGTATGCATTCTATTTGCTGGTAAGATATGCTGAGATTCTGTTAAAATTATGTTAATAATTTTTTTCTTGTATTTAAATGAACATGGTGTAATTTTTATTTTCAAATATATCTAGTTTAACTGTAGGGTTAAGGAAGATTCGGAAAGCTCAGTTTTTGTTTTGAACACTATATTTAACTCTATAAATGATTTATGACAGAACTACTGGCAAAATCCTACATCTTTCTCTGACTCTGTTAGAACATATGTAACATACCTGCTCCTAAATATTTCTCAGGCAAACTTGAAAAAGAATGACATAATGTCTGAATATCTTTAAGGCCTTTTTCTTTCTGAAAATGTTATAATGATTCCAGTTTTTAAAAATGTCTAGACAACTCTTTCTAATTGGGATTTTGTAAATTATAACAAGATATTTTTATTTGTTTGTGTTTCATATTATCTTCTGAAATATAAGGTTATTGGTATTTACATGATGAATCAGAAAAAAAGAAAGAAAGAAATGATGGGGTTTACATTTTCTGAGTTCCTGGGGTATGTATCTGACCAAAGTATGGCATTTTTTACTCAGGCTATGGTTGTTTGGACTCAGTCAAAGTTGAAGTCTCCACTGTTGAACTTTATGTCACAAAAGCAGACTTTCAAAATATTACCCATGACAGGTAATTGTGAAGCTCTGAAAGCACGACACTTAATAAAAAACTATTGTTAGGGCTATGATAACATTCTTGGACCATTCTATAACTTGCAAGCATTTTCAAAATAACCCATTAGAAAAAATGATTTAGATTATCGTTTCATATTCGAGCAGGCCACAGAAAAGATAGTTTTAACACTTCACTTAGTATTTATTGACTGGATTGTGTGTGAAAGAATTATTTGTAAAATACACATTCCAATTCTACATATGTGGCATGTTTCTGTGGGAAAGTTTGTATGTATGTAAGTCTGTATACAATGAAGATACACATGTCAAAAAGACATGAAATGTATGTGGGAAGATTATGGTTTTTACCAGCTGTGTATTCTAGGCGTACTATTTTTTTCTCTATATATTTATTTGAATGGAAGTCATAGTTTTCCCCAGCCTGACCCATAAAATGCTAATCCTTTCAAGAACATTTCAATTTCTTTTGTTAAAGGAATTCTGTATAACATCATCAAGCCCAGAGCTGATTTAACAATACATTATTATCAAATTCTTGCTTGTGACTAACCTTTTCACCTACATTATGATGACCAGACTTGAGATGTCTATTATTCATGTCAACACTGATTTAAAATACATGTATGGAATCTTTTATTTTTTCTTTAAATTTCTGAAAAATTAGCAATCAGCACTGTGATTTCCAAGCTTGGTCCATTTTGGTCAAGAGATTGAATGCTCTATGTGATTTCAACAGTCCTGGAATATATGCATGGAGGAAAAAGGTATATTTTTGAATGGCGGTAGAAGAAATGCTGACTATTAACATTCCTTTGAGTATTAAAAACTGCTAATTTTCCTTTAGGATGGTACCTCTAATTTTCCAAAATTCTTACAACAATACTTTACAATGTATGTATTCACATGCAAAAATGCAGATGTAACTACTTGCTATGAACCATTTGCCATGCTGCAAAATGACCATGTCCTTTGAAATCAATACTTCATTGTAGAGAGGTGAATAACATCTGCAGGAATCTCAAAAGCCTTGTGGTCACAGCCTATTGAATACTAATTTGAGAATTCACATGCAAGGTTTTTTTGATGTTATTGATGATCACACACTGATTAATATCTATTAAGGTTAAGGGGACTCTGGACAACAGATCTGCTCAGGAAAAATTAAAAGGTGAATGTTGAATTCTTACCTACTTTAATGGATTTTATGTGTGTATGAAAATAGCAGTAGCAGTCTTTTCTGAGGATCTAGCATATAGCTAGCTCAAGTAATTTTAATATTCTGACCAAGATTTCTTCAAGATGTTATCTATTAGGGAAATCAAGAGAAAAGTGCACAGTTGTTGCAATTATCCAAATTTGGAAAGCCAATGTTAATTTCACCCTAAAAACACACCTCAAACATACACACATCTTTCTTTCAATTGCCACCACTACCACCCTCGTTCATGGAGACATTTTTCTCTTTTACCTGGACTAATGTGACAAAATTCTAAATAGGTTTCATGAGTTGACTCCCTCATTCAGTGCATTCCACACAAAACAATTAGGATCATATCATGCAACTCCTCTGCTCAAACTTCTTAAAGTCTTTTCCATTACGCATGGGATAAAAATTCCAACATTTCATTGGTCCTTAAGTCCCTGCCATAATATGTCCAGTATCTAATTAATTCCTCCCTCCCTCCTTACACTTAGAGATATAGTGCTCTTCTGTCTTAGGTCTTTAACAGATACCACAACTTTGGTTTGGAATCTTCTAGTTCCCTCCCCCTCCTTTCCACTTTGCTAACTTGAAACTTATGCTTTATTGTAAAACACTTCTTTAGTGATGCCTTACCTGATACGAAATAAGTCTCAGTGTTAGATTTTTTCATGACATCGATTTGCTTCATAGAATTTATCATAAGGTGGATCTATCTACCTATACTTACTTTTGCCATAATTTTGTTTATTGTCCCACTCTGCAACTAGATCATAAGTGTCATTTGGGTAGTGCCATATATATCTTTATACTTTCTGGACCTAATACAGTGCCTAGAACACTGTAGGTTCTCAGAAAATATTGATTAAATAAATTCTTGCTAAAAATTATTGAGAAAATGCAATAACTAATTGTTCTTACATTGATCATTGCATGTTGTTGTGATGTCCTAAATTTTATTTGCTTTTCTAGAATCTTTTAACGTTAAGTTTTCTACAGAATGTAAATAAATATGCAAGATGACAGCAAAGAAAATTTGTAGATTTTGCATGAGAGAATTGTATACATCAGTTTTTGTAGATGACAAGTGATTCCTAAATTTGTATGATAGATCACAGTTCAATACTCAATTAAAAGTAAATTTCATGGACTAAGTTTTAAGGTTGGTCTCGATAAAATAGGCAATTTTTAAAAAGCTTCGTTTAACTTGCTGGGCCTGGTAAGGGATGACTTTACATTCTCATTAACTCAGAATATTTTACTTTTTAAAAAATGTTTTTTTCAAAGAAGGGACTATATCTTCTGCCTTCCTTTCTCTCTTTATAGAAACCCATTACAACAATCTCCCACTGTACATAGTGAACAACCACTTCAAATTGTTTACCAATGTCTTAAGGTTACATTCATAACATTCTAATTCATATTTTAGTGCTTGATACAGTTAAGGTGATACTAAAGGATTGTTTCTACATCTACAAAGGTAGTTAGTCCATCCAAAACTGATACATCTTGCAAGAACAGCAATTTAAAAAATTTTTTTCAGTACCTTTTTTATGTTAAAGTAATTTAAAAGAAGGAAAGTGATGTTTTTGGAAGCACTGATCTTTACAAATTTAGTTCTCCCAGGAAATATTACACACAAATCCCATCAAATAACAAAACACTTTAGATGCAAAACTCCTACATAAAGCTCTGTCATTCTATCCTTGTTTTATTTTCAAGGGAGCTGACACAGTAATTGTGGGGAAAATAAAATTAGAACACCACCTCTTCACACCAGTAAGAGAAAAGCATTCCAAAATTAAGGCAATTTGCAGTTGGAGAAATACATTACTTAATGATACTATAATTCAATCACAGAAGAAATTGTCAAAAATATGGTTAGACTTTTTCAGCTCTTGGTGCAATCTAAGAATCAATGCTTCTAATAATTTGATGACTGGAAAGACCCGATTTTGCGATTAGCTTTAGATAATGAGTTATGTGCTAACAGGATGTGGACAATTGTGTTCTAATGGGCTTAATAACAGTTTCCTAATTTGGAAATTTTGCTGTTAGAAATCCAGAAAGCCAGAAAAAAACAAAACAAAACACTGAAACCAGTGTGAACAAGAGTCCTACAATGGAAAGCATCAATTTTCACACCAGAAAGAATGAAAACAGGCATAAAGATTATAAATTGATCCTCAAAATATGATTGATTTTTAAGCTTTAGGAGATAACTATGAGGTCCTATTGAAATCAAAGGTATTATAATCTTTGAGTGAATATCTATTCTTAAGAACTATAATAATTCCACATCTATTCTTACTGAAGAAATTGCACCAAATACTGGTACTTCAATGTTTAAATATAAACCATTTCATAGTATAAGAGAAAAATATTTAGTTCTAACTTATACCATGTGCTCTTTCATACGCTTTTATATACATTATCCTTAAAATAACTTCATAAGGTAGGTAGTATTATTCCAGTTTTACTGATGGGAAGACAGTTGTTTAATGATGGAAAGAAACATGGCTAGGACCTCAGAGCTGGCAAGTGCCAAGGCTATGAATTTAAAATACCCACAGGTCCCTTATCACAACCGCTCTTTCTGCTTGCTCCAACAGAATTGGTCCCCAGAACAAATGGTTGTTCTTTTGCATGACTAGGAGTGAGGAATACTTTTTTATTGAAATATTTTTAAATTTAGTCCAGAAATTAAAATGTGAAACATAATCTTTAGACTACAAACACCGTCTACAGCACAAATCATTCCAAGCACACTCATGGGACATCAGGAGTCCTGGCTGCCCGGCATTAGAATAACCACCGTTAGAAGCTTTTTACTCTACCCGGCTATAAAAGTAGTTGGCCAGCTCATGAAATAGGTGGCTTGAAGTGATGTGTGAAATGATTTCATTGTATAATGTATATCTTTCCCTGCTTTGGAGATTGTAGCAATATCTTGATTTATGGAGAGAACTGCTAGAACTCTATCGTCTAATTTTGGAACTGGTGGAGAGCAGATACAGGACAGACATGCACATTCATATGCAAAAAATGGTTTGCACAAAGGCTACTAAAGAACAAAAGCAAGTAGATATTTAAAACGTGAGAAGCCAACTGTCAGGAGAGAGAATATAAATATATTCTATTAATATTTTTTTAAATATTCAAATTCACTTAATGCTACTAATGCTTTTCCTCTCACATTGATATAAGCTTATTAAAAACAATAAAAATAATATATCGGAAAAGTGCTTGGCTCTGTAGTCATTTTAATCCTGACTCTAACTCACAGTCCTGAGAGTTTAGCCTGTTTAAGTATAGTATTTAACACAGGATCTTACTGTATTTACTAGAAATAAAATGTTTATGTTTTGAGTTTAATATTACTGAATAAGAATATTCAGCCTCATGTAGCACCTATTGAATATAATATGTATAAATTTTAATAACTGATTTCCATATTAGTGTGCAGAAGTACTTATATATTTGAAATTTTTTCCAAAATGTCTTTTTAAGTCTATTTTTCCTCTAATAAAAAAGAGTCACTCTAGAAACAATTGGATGCTATTCCTTTCTGTGAGAGGCTAGTAGCATTGATGCCATTACACAGTATAGTAGGATTTTACAAATGTAGAGTGGGGAGGGTGAGAGGGCATGAGGGAGTGGGGAGAAGCAGCACACCCAGCTTGGGTCAAACCTGGGATACAGACGTGGCTAAATTCCGGAATTGGACCTGGGGACCCCTTATTTACTTTATGGTCTGGGAACAGGGAGACAAGAGAGTGAAACTTCATAACAGATCTCAGAAATAGGAATGGAGGGATGATTCTAAGTACTAGTTGTCATTAAATTTGCCTTTTGATCCATATCCTTCTGGACTGGCATTGTTTTTTGTTTGTTTATTTGTTTGTTTTTTTAGACAAAGAGGGGTTTAAGAAAAAAATGAGAGATATGTTTTGCTTAAAACATTTTCCAAAACACAGGAGAATTTTAGATGGGCTGGGAGGAAATAATTACTATCATCTTACCTACAAACAACCAAAGAGCTTGGGCACCTCAAGGTCTTAGAGGCAATGCCTTACTGAGAAGTTGCAGAAAGGTCTCAGTACTTGATGGCTTAGCTCTGTTTACCCAGTACTTCAAGGGCCAAGAAGGCTAAGGTGCACGGCTAAGAAATAACATTATCTGGCAAATAGTTCATGCTAGCTGAATTAGATTTGTTATTAAAAATTCACGAGATAACTTCTGGGGAACTCCCATAAATATTTAGGGTAAGAGCTGCTACATGAAGGCTGGAATCTTGTATTAGGAGTTGTGTAAGAGAGTCAAAAGAATATAAGGGATTAATTAATGAAATGACTGGTAAATCCTTTAGAAACTCAAATTCTGAGTATTCTGCAAAATATGCAACACTAAACTTTATAGGTAGGCAAAAGAAGACTAGTAGTAGTAAAACAACTTGTCAAAATCCATACAACAAGTTGTAAGAGGTAAATTTTAATCCAAAATGGTCGATTTCACAATCCAATATATTTCCAGTATTCATATATACTGTGTATAATATCATCTTAGTTCCTGTAAGTTATACTTAGAGATGTAAATATGTAGTTTCAATGGTATATGTGTGTGTGTACATGTGTATCTAGGTGTGTGTGTGTGTATATATATATATACATATATATATACTTATCTTTTAAAGCACACTTATAAAAACAACACGGTGGTTGGATATTGAGAGTAAATATATACCAAGAGGCCAAATAAAAATTCAACTGTCCTTATACTATGTGAATGAATATTTGTAGATTGGTCTATCATTTTCAGGCAAAACAAAACTAAAATAGTTAACTCTGATGACTGAAAATTTGGCTTAAATAATGTGATTATTCTGATATCAAAGATGAATGGAAACATTTAGAACAAGATGCTTTTATAAAATATAAGATTGGAAAAAAGCAGTATCCCTTAATATACTATTTTATATGTATTTTTAAATTAGTGAAGCTCAATTAATAAAATTAATAGTATGAACGCATATTTTCTACATCCCTAAATTTTATAAATTCAAGTTGACTAATATTTACAAGAATATTTATTTATAAATCAGGGATCCCCTTCCAATTGATCGTTTTTTTCCATTGGCCTATATTTATTTTTCTGACTGAAATCATATTTATAGGGAAAATGGCAATTGGTTTCACATAGTACTATTTTTAACAGGCATGTTTAATCATAAAACCAAAGGTAAATACTTGTAAAAGATACTCGAATGAAGCATGGAAACCGTTTCTTGTAATTCTGCTTATATTCTCATTTATCAATAAATGCATTGCCTTAATTTATTCTAAATTTTTAAAATGTAAACATGTTGCCAATTAACTTTCTATAATAAATTTGATGTTTTTATCACCAAAAACTCTTATAAAATTATGAAAAATTGGAATTGTATTTAAATAATACTCAGTTGCTAATTAAACATTTCTCTTTTGTGCCTTGGGAGTCTACCTAGTCCCAAGAATGGATAATTTTGTGTTTGCTGATGATAATACTCTGGTAACAACAACTGCTCTGACTTATGTTGTGCTTATATAGGTCAGGTACACTCGTATAAGTACATTTAGTCCTAGCAATAATTCTATAAGGTAGATACTATAATTATTCCCAAATTACAGTGAGAAAATTTATATGATATATAACTTGTATGAAGTAAATTACTTGAGATCAGAACATGGACAGCTGCCTTAATAATACTCTTGTTTATTGTACCACACTGCCTTTATGCCCTGAATCAATAAACCAAGAAAATTATTTTTAATTCTTAACACATTCCTGTTCTAGTGAAAGGAAGTATGATATATGATGGGCACATGAGTTTATAATTGGTTATATATCAGTACCTTCTTAATAAGCTACTTTGGGGCTCACAGTTCAGCTTGAATTTAGGGTATACGTGAGTATATGTGATATGTGATAATAGAAAATGTGGAAGGTAAAAAGTGGTAGGATAAGAAAGATGAGAGGAGGAGTAGCAATGTTGAGTTAATGAATGAACGATGTATTCTGTGAAAATCTTTTGTGCCTATTTTGCTCATTACTGTATTGTCAGTGCCTAGAAGAGTACCTATCACATAGTAAGTATTGAATAAATATTTGCTGAGTGAACAAATACTGCAAAAATAAATCCGGATTTGCTGGATCATGCATGTAAATGATGGCAAGATGATGCAATAATAAAAAGATAGGTGGATATGAAAACATAATATATCTTGGAAGACATGATAAGAAGTACAGAATTAATCCAGAAAATGCAGGAGAATCATTGAAGAGGAAAACAATAGAAGTGGAAGGGGCCTGATTAGGATTAAACCCCAGAAAGATTACATGGGGTTCTCAAGCTGCTTATTGGACATGTGGTTGGTGTGTCCAGGTGGCAGTTTTATATGTACTGAAGTCATAAATACTCAGGGTACACCACACCCATAGCATTCCTCTGAAAAATAGAAACAGTAGTTCCCTCCATGCTTTATTCATGCAACCACAATTTAATGGATCAGAGACCTCGGGCAGAGCCAAATTCTCTATTCTGTATATCTCTCATGTGGCCTGGCACAACGACTCTTTTCAGTAGTAGAAACAATTTGTTATTGAATTCAATTGAAAAGATGAAAATGACTCTCTTATGGAGTTTGAATATCACAGACACAGAGATTTGAGTATGGCAAACATCCAGACACAAAGAAAGAAGGTTGTAAGAAGAACTTACGACAATAAAAGTCATGAAAAGCAGAAACTATGAGGTGGAGTACAGTACAGAAGAATTTGTAAGTGGTATTAAAGGAATAAGACAGAGAGAAATGACAATCATCTGGTGCAGGTTTTTCTGTGTCAACAGATACACAGTTTGAGAATTTCCCATGTCTTCATTTCCTAGTTCAAGCTTAATATCACTCCAAGATGATAAAAGTTACTATACCTCTTCTTAAATACAAATGGAAGAAATAAGCAAGAATCATAGGTATTGCAACTATTTCTTGAAATGGCTTAATTGTGAAATGCATTGTAGTGTTTACTTCAGTCTTTTGTAGCTGAAATGGAAGGCAATAGAGAAGGGAGTCACAAACAAAATCAACAATTAACGGCTGTAAGTCAATAGAAGAAATTAGTGACAGAGTTCAGACATTTTGTTTGCTTGCATTTACTGTCATTCCCGTAGATCATACAACGTTATCTCATTCAATAAGTGAAGTGTTGGCTAAGAAGATATAAAGGCACCAGGATTTAAAGTGAAGGATAATTCATATGTAAGTGAAATAAAATTCTGGTCTTCCATGTTCCAGGCTGATACTCAATTAGAAAACACTGCTTCTGAAAAAGGACAATGAAAAATAAACAGAGGTAGCAAAACAAAATACTGTGTCTCCAGTTATTCCCTATTCTCTCATGATTTTTGCAAAAATCAAACTAAATTAATGGGTAGATTCTCTTTTTGCTCATTTAATTTATGACATATTTACGGACTCTTTTGTCCTGTGCAGCCCATATGCTGACTTAGCAATCTATTTTCTATGGTTTTAACTT
Organism: Propithecus coquereli; assembly: GCF_000956105.1. NCBI lineage: Eukaryota > Metazoa > Chordata > Mammalia > Primates > Indriidae > Propithecus > Propithecus coquereli. Next base: position 1,579,134 of record NW_012148753.1, read on the forward strand.
CTAACATTTTAATATTTTGCATTTGTCAAAAAATAAATGTACACAGGTCTTTCTAAGTTAAAAATCGCTAATCTTCTATAACGTTCATTGTTTTCATAAATAAAAATAACAATAATATTACAAATATACCAAGAAGTACTAAAAAGGAAGAAAGAATTTCCACAAACCTAACTGGCAGCAGAAATAAATGTATGTTCCAAATCGCTAATCTTCTATAACGTTCATTGTTTTCATAAATAAAAATAACAATAATATTAGAAATATACCAAGAAGTACTAAAAAGGAAGAAAGAATTTCCACAAACCTAACTGGCAGCAGAAATAAATGTATGTTCCAAATAAAAGCATCACATTTTTCTCAACCTAAAAGAAAATGAATGATTACTATCTAGTTATTGAAATTACGAATCTTATTTTAATTAATTTATGCCATTTTATAAAAAAATAGATGGTTACTAGAATGGAATATTATTTCAGAGTCTGATGGGAACCAGTTGGTATACAATACATAATACCTACCAGTTCAGAACATATGAGCTTTTCTATTTTTGTTAATATTTTAATCTGAACTTTTACTATTATCTCCATTATCTAAATTTATCAGATAATAGTTTAAATTTCTTTCCTACTTTATTTTCTTGAAGGTTCAAGTTTGCATTAAACTATATACTACTAGAGCAGTGATCATATTAATGTTGTCTGACAAGCTTAAAAAAAAGTTGAGGCCGGTATAATTGATCCTAAGTTGAGGTTAGGTGTCAGTATTTCATTTTTTAAGATCTGACCAGGTGATTGTAATGCATACTCAGTATTTCAACCTGTGCATTGTCCCAAAATACATTAATTATCATGATGAAACTAACATGTATATTGTAAATTGTAAATATCCAATTGCTATTAAATAAAATGCTTCCCAAAAAGGAGAAGAAAATAGGGGAAAGTTTCTGGACTATTTCTGTTATCTATGAAAATAATGGAGTATGATGAAATGTTTCAAAAACTTGGCATGAATGAAAGCCCAGGCCATAATCCTATCTCTGCTATAAGCATTCAAGAATGAAAGCCAATGAATTATCCCAGGCTACAATTTTATAACTAATAAAATTAAAAAGTTGGCCTACAGGATATCTAATATTGCTTGCTTTTATAAAATTTGACCATTGAGATAATCATTATTATGTATCTATATAAATATTCGTCATCATAAGCTTTGTTTACTGCAAGAACATATAAGAGGTAGTGAAGGATTTCAAAATTGATTATAATATGTTTACTGAATTTTAACAGAAATTATGATTATATATAATAATTATAATATAATTTCTGTCCTTCAGATATTGAAACTAAGATTCACAATATTAAGATAGAAGAATTTTTCCAGCAGTTCCTTCTTTACTTTAAAAAACAAAATACTATTTCTTTGCTGTCAGGTCACCATGAATAATAGCCTGCAATTAATCAATCACAAAAGAATGACAGTTTCTTTGGAAGTAAGATTAAATAAATTACAAAGTGTAATGATGTTAACTTATTAATGCACATAATAAAGGTAAAGTCTATCTAAAAATAGGATTAGTTGTTACAAATTACCATAACTGGTAACAATTTCTTTGTATAAATCTTTAAAGTCTGTCAGTAGAAAAGATATCACTCTTCTCTTTAAATAGCTTCATATTTAACAAAATTAAGACCTAAAGCTCTTCTTCCAGTCTACCTTTATTTAAAAATAAAGTGCCCTAATTAAATGAGAGTTCCAGCAGGAAAAGTAAAAATGAAAAAAAGAAAAATGAAAGGAAAGACAATGACAAATATAAGTGTCACCAAGCATACTGCAATTTCAGTTTTTAGGTTGCAAAGATGAATGAGACTTCAGGTGAAAACAGCTTTGTTAGCACAGCCTGACATAAGTTATGGAAGGTGAACACAGCTTGGCACTCACTCTTACTTACAATGACTCACCACCTTGTAATGATAAAACATTTTAAAACATGCATTGTTTTACATCTTGCTTATCTTTGTATTTAAAATAGACTTAACATTTCATTTAAAAAGTGAAAGTGACTTTTTTGTAATGTAAGAAGTGCACAAAATTGAAATGTATATAAAGTGCAGCTACTGCAATATCTCAAGGTACTTTACTCCATGTTGCAGTAACTTTTAAAATGGAATGTAGGAGTCTTTTTATGGAGCTAATTTTTATGCTAATAAGCCTGCACTAGAGCAAATATTGTGACTATTTGTATTATTTAGAAAAATGGTATTGCACATTTTTCTGATATTTACTATGTTTATATTGGTGACAATCATATGAGATAAATTTTATATGTGTACAGAAATTTTATAGACAATTTACAAATCAAATAGAGCACCTAAGAATTATTCTAGAGTATTTTGAATAACATAATTAACTTGTTTTCATATAGACAATATCTATATATTAAAATGTCTGGGAATGTTTTCAAACTTTCCCTGCATTTAAAATTTTATTATTGGATCTCCTTGGGTGTGTATGATTGATCCTCATGAAAAGCTATTGCTGCATAAAGGGATTTCAAAGCTGGAAACAGACAGTGTGTGGCTTTATGTTTGCCAAATGTTACCATCTTAAAATCTTGACTGTTGAAACAATAACATTTTGGCTGCTTTTATAACACTCATTTAATGTTTACAGTTTAGTAAATGTGCATTTTTATAAACAGAGGGCTTACCTAATTAAACTGGACCAGCGTAAGAAGTAGGTCAATGTATTGTGAACAAAATAATCCCAATATGGTTGGGTTATGGAACAGCTCAATTTTGCTCATTGAGTTCTATCGATTTTTGGCAGAGAGAAAAGAAAGAAAGAACAGATGGTGAAGGAAAGAAATTGAGCTGCTGGTGATGGAATACACTATCACACTGAATTATAAAGAATGGTGCTCCAATCCCCTGAATAGTTATTTCAATTAGAGTACAAAATCAACACATACTGCTTATTTCTGAAGCAACAGAGTATTTTCAACAGAAATGAACATGGAGTTCAGTTTCAAGTTGTGATGAACCAATGTTAATATATGATATTATACGAAGGGGAAAGGTTGCTATCTGCAGTTGGGTTAATGAAACAGATAAACTGTATTTCCATGTTTGGGTTGGAGAATGGAGAGGCATTTACACTTCTTCATTGACAATTTGAGTGTTCAAACCTGAGGGATTTATAACACTTAGAAATAGGTGAAGCTTTTATATATATGTAAATTACATGTAAATATGTAAATTCACACTTTTGCCCTGACAAAGATTAGAAAGTGTCCTACTTTAAAATAAACAAAATCACTAAAAAAATTGATCCTTTTCAAATAATAACATGAAGTTCTCAATTTAGAATAATATAGCAAATTAATTTCATGTAGGTATTTGTATCTATTCTATTGTTGCATCATATAAGTCTAGATAAATAGCATCTTAAACAGCTAAAGAGTAGTTGCATGTAAGGTTTATAAAAAAACAAAATGAGACAAATATAAAAATATTTATACATTAATTCTTATACTTTAAATGAACTGTTTTGACAAGAAAAAAAGGATCATATTAAGAGAGGACAAAACTATTTTAATGCTAAATATTTCACGTTGTTTTAGCAAACATTATATTTTATTCTGCTTAAATAACAGCATAACCATTTTGAGTTTTTTGTATGTGCTGTCTCATGAGAATAGCTACTTAAGCCATATCAGGTTGCTTCAAACAAGGGTCAAAAAGAGTAAGAAGAGCCATTAAGTGGTAGAGGAAGGCAGCTAAATGATCAAAAGCAATAGTTCAATACACTTTTTCAAATCTCCCAAATACTCTTTTTAAATTTTAAGCTAGAATTAGTCTATATTTTGTGAGTTAACCAACCAATATATTCATTTGTACATCTCCATTTTGGTAGTCACTAGGATTAAATTGACCTTTGATCTTTAAAAGAGCAAAATGAATAGCTCAGTCATTTTCTAGTATCATTTCAGTTCAGGCATCTGCAAATTTTTTCTAAGGGTCATAAAGTAAATATTTTTGACACTGCAGACCAAGAGGCAACACTGAGAATATCGTTCGTATGTATCACATGAGAGAATATATTTCCATATATCTCTTATTGACAAAATTCAAAACTTTATTTATGGAACTGAAGTTTGAATTTCATATAATTTTCATATCACAAAACATTGTTTTGATTTTGCTTTTAATCATTTAAATATGTAAAATCTCTTCTTAACTTGTAGGCTGTACAAAAACAGGCAGCAGGCTGGATTTAGCCCGATGACTAAGATTTGCCAAACTCTGATTTAATCTATTGTTATATTTTTGTTTTGGAAAGTAGTTATAGAAAAAGACACAAATTTCCTTACCTGAAGAAATATAGGTCTCTTAACCAAAGGTTTTTGTTTCTGAGATATGTACCTGGATGAGTTTTGGAAAAATATTAAACAATTCAATGACTGGATTCTGAGTTCTCTTGTATCCCTAGATACAAGGTAAAGGATAAGTTTTTGTTTCTCCCAACACTTTGTGATTTTACGAAGAAAAGTATAGTGAGAAGCAACTATTTTTTAAAGCAAAATCAGTCATTATTTAATATTTTAATTATTACATACATCCCAAGTTTCTCTCTGGTTGGCCTATTTTTGTCATATCATCTTTTAAAGCAACATTCTTAATCATTGAAATTTAGAGAGTAAATCGTGTGACACATAAGAGTTTTTGCATAATTACAGTCTCAACTGGACACAATATAGAAGTTTCCCTTGAGTTTCGAATAAAATTTTCTTGAGGTCTATAATATAATAATGGTTTGTATGCTGAAACAATATAAGCGGTAACAAAAAACAGAGGCTAGAACTATTTGCTTTTGCAAAAGTTACTTTTTCATATTACTATATTACCTTTGTTATTTCAGTAAACTTAATTATGTAATGGTACATGATTAGCTATGCACTACTGGAGAACTATACATTAGAATTTTCTTCAAAAAACAGTGAAAGTTTTTAGAGAAATCCACACTTTTTCCCAAATAAAGATAAAATAAATGAAGATCTAGATTAATCTGCATGTAGTCGTAATTGTTCATTTTTATATGTAGTCTTTACACTTAGAGAAAAAGATTTCACTTTTTCTAAAGATTTTAGGTATTACTATATGCTTTAATTTAGGAAAAGAAAAACAGTCTCTGGTTAACTTCTTGGAAACATAATATTCTTTTATATGTTTAGCATCTCAAATCTAATAGCAGTAATTTGTAGTAAGAATTTTTAGGATTCTACTTTTAGTTCTTTGAGCATTCTGTGATTTCATTGCTAAGTTTTTTTTAAAGTTATTTTTTTCTACTGTAATGATTATACACAATTGCACAGTTGCAGCCTTTCAACAATGGTCTCTGCTAATTGTCTGGAATCAGATCTTCAACTAGAGCACTAATTAAAAGTAAGTAAGGGTGAAAATTCTGGGTTTTCCCCATTACTTGTTTTACTTTTAGCCTTGGTTTCCTCATCTATAAAATGATGGAAAATAATGTCCATTGTCTGGGATTGCTGTATCAATCGCATGGAATAGTTAACATAAATTTTAGTAGTGTTTCTGTCCAATAATAAATTTTCATTAAGTGAGTATTATTGATATTATTTTTATCATCACCATTATTTATTATAATAGAAACATAGAATTATATTTTAACACATTAACTGCCATGTGAGTTGTATTTAACTCATGCTAGTTTTGAGCCCACGGCCTCGTGAAACATATGTAACTCACATGTCTCTTTACCTTGGGAACTGTGGGAAATATTTTTCAAGTTGCATATAATTCACACATATAAAACAATACAAAGTAACGAATTTTTCGTTAAATTAGAAAAGACCATTTTGTTTCCAAAGTTTTTATTCTATGTCCGTAATAAAATACCACGGCCCCAAGGAAAAATTTTTTTTTTCTAGTCTGGCAGTCAATGTGTTAAAGTAACATTAAAAGCAATTATTTTAGAGCTAACCTTATTTCAAACTGCAGTATGTACCACCATTAAGGAATGCCAACCATCCTCAGTAAAATGGAATAGGAAGATTGATCTCAAGTTGGCACCTGACCGCATTACCTATCCCAGCTGGACATCCTGACTGTCACCTTTCCCTTGCTTTGGGGGCAGGAGTGTTCACCACCAGGAGGCACACGGGCAAGTGTAATAAACAGCTGTCTGTGTTATTTGGGACACTGGTTCTAAGGTTGAAAAGGGGAATTTTCTTGTAAACAAGTTCCATTTCCTTCACAAAGTCATCTGGATGTCTTAAAAGCAGAGTATGAAACAAACAGTTAAACAGCTTTGGTTATCTAAATGATAACTGACAAACATTTTGGTCGGAAACCTACAGCAGCCTTTTTTCTTTTCTATGTTATAACATCCAGAATTGTGAATAAAACAATCTGATGATCATTGCATCAGGTATATGTATGTACTATTAAAAGCCTGACATGTGAATCCTAAAGGTCTGGATTCTGGAAGAAGGCATTGGAGGAAGACTCTATGAACCCTGCCTGCCCCACAAAAGAATGCTCTGAAGTTTTATAGCAGTTTTATTTATGGTCACAATGATTCACCAACACTAACAAGCATTAAATTTTCATAGCACTTTTCTCGCTTTATTTGGCATGAGAAATGGTAAATATACTACAATCTAAATATGCAATTCTGAATTAATACTCCTAATATTTTTCTTCCCTAAGAATCATTATTTCTATTTAGTTGCTGCCCTTTTTAGTAATACAATAATTTTGTTTCCTGGAATTGATAGATTGTTTAGGATGCAGTTCTTATATTTCAATTGATACAAATCTTGGTACAGAATGCACATTAAGAGGTTATGCTGTGGTATGTTGTAAATTGCTGAAGCAATTTAAATAAAGGATCCAATTAGTGTGAATAGTAAGAACTTTGAAGAAAAGGACCATCCAAGTCAAAAAATTATTATCCAGACTGGAATAAAGATCAGAGGGGTGTAAATATGTTTTCTATTGGGATTTCTACCACAAATGGTTCCTTTTTCCTGTATTTAATGGAAAACATACCAGGAGTTTGATGTATACTTATCAAAAAGAAAAAAAATCATTTATCATCTTCTAAGACGTATGAGCATATTTATTTATGAAAGATGGTATGGCAAATTACTCGGGTGCCAACGTAATGCTTATAAGAGTCCACCAAGTGAATAACTTTACATCTAAGACTTAAGAGTGGTAAGAATGTTAAAGTATTTCTTCAAGCATTTAACGGAACTTTCAGATCTTTCAGGGAGCATATCCTGGCATTCCCTGTTTACTAACATTTCCAAGCCACTTGGACAATGTTAGTTTGTGAACTGGAAGGAATGACTTTTACAGAAGTAAATAATTCAGATGATTCAATTTGGAGTGATCTTTCCTAGTAGAATGCATTAAAGTTTATTGTGTGCAACATTCAATTTCAGTAGTGAAGACAACGGACTTTGGAAATTGGAAAAATGGCACCATCTAAGCGTTCTTTCATTGTTGCATAATAATGTTTAGGCTTGGGCCATAAAATTAGACTACATCAGTGGTGCTATCAAGTTTCTTGGAAATATTTTTGGAATAGTCTTCTATTATTAGGAACATTCAGGGAGAAAGTTAAGAAAATGCTACTGCAAAAGTAAAAAGGACGTGATGAAGCATGTTTGTTCAAATAACATGTGGTATGCCACATGAAGCATATTTTTATCTATTACATATCAGAAAGCACATTATAATAAACTACCCTAAATGTAGGTTATCTATGTTTGGTTCTCCTCAATAGGGTATGCATTTCATTCTCTTAAATGATTATGATATAAAGTTATCACCTTGGTCATTTAGCTACAACCTCTCCCCATTACTGTTACATAAGGAAAAACTTTTCTGTTCTGTTCCTGGACTAAAAAGAAATGACATATTGTTAAGCACATTTTCATTAATAAATAAAATGTAATGAGATTATGGAAGCATATTATCATTTGGTAATAATGATAACTTAATTTTTATGTTCTATGAATGATATTTATTATGTTCACTTTTTACAAAGTGAATGCATAAAAGATGCCAGTTATTGTTATCCAATAATTAAATATCATCTATAAAAGTTTAAATAATTTTGCAAGTTAGAGTTGTTTCCTGTCTTAAATGAATGAGAGATGTAAGAAAAAAATGAATGTGTTAACTGATTTATTTTTAAGAAGATTTTCTCTTCCCCAATCCACCTCACAGCATCTATTTCCTTTCCTGGATTCCGTTTTTCTGATTTGATTTACTTCTATCCCTTTAATTGCCTTGATAAACTTCTGGATAGATCATTATGTCAAACAACTGTATCGTTAGCAGTAACTACTGGAATATCCAGTCATCTTGCTCTTTCAACTTTCTCCTATTACATACATCTTGGCTTAGTTACCATGCATCAATCTTTTCAGAAGACAAATAGAATAATAGAAAGTCACATACAACAATTATTATCTCCTTCACCATGTTTAGCTACACTGAATGAAATGAATTATTCAACCAAAGGGTTAATACAATGTAGAAAATAAGCAGTCAAACGAATTGTCTTTTTCCTCCCCAAATACAGTTTATGTATTTACCTAATTGCTAATAACATTATCTCAACTCTTGAGTTATCTTACTTATACTGTTCCTTTAATCTTCAGCGCTCATTTCAATTCTTTGTGAAGAATGCCTCTTTTGCTTTTTCATTACACTTATTATTTATTCTTCACTTTTATAACTTGACTTGGTGCCTTATATTCTGAATAAGTCTCACATTTTCTATTACTAATATTAATATTTTCTGAGCACTTTGCTTAGTACTCCACATGTATTATCCATTATACATTTTTAAAAGGCACTGTCCAAGTCTCATCTACACGAAAACACAAAAGGGGTGGACCTTTTATTATCCCCATCTTACAAATAAATACTGCATCTTAGTCAAAGACAATTAGTGTCAGATTTGAGCTCAAATCTCTCTAATCCCTAAAACCATACTCTTAGTTTTACTATACTGATTCCAAACAGATTGTAGTTCTGAACTGGGTGCCTTGCACTTAAAATGTACTCAAATACATCAATTAAAATAATACTTATTGAAATTATATGAATTATTTAGTTATTTTCATTGGAAACTAAAGGTGAAAGAGGGTACAGATAGATACTGAGTACCTCTTTCGTGGCATGCATTGTGTGCTCAGAGAAGTCAAGTTATTTGCCAATAGTTATTCAGTTAGTACCTGAACTTATCTGATGTTCTCATATGTGCCTAGGCAATGCAAAATACTAACATTTAATGAGATGCCCTTGACACCTTCTCTCTTGCTTTTTCATTTATTCTACTTTTTTCACCTAGAATGTTCTCCATTCTCCCCTCCCCTCCATGCCTGCTAAATGCTTCTTCTCACATTAAAACTTTCCCCATCCTTTGCTCTGCTATGATATCTACAGTTTCTGAATTCTCAGAGTTCTTTTTTGAGATATATCACTCTTTGCACATTTTACTCATAATGTGTGTTTTGACATAGTTGCCTATCTTCCCCACTGTATGTAAGCACTTTTAGGTAGAAAGCATGCCATATATTTATCTGTGCATATCACATAATTTATATTGTACTGCATTATATATCATATTAGTACTTATCAGAGGAATGACCAAAGTTTATAAAGAGTCATTGGTCACTGACATACTCAGATTTTCAGAATTGGCTCCCATTGCATCATTATCTGCCACTCCATTCCATGTAAGTCTAAATCAAATTGCTGCTTCTCAGGTATGCAGTATGCATTAATGCCTTGTGTCTCCAGTCAGAGTGCTTCTACTAGAAAATCCTTCTCCATCCTTTCTTGCAAAATGTTTCTCATCTTTATAGGGTCAGCTTAACTTTCATTCCCTATATAAAACCCGTTTTTCTCATAGCTCAATAGCATACCATTGTTATGTTTGAACTTCAAAACATTTTGTTTTATATCTAAATGATAGACAATTTTTCCTTATCATTATGTGGTATAGTTTCTCCAGCACTATGTTATGATGTCTTGAGAAAAGAGATTAATCCTATGTGTTTTTCTACTCCTAGTAATCAGTACAATGACTGGTGTACAATAATATTTAGTAAATCTTTGTTCATTTGAAATGGATTTAAAAGTTTTAAAAGAACATTTCCTGGATGAGAAAGAGAATAATAAGTAAAGAAAGAAGAGTGCAATAATACAGAGATACACCCCGTGAGTTATTACAGTTATGCTGGAGCCCTAGACCAAACTGCAACACCACCACCCCCGCCCCCGCCCCCGCCCCTTGCACACACATATGTATCTGAGTTGAATGAATTTTCTCTCTTCTAGCACTTTTCACTTCCAGTACGTTTAGTCAGTGCTTTTCTGCTTGGCCCCTCTGTTCCTGGTCATTCTCCTTCACCTTTCTTTCCTCTACCATTGTAGCCTGAAATGAACTTTAAAGGGCAACTGGCATTTATTTGGGAGACTGTGGAATCAATTCTATTTTTGGAAATTTTATGTTTTTTAAAAAATTAGCCTGGATATGTCCTAAACCCTAAGTAGCCTAAGTTGATTCTGAGGGGTAAGGTCCTCTGCACAAGGGCTGTGCTCTTTTTCTCTGTCCCAGTTCTCCTAGGTCCTGGCACAGAACCTGACTGAATGAAGGATGTCATCTTGAGCCAAGACTTGCAGGCTATTTCGTCCTTTTAAATATTGACAAATTTTATTGAGACACTTAGTATAATGACTGAATTTTTGGTTCTCTTAAGTAATTATGTTAGAATGACTGAAGTTTTGTTTGTTTGACTTTTTTTTTTTTTTAATAAGCAAGTTGGGAATGCAATAGACCTAATTTCTAACAAAATATAACCTCCTACTTTTTGTGCAAAGTTAGTAATACAATGCTTAAATAGTCATCTTTGATTTATTTTATTTTGCTCTGTTTTCATGCCCTCCTCAGATTTGTGTGTGTGTGTGTGTGTGTGTGTACATGTCTAGTAACACTACTTTGAATTTGTGTTATTTTAATATCCGGCTTTACATATAGCAGATGATAAAAATATTTTAAAAGAGGCAGAGCATCATCATATTGAGACTACAAGTTTCATTGTTTTGAATATGAAGAAAGGAAACATTTATTTTTATTACATCTATTTCCTTTTAAAGGAGACTTGATTCAGGTTTACATGTTCAAAATTTATGAGATGTTATGAAACATATATATATACACACACACACACATATTAGTAGAAAGAGTATATTATAGGAAAAAAAACAAATCGATATCATGCTAAAATAAAATAGGAGTGGGGCTATTTATTTTAATAAAAGTTAACTGCAGTCAGTTTAAAATGCTACTCTTGGCAAAAGTAGTTTTTTAGGGATAGAGTGACGTAATTATGTCTAACTACAACTACTTACATTTTAACAATTACTTAAGGAAAAAAATATTTGCCTTTGAATATTGTGTCCTAAAAATAATTTAACAGCACAAAGCAGAACTATATTTTACATTTATTGGACTCTACTAAGAAAACACTAACAGTTTTACAAATTCATCACTGATAATTTTACATTTAAGTTACTATAAAAAGAAAAGTTGCTCTTTGTGATGTGGTTATAATTTATAACCACAGACAGTCTAAGTTTTTAAGCTAAAACTATACCTCACCTTCACATATCATTTACATATACTGATTGCTTCCACATGTCTGGCATAAGGTAAAATAGTTTATGAGTATTGTAATACAGTTAAAGCCACAATGAAATAAAATTCATCTTTGTCTAGAGTACCTCAGAAATGTATTCATGTTGGTGCATAAAGTGTTTTCCAAAAGAATTCTGTCTTCCAGAAATACCCTATAAAAGCTGACTGTGGTTAATGTCACCTCCTTTTCTAACGATGTCTAGATTTCCCAGTCTGGCTTCCAAGTGTCTTCTGTTAGACAAAAGCCCCTTTAAGTTACTCTCAACATGTTCTTCATTCTATTTACTAGCTTCAGTCTGCAAGTTTATTTATTTATTTATTTATTTTTTTGAGTGACTGAATATCCTCTTTCCTGCAAATGGGTTATTTGCGATCACAGGTGGTTCATAGAATTGGTCAGAAAGACTCAGACTTTATATGTACAGTGTTTCATTCAGACTCAGGGACATATTAAATAGGAATACTGTGCTAATTCCTATGTGGATTCAATACTTCTTAAGTTGTCATGAAGGATGTTGTGTCTTCATGGACCAAGTCATAATAAAATAATATTCAGGGCAACCATTACGCAATTTGAGAGGATATGCTGTAAGTACAGGAGCAAATAAAACTAGTCATTTCCTGGTTATTTTTACTGAATGTTAAATGACTGACTTTAGTTCATGTTGAAAATATGACTTGGAACTTATAGTCTGTGAGATGTAGCCAATCCTTACCCTTAGAAACAGGTGCTTCCTTGCTCGGCCTGGCCCAGTAAGTACTCATAGCCAGAATACCTAAAAATCAGGTCTCCTTCCATCCCCATCATTAACTTCATGTATACGCTCATATAGATTCCATTGAAATTACACTTACAACTGTGTTAACCACCAAGAGGTCCACAGTCTAAAGACATTTAGCTTCACCTAAGTGCAGGCAAAAGACTGAAAGATCTAATTTTAGACTCAGCTTTTTTTTTTTTTTTGATCAATTGTTTATCTGAAACACTATCTTTTTACAAAGCCTCTTCATATCTTCACTGGCTAGCTGATGTTGACAAATTTTATGTTTTTAAATATTCACACTATTATACTACAGTTATTTGAAAGCACGCCAGAAATAAAGCAATTTTGTTTTTTGATATTATTATTTTTAATATAATTCACAAAACAAGTAACAGCTAGAGAATGTATGCAGATAAACCCACTCCAAAGAAGCAAAACACTGTAACCCAGAACCAACACAGTTATTAATCTGCCTCAAAGGATTAACGGTTGTTGAATATCTTCTATGTATCAAGCACTGACTGGGCACCCTACACATGTATTGTCATTGTCCCTATAACAACTTCCATGAGGTGGCTATTTTCTCCACATTAGAGAAGGGGAACTTGGGGCTGAAAAGGTAGTGCCATCCCACAGTCCTCCCACCCAGAAAGTGCCAGAGCCATCAATGCTTTCATCACTATGATAAAGTTACTCTTGTATTTGAGAATTTTTTTTCTAGTAGTTAAATTTGAAAACTCCATTAATTTTCAATAGGCCAACACGTAGGAATTGGATACTGTAAATGCAGTATGACTTACCACTCAATAATGGTAAGTAATAATAGTGTATATTAACAAATATATTTTTAACTGAATAGATGCTATAGTTTTGAAAATTCCGAGAATGTGAAACTTTATTCTTTTGGAAATAGGAAAAGATAATACATCTGGCACACTAAAGACATTCAGCCACTATTTTCATCTATAAAGAAAACTAAATGGTGTAAAAAATATGGTGTGATCTGAATAGAGCATTAAAGTGGGTGAATGTGGTCCATAGTGTGTGTTATGTGTGGTACAGCTCAATAGTATAGACTTAGATCTGTACTAAAGGAACAAATTATTATACCATCACTAATTTCACTTTCTTACATTGGAATCTGATTAAAATAGACTAAACAGATTCTGTCAAAATTAATGTGATGATGTTAATATTGTTGTGGACAGAAGTATTGTCACAGAGTAGATAGCTTTCCACAATTTGACGGCTGAAAAGTCAGATAATTATTAATCTAGGTCTGATGAAACAAGAGTGGACAAAACAGACATTGACTATGCTTTGCTAAGTAATTTTACAGTTGCCACAAAGAAACTTTTTTTTTGATCATTTAGACTCATTTTGTTGTTATATTAGAAATCTTTCTTAAGCAGTTGTCTGGATGAGGAAGTTAAATGACAGAGAGGGCGTCTCTGTGTTGGAGTGTGCAAAGGAAACCTTGATTCTGTACTGAATAGGCACCTCAAGAAGCAAGAGAAGTCTGAGACACTATTGAACGTGAAGATCACGCAGTGAAAAGTAAGAAACTGCATGGCTCAGGGCCAGTGTGTGTGAGCCTAGCTCTAGATTGATCTGCTAAAATGCCGCCACAAAAATAAAAGGTTTCTAACCTCCTTCCATGAGGAACTTGAGGGCTTTTGATGTTTAAGGCCTGGAAACTTTTCTCATACCCCCAGGAGAGAATTAATAGGATTTTGTTTTCAAAAGAATAGCCTTAAACAAGATTTATTTGGGTAGGTCAAGAAGATATGGATTGAAGATTTGTACTTTCAGAGAAAAAGGTGGGGTGCTGAATTAGGTAGGCTTTTTGTGTTTTTTTTTTTTTAAGTTCTGTATTTCAAACTTGAAAAGCTAGAAGGCTACCGTATTGGGGGAATCTGTGTTCTGATCACACCTTGCACCCTGGAAGTATAAGGACCCGAGAGTAGAAACATTAGCTGCATGACTGTGGAGGTAAGACACTAAGTGCTATGGTCTGGAGCCAAGATGATGAGGAGGCTCAGTGGAAGAGCTGCTGAAATAGGCCTCTTGGTAATTTCCTAGAGTAGCAGCACCCAAAAGAGAGCAGAGAACTTGGCTGGATGCAGCATTGAACAATAGAAGTTGCCCTGAAAAGGTCCAGGACTGAAGAGCATACCCAATCCTGAACCACTTAAGACCTGACAGCAGGCAAAGGGAGAAACTGTCTCCAAAGACCTTCACCCAAATCCTCTACTCTAATGATTGGTATTCTACTTTCCATAATTCCCAATTAAATGTAATATTAGTTAGGAAAATAACGGCATTTGCATTAGAGTGTTATGGATGCACACAAACACACATATATATTAATTATAAACACAGGGACTTATATATTTCTTTATATATATACAATTCCGCAAGCACAAGGAATTATACTACTATAACCAAAATTCCAGAAATGGCTTTTTACAATTTGCATTGCAAAATACCATGAACCTACAACTTTGTCTAACATATTATGAAATGTTCCCCGATCTTATTAGTGGTTGTTCTGTAACTAATTTTTTAAGTGAGCCAGAGAAACACCCTGAACAAAATCAATGTGCTAAGTGGATTAAAATATATGCATTATGTGACTTTACATTTAAAGATATGTGGCATGTGACAGAAATGCACAGTTAAGGGAGTGTTTTATAACAATTCCTAATACCTATGATATAGATGCCATAAGTATCTTCATATTAAAAACAAACATGTTTACAAAATAGAAACTGCTCTTTTCATGACTTATTGGTGAATTAAAGAAATAATAAGTAAAGCAGAAAAAATAAGCGTCAACTAGAAAAACAAGAAGAGACAAACATTGTAAATTAGCATATTTTATAATCTCAAGAGACTAGAACAACAGTGCTTCATACATTGGATAACCAAACTCAGCTCACCTTTCTATTTTCATTTGGTTAGAAAGAAGCTTGTTCATATATTTTATAGATAAATTCTAAAGAAGAGATAGATAAGCTCAAATGACTCTATGACCACCGTGGACAGTTTATATGTGCCATTTGTCCCTCCTGATGTCATTTTTAATCATACCTAGGCAACCACATGTCAACTCAACAAAATTCCTAGCCTGCTATGCTGCAGCTTAAGTTATATAAATTACTTAAAATACATTGCTGCTTTTCTAAAAAGAAAAACAAATCACAAAGAAACAGTTTTTGATAGCAGTGATTACCACTCCTGTCTACTTTTACCTTCTCACATTCTTCTTGTCATTCAAGGCTCATTCCCTTGTGCTCTATTTTAAAAAGCCCCCTAAAATCTTTAGGTAGCTGTGATATTACCTTCTTCAGAAGTCCTCCTATATTTTCCTTTTTTTAATCCAAAAATCTATTCATTCATGAAGAAATCTGACAGACAACTTATGTGGCTTTATGTCTGTGTGTTATATAGAGAATGCAAGTAGGAGATACTTAATAATAACTAATTTTTGTAAATAAAGTTTGCAAAACTGATGAAAATGTAGCCTCTGTTACACTGATTCTTAAAGAATAGTAACATGGTTCAATCTCTTGAAATTTCAAATTTGAAGATAAAACTTAAAATTTCTGACCCATGTTATGAAGATTCATAAGTAGTTGGGTAGCTTGGATTTGACTTCAGGTGTAAACTACTTCGTTTTCGCTTTGCCCAAATATCCTTCTTAAAGATTGGGACTAAGTATTAATGATATTTTAATACCATTTAACAGATAGGATTTGTATGTTACAGTTCTGTTGGTAGTTGTCCTATTGTCCTTTCCTGATGATATTTCTACCTTGTCACAAGAATAGCATATATATATTTAAAGAAATTTTCATTAAACATTATAAATTCATTTTATTCTAAATACCAATCTATAGACCTATACATAAGTGGCCCAAGGAAATTAGCCTTATCTTTCCACACCCTATCAATGATATGAGTTCAGGGCTTAAACAAATAACTCAACATATATTTTGTATATTTGCACTTCAACACAGATTCCTGTGGTATTTCCTATCGCGTTTACTCTTTCGAGCAAATGGAGACAGCCTGGGCTGAGGATGGAAGTGGGTGGTGCTCCCAGGCTGCAGAACACAAGGTCAAGGGGAGGAAGAGATTGACTCGGAGATGAAGTGCAAGGGGCAAGGAGCAACTATTGCTCTTCATAAGTGTAAGAGAGGAAGCAAGAAAGGCTCTGAAATGCTAAATCTCAGCAAGTTGTCCGAGAGCAAAGTGAGGATTCTCCAAAAACCATGGACAATGAAAAATTGTCAGTTTAAATTGTTCAACAACTATACTTTCAACTTCTACCCAAATGTTCAAACACAGTGAGACTGAAGATGAGATATGTTCCTTTATCTTTAGCCACTATTTTGTTTTAGAGTAATCTCACTTTCTTTCCTGGCTGTGTGTACTATGATATAATAAGAAAATAAGGAAAATCAGGGTATTCGTCTAAAGAAATGAAACAATTTCTTAGTCTGGTTTATAGAATCTTCAAACGTGTAACTATTGTCTATTTTCCATCTCCTACTTGCAGGCACACAAACATGACCTGGATACTTTCTGATGCAGACCTGGACTAGGCTTGGTTCAGAAGGAGATGCTGCCTGTGGAGACAGCACTGCCCTCGCACCTCTGTGCGCTCCTAAATGCCTCCGCTGAGCCCCTGCTACCCTGGCATCTAGCACTACTCTGACTGTCTCCACAATATTATAACGTACAATTCACTTATAACAAATCGATTTATTATAAATTCGCATTCTTTTTGTATCTAAAAAGAATTTTGGTTCATTAACACGCATGCTTTTGATTTAAAAACAAGGTGTGCCAAATAAAGCACAGCATCATTCAAAAGTGAATGACTCTGTGTTAGCCATTGACAATATAAAGATCAAAATATTACGTATCCAGTCTTGAGAACCTCATAATCTGACACAACGATGATGATTCACACAAGTAGTTTCACAGACTGAAGAAGTTATTTGATGTGTTCAATAGAACTAAGCCTCGGAACTAAGCTTTTACTCATGAAGACTCAAGTGGGTGATGTGATATTTTATCTAAAGACATGCTTATGATTGCAGCAGTACTTACAGTACTAAGTTACTGTAAGATTTGGTCAACATTGATTGTTTCCCACGCCATATCTGTCCTAGCAAGGGAAACTCAGACAGTCAGGTTTAATGACTCATTCAGGAGATGACAAGACTCTTTATATTTGCGGTCCCTTTACGTTTTTACCCTCAGCTTGTAAAAAATACTAAGACCAAATTATTCTTCATATTTATCAACAAAATTTTATTTTTGCTTATCCTCTTTCCCTAATTCAAGTATAAATTGTGTATTTTCTTATCCTGGGTTTGACAGAGTCCAGCTTTGTTTCTGTTTGGAAATAGTGTGAGAATTCCCTATTTATATCGATGTTTATGTCTTGGCAATAGAAGGAGATAGTAGCTGGAGACATTCAGACTTATTTGTGTCCGGACGGAATTTATTCATTCTTCCATATGTTTAATTATGATAACAATTTAAAACAACCTATAATTTAAAAGTAGTCATTTTTTAGAAAATACCAAATGTAATTTTCTAAACACTATTTTATCTTTTCAACTAGCTACTCTCCAATAATAAATGATTGCAATAGTATGGAACAGGCAGGCTACCTCATTCCTGGTAAACACACTTTAAGACATTAAATATATACACATACTCACACATATATAAAATGTTATATATTATAATATGTAATGTTTAATATATAGACCCCTGAAAATGTCCTTCCATCATTCTAATGATTTGGTATCACTATTTCACTCATTTTATTTTATACTTTATAGATCAACCTTACATATAAAGTATCATTTAAGTTAAAGTGTATTTCTTTAGTTCTTTGCTTAATAAACATTTACTTTTTCAGGGTCTATATATACAAATAAATGCATACAAAGAGCACATCAATATCTTTAGCAAATTCCATTTTAACTAATGCTTCTGTTTGGTACATGTAACATCTCATGACTCTTATGCCAGTTTTTCCAAGGTTGGCCTCCACACTCTTTTCTGTGTGTATTTATCCTAGCAGCCTGCCCATTTCTAAACTAATGAAAGAGCTGTCACAAATTGCTAGTGCCACCTATTAGTGGAAGCATAGAACTGCAAATCATGATAATTCCTTTCAATAGCACCTTAGAAGTCATGAGGGCTAAAAGCCATCCCAGGATTCACATTTGTTCTAATTTATGTTTACAACTGCTGGTTTTGTTTAAAATAAGTCCTAACTCCATACATTAAACTTAGTTCAATATTGTCTGGAGTTTTGGTGATTTTACTTATAATGTTGCATTAATGGATCATTTTATTATAGATTTTTAAATAAAGCTTTGATAAAAGCAATGCATTATCTGATTAATATGTAACTCTCCACTACATAATACCAGGACTTTGTAAATAAAACTTGTTAGATAATGATCAATTCAAAATTTATTTTAATATTGGTCATTTTGGAAGATTTTATAAAAATTTAAGTATAAGTTTTATTTAGGATGCTCCTGACTGTAGATTTAAAAATTCTTCAAAAGTTGTGAAGGTGTGGTATTTTGACCTTGGAAGCTATGATGCATAGGTGTGTCATTGAAGTTTAAAAGAGAAAAATTGGGATGAAGCTAAACTACATGATTTCTTATAGACTACTTATAAAGTTCATGATAACTTTAAAATACAAGTTTCTTAAAGCACACACCTGAAAACATGACACAAAATTTAATCCACAATTATATATCTATACTAAGCATAATATCTTCTGTAACCAACAGTTTAACATTTATTTTTGCTACTAGGAACATAGATAATTATATTTATTCTAATTAAATTTATTCCTGAAAGATCCTCCAATTACATTAAATCTTGAGCATAAAATTTAAATATAATTGACCCAAATTTGCAATATATTTGTTAATTGTGTTTGATTTATGTGTGATAATTAAAAATCAGAAAACAAAGAGAAATTAGATATCACAGATCTATATATCTACTTAGTTGGCTAAATATGTAGGCATTTCATGTCACTGACAGTAATAAGTCCTGGAAATAATTCATAAGAGAAAAAAATATAAAAAGTTAGGATAGAAAACTTATCTATTCTGTATTCAGATTTATTCAAGTTAGTAATGACTAAATGTCATTTTTAAAAGTTGATGGGTAGAGGATTACATGAAATGGTTATGTGGTCTCAGCTTTTGGCAGCTTTAAGCAGAGAAGCCACAAATTGGAGATTTTCCCTAGCCCTCATTTGATATCACCAGTGTTGAATCACAAGATGTGTGACTGAGCATTTTGTTTTACTTTATGTTCCTTTTTTATTATTTTGCTAGGGCATACTTGTTGAATAGATGAATTAAAAGTTCTAGATTTCAGTGGATTTAAATTCAAGATTTCAGAATCAAAATATGATTTGTTAAGTTAATAGAATTTGAGAAGAAAAGGTCATACTAAATAAGAATCAGCAAGTCAGAGACCTGGTGCCCAATATGCAGTGACTATTTGAGAAAAGGCATTGCAAAGAATGGATAAATTCTTTACTGTATGCGTATCTATGTGTGTGCACATATGTGAGCACTGGCACTTGTGTGTCCTTCCCACCCCCGTTTTTCCTAGAACCATTCCATTTTAGATGTGAGGAAATTTTTAATATAAGACTAAGTCCACACTGTCCTATTATGTGAATACTTAAGATACTCATAAAAACTTTCCAGGGGGCTCAAAAGATCACATCCACTCTATTTTA